>NC_080067.1:13700529-14023552 GCF_949987535.1 Balaenoptera acutorostrata
CGGGGCCGAATGGTTCCTATTCACTCCAGATGGCATTGGTCAGCCCTAGACTCTGACAGGTATTTACTTAAACTTCATTCACTCCACACTGTATGATTACACTCTGCAGGTCACAGTGGCTCTGGTTTTCTTAAGCTGCAGAAATCTGAATTCTGGATTGAAACGCTGACAACATCAACGCCATCTTCTCGTCATTCTCATTTGTCAAGGAGAGTTGGGCTGAAAGCAGGATACTTTATAGCCCTCATCATTTGCAATGACCTGTTTTCTTGGATTTAGTATTTCCTGAGCAAGTAGCCCAAAACTGGCAAGGGGAGGGTTCTGAGGAAGGCAGCACAGAACACATCCAACTCACTGGAGATCTATCTGCCCGTGATTTCACGAGCATGAATGAATCATGATGTGGCTGGCTTCATGCCGGTGGCTAATCAAGACTACTGGTTTATTCCATCACAGAGATTCCTCCCAAAGTTCAGCTAAAGGTTAGACTGTATTACAAACTTACCAAACGATCACCCTAGAAGGGTCCAACTCTCAGGACAACTATTATATGTTTTTGTTCTATTCTGTAGGAACCAGGAACATGGAAACGAGTGGGCTCTATTACAAACCTTATTAATACCTCAGAGTCAATGGCTATAGAAAGTGGGGTAAGTATTTTACTTGCATTAGGAATGGCAATATTTGTGTCAGTGATGTTCTGAGATAGATTGACTGCCCTGTTCAGATACAGCACATCAATGCCTCTTACATCAAAACTCCCTGAATGAGCCATGTCAAGGCTTACCCAGAAGTGCACTGGTTGAGCAAAACTGCCCAGTGAATGGACATGAGACCTCAGATGTTCTGCCATTGAACCAATGACATAATTATGAGAAGAGCACTCCTCAAAGGCCTCAGTCACAGGCTTCTGCCAACTAAGATGGATCTATGGACATGTACACAATAATGCACTGAATCACCACCAAAGACCTACTCTGTTCCATGACTTGTGTAAGATAATGGGACGATAACTAGGGTACAGTTTCCACCCTCAGGAACATCACAATGTAAGAGAGTTAGACACATAAACAGATACTTAGTAAATACAGTAAACAGATACAGATTAAATAGTCTAAGTGTGAAGTTAAGGATATCCACAGAGTGATATAAATTCACACCTAATAGCATCATCTAACCTGACCTATGAAGGGTGGTAGGAAGATCCCTCCTAGAAGAGATGACCCTTCAGCTGAGTGTGAGGTGGGAGTTTTGTGAGGTAGTTGGGAGTCCAAGGAAGAAGTTTTTCAACCTTCCAATTTTCTTTCAACTAGGCAAGAGTTTGGAAGAAAGAAAGCAGTTACCTCTTACTCTCTTCTCAGCCTACCAAATAATTAGCTGAATTGGGACATTTATTTACTTTTTATTTTTTTAAAGATTTATTTATTTATTTATTTAGGCTGTGCTGGGTCTTAGTTGTGGCATGCGGGATCTTCGTTGCAGCTTGCAAGATCTTTTAGTTGCGGCCTGTGGACCTCTTAGTTGTTGCATGCGGGCTCCCTGGTTGCGGCATGCAAAGTCATAGTTGCAGTGTGCATGTGGGATCTAGTTCCCTGACCAGGGATCAAACCTGGCTCCCCTGCGTTGGGAGCATGTAGTCCTACCCACTGGACCACCAGGGAAGTCCCAGAATTCGGACATGTAAATAGGCATTAGGTGGTAGAAAATTGGTAATACTTTCTTTTTTGGTTTTTGGTTTTTGTTTTTTTAAACATCTTTATTGGAGTATAATTGCTTTACAATTGTGTGTTAGTGTCTGCTTTATAACAAAGTGAATCAGTTATACATATACATATGTTCCCATATCTCTTCCCTCTTGCGTCTCCCTCCCTCCCATCCTCCCTGTCCTACCCCTCTAGGTGGTCACAAACCACCTAGCTGATCTCCCTGTGCTATGCGGCTGCTTCCCACTAGCTATCTATTTTACATTTGGTAGTGTATATATGTCCATGCCACTCTCTCACCCTGTCACATCTTACCCTTCCCCCTCCCCATATCCTCAAGTCCATTCTCTAGTAGGTCTGTGTCTTTATTCCCATCTTGCCACTAGGTTCTTCATGACCTTTTTTTTTTATTCCTTAGATTCCATATATATGTGTTAGCATACTGTATTTGTTTTTGTCTTTCTGACTTACTTCACTCTGTATGACAGACTCTAACTCCATCCACCTCACTACAAATACCTCCATTTCATATCTTTTTATGGCTGAGTAATATTCAATTGTATATATGTGCCACATCTTCTTTATCCATTCATCCGATGATGGACACTTAGGTTGCTTCCATGTCCTGGCTATTGTAAATAGAGCTGCAATGAACATTTTGGTACATGACTCTTTTGGAATTATGGTTTTCTCAGGGTAATATGCCCAGTAGTGGGATTGCTGGGTCGTATGATAGTTCTATTTTTAGTGTTTTAAGGAACCGCCATACTGTTCTCTATAGTGGCTGTATCAATTTACATTCCCACCAACAGTGCAAGAGGGTTCCCTTTTCTCCACACCCTCTCCAGCATTTATTGTTTCTAGATTTTTTGATGATGGCCATTCCGACTGGTGTGAGATGATATCTCATTGTAGTTTTGATTTGCATTTCTCTAATGATTAATGATGTTGACCATTCTTTCATGTGTCTGTTGGTAATCTGTATATCTTCTTTGGAGAAATGTCTATTTAGGTCTTCTGCCATTTTTGGATTGGGTTGTTTGTTTTTTTGTTATCGAGCTTCATGAGCGGCTTGTAAATCTTGGAGATTAATCCTTTGTCCATTGATTCATTTGCAAATATTTTCTCTCATTCTGAGCATTGTCTTTTGGTCTTGTTTATGGTTTCCTTTGCTGTGCAAAAGCTTTTAAGTTTCATTAGGTCCCATTTGTTTATTTGTGTTCTTATTTCCATTTCTCTAGGAGCTAGATCAAAAAGGATCTTGCTGTGATTTATGTCATAGAGTGTTCTGCCTATGTTTTCCTCTAAGAGTTTGATAGTGTCTGGCCTTACACTTAGGTCTTTAATCCATTTTGAGTTTATTTTTGTGTATGGTGTCAGAGAGTGTTCTAATTTCATGCTTTTACATGTACCTGTCCAGTTTTCCCAGCACCACTTATTGAAGAGGCTGTCTTTTCTCCACTGTATATGCTTGCCTCCTTTATCAAAGATAAGGTGACCATATGTGCATGGGTTTATCTCTGGGCTTTCTATCCTGTTCCATTGATCTATGTTTCTGTTTTTGTGCCAGTACAATACATTTTTAATATGGCATTAATACTACTGACAACATAGCTTGACTTTCACAAAAGAAAAGTGATTGCTTGGAAGTTTTTATTTCTTTTTTAACCAAAAACACAGAAGAAAATCAATAAGATAAAATTGTGCAAAGTTTAACTCCATCACACTTTGGAATATATTTATTTTTATCTTTATTTTATAAACTTTTTATTTATTTATTTATTTATTTATTTATGGCTGTGTTGGGTCTTCATTGCTGCATGTGGGTTTTCTCTAGTTGCAGCGAGCAAGAGCTACTCTTCGTTGAGGTGCACAGGCTCCTCATTGCAGTGGCTTTTCTTGTTGTGGAGCACGGGCTCTAGGTATGACGGCTTCAGTAGTTGTGGCACATGGGCTCAGTAGTTGTGACTTGTGGGCTCTAGAGCACAGGCTTAGTAGTTGTGGCACACGGACTTAGTTGCTCCACAGCATGTGGGATCTTCCCGGACCAGGGTTCGAACCCATGTCCCCTGCATTGGCAGGCAGATTCTTAACCATTGCGCCACCAGGGAAGCCCACACTTTGGAATTTAAATTGAACTTGTATGCCCCATATTCAATTAAAGACTCTTTTCTCCAAACTCTCCTGACAAGACATTTCCAAAGAGCTTAAGATATATTTATTCACTTTGTGGAGTTTTGAAAACTGGCTCTGAAAGAGAAAAAATATTATGAACGCTACTGTGGATATGTTTCTAACTTTTAGAGTTATCCCATGACAGACTGGGCATAATTGAATTAGAAAAGACACAGACAGCTGGGCCAGGACTTGTTCCTGAAGTAAACATAAACTCATTAAAGGTTAAACTCTGTGCAATGTGTTTAAGACCAAGGCATGAAGCGGAGCTGCAATACCGAATGGGACCATCATAATAATCTCATCTGAGGTCCTGAGCTGGGCTCAAAATTCTCCCACAAGAGCCTTCAGGGGTATATTCAGACCCCGCATCTCACTGAATCCACTCTACGGGCAAGAGTGAGTCACAGAATTGTTATGTATCCTGAAAGTAGATCATTATTTTCTACCTGCTCTTGGGGTTTTTTTTGTTTTTGTTTTTATTTTCTGATATTTTGCTGCTACTCCTCAGTCTCCAAATTGAGTTATGAAAAAAACTGGAATAATCTTCTTCCACAATCCCCTCCCTTTCTCCCATCTCTTAGCTCCCACGAATGATTCTCCAGCACTGACACAAGGGCCACATACAATCACCATTTTCAGTGGCAGCCTATACCCCCTTTCCCTAATGTAACCACTGGTGAAACACACCAGAATAATAATTCAGTGGCCTCCAAATCATCCTAGGGTTAGTGAAAAAGTGGTCAGTGCTAGCAGCTGGGGTTACTGCCTTCTTTCTATTCTTGAAGAACAAATGTAAAGTCTAGGAATGGAGCAGGCTTTGGTCTCCAAGAGCCTTAGACATCAGGTCTCAGTCTTCATATGGATTGTTCATTTTGTGTGTGTGTGTTTGTGTGTGTGTATGTATTTCAAACATCTCCTTCCAGAAGCCTTTCCTAACCTCTCCAGGAGTTTGTGCTCCCTCTGTAACCATTAAGAGTGCTTTTGCAGCTCTCATAACACCTAATAATACAGCTCTGCTTACAGGTCTCTACCACTATTACATGGCAAGCTGCTTGAAGACAGGGTCCATTTATCTTAAAAATTTATATATTCTCATCTCCTGGCAAGTGCCAAGCACCTAATGGTTACTATATGGGTAGATAAATGGTGGAATGGCTTTGGGGTTGTCGCCTCATGATAAAAATGACAGAAGAAATGGTTTTGCACAAATCTTGCTAGTTTTGTCACATTCCATCAATCCATTACTGGCAAAAAAGGAAAAAAAATATTTAGGATTTTGATCCTAAACGTACCAATATTTTAATTTTATGGACGCTTAAAATGTCAGGGTTAGAATGGATGAGACGTTATTTGCTGAAATATTTGATGGGTAAGAAAAGGAGGGCCTCTTTCAATTCTGTTGAGGCCCTCCCACCATGTGCCTCTCACTAGTGTGGCCCATGTGTGAGTTGGGAAGGGCTGGGTGAAGAAAATCCAAAAAAGAAATACTGGCATTACAGTTGGCAAGGGTTTGATTGTTAGCCTAAGGGTGTGGTCTTAATTTCATGATAAAAGTTCTGAAGAAATGAGAGGCATGATTGGATGTATATTTGGAATAAATGACACAATTGATATATATTAGGGAAACCACTCTGGCAACAGGAGAAGACCAAGCACAAAGATGAACATGCCTAACAGGCAGCTAGTCCATCTTCTATGAGAGAAGTGAAAAAGCCCTCCGTGAGGGTGGAAGAAAAGGAGTGTGGGATTGAGAGCTACTTTAGGGGTGAACTCACAATATCACCACAGAAAGGGATCATCTAGAAAGATTTCCAAGGGGTTCACACTGATTATAAAGAAGGAAGTAGAGATAAGAAAAAGGACAGAGAGGTTTATATATCAAGTGGAGTCAGTATCCAGACATCACAGCATGGTGCATGGACATGTGTTTCCCCAGTGGCACCTGCAGGCAGCCTCCATCATTTGTCCTGGGGGCCTGAGAGGAGTGACCTGCTTCTATCAGCAATGCCCACAGCAGGCCAATCAGTCAGTATGTAGGTGGTGCCTGGAGTTTTCTAAAGAGCTCATGCTGCTTTCCTGATTGAAATGGGGTCAGGTTTATTTTTGTACTTTACTGTATTTCACAATAACTTCCTGTCCAATCACTCCAAACCATGTATACCACTGCAAAAGAGATAAAGCTATACAATTCAGGCAAAAAAAGTTGCCTTGTGACCCTAAACAGAGACAGAAGTGGAATAAAACCCAGATGCTCCATCTGCTCAGGTGTCTGCCAAAGTTATATGTCAACAGAGGAGAAACGAGGGAGACTCTGGGCTATTAGCTCTTACCAAAGACAGGACTCAACCATGGGCTCTGTCTTCAAAGAGAGGGCATCACTGTGCAAAAAAATTCTGGGATATAAAATGTAGTATACTTCATGAGTGTTTTCTCAGGCTTGGGAGGGCTGATAGGTGCTTAGTAAATACTCAGTGTCAGGACCTAGTCTGGGTACATTGACTAGTGGCCCCGAGCTCAAGCCATGCTAGGATTCAAAAGAAACCAAGCCAGAAGCCAACAGGACTGGAGAGAAAGTGAGAGAGCCCCATTGCTAGGATCCCCAGATGAGACAGCAATAGTCAGATGGGCCTACCCACCAGGTTGAGGAAATAGGGAGGGGAAGTTCCAGGAAAACATAGAAGGAGGGTCACTTTCACGCCAAATCAGACTATGCATCCAAAGTGAGAAAGGAAAAGAGTAACATAGAAAACGTCCCAGAAGGACTTGGGTGAGAATCAGATTCCACCCATCCAGTCTAAGTAGAGTGCAAGTCTTCCTTTCTAACAGGTAACAGAGACTCAGGACCATGGAAACATCAAGTCCCAGGGCACAGAACAACCAAGAATATTAAGGAATATTATTCAAGTGCCTCAGACCTCTAGTCTCAGGTGTAGAACAGGAGACTATTACAAACTCTTCTGGTGTGCACAGCAAAAAATGTTGACAAATTGCCCAGCTGTTCCTTCTGGGTTCCAGAATTGAAGTTGGGTGAGGCAGTGAGCAGATGCACTGAATGTAGCTGGGATGTGGCCAGAACAGTGCTGGCAGCACTAGTAAACAGAGACACCTAAGTCACACTGCACTGATCTCACAGCAAGCCTGCGAATGATGTCAAAGGACAGACATTTAAGCAGAGCCTCATAGCAGGGTCTCCAAAGATCAATGTTCACAGAGGGAAACCCTAGAATCTCCCCCAAACCTGCTAACGTATCTGAAAGCTCAGAACTAAACCAACCGTTAAGACAGAATATTTGGCTTTATAGACACTGAAAAAGATGTCCCTGCTTTGCCCCTGATGATCTGCAAAGAGACCAGGTTATGATAACACAGACCCACAGCAGAACAAGTCAGCAACCCACAGAGAAAACCATCTCTGAAAGAGTACTTCAAGCCTTGGGTCTTAGCATCCTGGCCTCAGTCTGAAAACTTCAATGAACACAGGACTGGAATTAGAAGTTTCTGAGATTGACTTGGAGCATTTTCTACTTTATATATCAAACTTGGTTTCCAGAGGGGTAGTGAAAGGTAAAATTCGACAGTACTTTTAAGTCAGACAAATCTGAATTCAAATCCTGGTTCTGCTGTTAGCCAACTGGGTGGCCTTGGAATTGAGCAAGTTGCATGATCTCCTGGAGGTTTGGATACGGGTATGACTTTACCCATGTCTTGGGTGTCATGAAGATAACATGAGCTGATGCAGCACCATGCTTAGGACAGTGCCTGGCATGTGGCAGGTGACAGGAAACACGAATTCTCTCCCCCTGTCTCTGTACACTCAGCCCCACTCAAATTTAGTCCCTTTTTTCCAGAAAACAAAAGTACAAGGAGGTTTGGCTGATAATTGCTTCTATAAAGATTTTCAATGAAAGAAAAACTGTGCATGTGATTTGTTCTTCTCCTTAAAGGAAATATTTGGATAAGAACACTTTGAAAGCATAGGCATCTGATAATCTTTCCCAAATAAAGAATTTAAAATGTGAGGAAACATATTAAAAAATATATCGTTAGGTACCTACTTTGTGCCAGGCACTGTTCTAGCCACTGGAGACACAAAGATGAACACCTTTTAGCCCTCCTGACACATACACAAGTTGGGGAGAACATACTCTGCTCAGAAATGTTTATTGCAGCACTATTTGTAATGATAAGAAACTAAACACAATATAAATGTTTAACAACAGGGAAATGGCTAAGTAAATTATGTACTTCTAATTGCTGGAGCATTATGCAGTGATCAAATGATAGTTGTGAAAAGAATGGACAACTATGAATAAGAACCAGCTTCTTACTGAATAAGAAATTCAGGTTCTTCAAACGTATGGACACCAAGGGGGAAAGTGGCGGCAGGGGTGGTGGTGGGATGAACTGGGAGATTGAGATTGACATGTATACACTAATATGTATAAAACGGATAACTAATAAGAACCTGCTGTATAAAAAATAAAATAAAATAAAATTCAAAACTTCAAAACAAAACAAAAAAAAAGAAATTCAGGTTCTGATTAAGGTTGGACTCCATCTCTGAGCATCTGAGTTTGTAAGATAGACTTCGTGACACAATACGCGTTAGTTCTTTTTTCTTACCTTGTTTTATCTTTTGCAGTACCTAGAGTCAACGTCTATCTCTGTCTCTCTCTCTGTCTCTCTCTGTCTCTCTCTCTCACACACACACACACACACACACACCATTATTAATTAATCTACCCCAACAGGGTTGAAGAGGTTGGTTGAAATTTCCTCCTAGCACTGACAGTTTGAGACTCTTGTGATTCAACCATCGGGTAGAAGTTCTGAGAGTTGTTATTACTTCTGCTTTCCCTATCCATTCACATTTTATCATCATCAGTATTTACACCTCTGTGGAACCCAGTTGCTGGCCCTAAGAAGAATCCACATGATTTAACCAAATGCAATCAGGCAAATGTTAATGTCAGGGAGTGGGCAAGTATTACCAAAACACAAATTGTAAATATCTGTTGAATATGTGATTTGAAAACTCCTTTCAAACAGGGAGGTATATCTTTCCTGAGTATGACTGCAGCCTTGGGAATAAATGGCTAGCAACTGGTCCTTTTGAATCTTTAGATTGCCCTCCATAGCCTGATCCATAGAACTAGCACAAAGGTTTGTACTACTGGTCAACCAAGGCCAGGACTAAGTGATTGTGAAATGGATTTTTTTTTTTTTTACCCCTCCCCGTGTCCCACATCCTTTACAATGTGACTTTTCAACTCATCTTTCAAAATATACAGTGTATTTCCCCACCCGCTGCATCTGGCCTGGCCTTGTGACTTGCTTTAGAAATGTGGCAGAAGTGGCTGTGTGCCAATTCTAAGCCAAGGCTGTAAGAAGCTTGCATGTTTCTGCTCTTTCTCTTAGAGCTATACCACTGCCATGTGACTGATCCCAGCCTGTGCTGCAGAAGAGCAAGGGAACATGTGGCCCATTATCCTTGCCATTAGCCAGGTTTTACTGCAGTTGAAGACAGACATATGAGAAAGTTCATCTGAGACCAGAAGAATGCTCAGCTAAGCACAGCACAAACTGCTGCCCACAAACTGAGTTAAATAAATGGTGGTTGTTTTAAGCCACTATATTTTGGATGCTTTATTACTTAAGGAAAATAGAAGCAAACTAGATTCCAAAATGAGCAGAATTCTGAGCACTTCCCATATTCATGTGCCTTGAGTCCAGCCAGAATTTTAGTTGCCCATTTGTGGGCAACTCTCTCCTCATTCCCATCTCATCAGCCCATGAATGAATCACACAGTACCTGCTGCAAAACTGAGAGATATGCATTCTCTTACTTTCCTTGTGCCTTGGGGAGATATATTATTCTGGATACATGATCTGAAGAATAATTTTTCAGAGATGTATATGACAGGGCACGCTCATGCTTTCCAAGTATTTATGGTAAGATAAAGAGCTGAATGGAAGATTAGCATCTAGAGCTACAGTGAAACCACAAGCGGGTGATTCCAGCAACTTTGACACCTTTCGTTCAGGCTGTTTTTGTCCCTGGGCCAGTGTGCTGTTCTAGTTTCCTGTGACTATCTGAAAAAAACAAAACAAAACCTAAATTTAATAGTATAGGGGAAAAAATCACCATTTATTATTGTTATCTCTCACAGTTCTGGGTTCAACTATGTGATTCTTACTCAGGATCTCTCATGAAGCTGCAGCCCAATTATGAGTGGAGATGAAGTCACCTTGAAGATTCTTTACTTGCCTGGCTGGTGGTTGGTCCCAGCTGCCAGCTGGACCACTTACAACTGGTCTCTTTACATGGCTTGGAATTCTTCACAGCAAGATGACTGGGTACCAAGAACAAGTGTCCTGAGAGAGAGTTAGGCAGGAGTTGCAGTTCCTTTAATGCCTAAGGAGTCACAGAGAGTAACTTCCACTGTGAGATTGACTCTAAGATCTGTTCCACTGTACTCAGTCAAAAAAGGTATGCTGGAGGAGACCTTCAAGCTGGCGGAGGAGTAAGACGTGGAGATCACCTTCCTCCCCACAAATACATCAGAAATACATCTACATGTGGAACAACTCCTACAGAACACCTAGAACGCTGGCAGAAGACCTCAGACTTCCTTCCCAAAAGGCAAGAAACTCCCCAAGTACCTGCGTAGGGCAACAGAAAAAAAAAAAAAGACAGAGACAAAAGAATAGGGATGGGACCTGCTCCTTGGGGAGGGAGCGTGACGGAGGAAAAGTTTCAAAATAGTAGAAAGCCGCTTCACTGGCAGAGATGGGGGTAGGTGGGGGGGGGGAAGCTTCAGAGCCACGGAGGAGAGCACAGCAACAGGGGTGCAGAGGGCAAAGCGGAGGGATTCCCACACAGAGGATTGGTTCTGACCAGCACTCACCAGCCAGAGAGGTTTGTCTGCTCACCCACTGGGGTAGGTGGGCACTGGGAGCTGAGGCTCGGGCTCTGGAGGTCAGATTCCAGGGAGAGGATGGGGGTTGTCAGGCTGAACACAGCCTGAAGGGGACTAGTATGCCAGAAATAGCAGGAGGGAGTCCAGGAAATAGTCTGGACCTGCCTAAGAGTCAAGAGACCACTGTTTCAGGTGCACGAGGAGAGGGGGTTCATAGCACCACCTAAATGAACTCCAGAGACGAACGTGAGCCACGGCTATCAGGGCAGACCCCAGAGATGGACATGAAATGCTAAGGCTGCTTCTGCAGCCACCAAGAAACCTGTGTGCCAGCACAGGTCACTATCCACACCTCCCCTCTGGGGAGGCTGTGCAGCCCGCCACTGCCAGGGTCCCGTGATCCAGGGACAACTTCCCCGGGAGAACACACAGCACACCTCAGGCTGGTGCAACATCACGCTGGCCTCTGTAGCTGCAGGCTCACCCCACATTCCGTACCCCTCCCTCCCCCCAGCCTGAATGAGCCAGAGACCCCTAATCAGATGCTACTTTAACCCCATCCTGTCTGAGCAAAGAACAGACACCCTCAGGTGACCTATACACAAAGGCAAGGCCAAATCCAAAGCTGAACCCCAGGAGCGGTGTGAACAAAGAAGAGAAAGGGAAATCTCTCCCACCAGCCTCAGGAGCAGCGGATTAAATCTCCACAATCAACTTGATGCACCCTGAATCTGTGGAAAACCTGAAAAGACAATGAATCATCCCAAATTGAGGTGGTGGATTTTGGGAGCAATGGTATATATATATATATATATATATATATTTTTTTTTTTTTTTTTTTTCATTTTTTCTCTTTTTGTGAGTGCGTATGTGTATGCTTCTGTGTGTGATTTTGTCTCTACAGCTTTGCTTTTAACATTTATCCTAGGGTTCTTTCTGTCTTTTTTTTTTTTTTTTTTTTTTAGTATAGTTTTTAGCACTTGTTGTCATTGGTAGATTTGTTTTTTGGTTTGGCTGCTCTCGTCTTTCTTTCTTTTTTTTATTACTTTTTAAGTTTTTAAAATTATTAATAATGATTTTTTTATTTTAATAACTTTATTTTATTTTATTTATTTTTTTCTTTCTATCTCTTTTTCTCCTTTTTCTTCTGAGCCGTGTGGCTAACAGGGTCTTGGTGCTCTGACCAGGTGTCAGGCCTGTGCCTCTGAGATGGGAGAGCTGAGTTCAGGACATTGGTCCACCAGAGACCTCCCAGCTCCATGTAATATGAAACAGCAAAAGCACTGTCAGAGATCTCCATCTCAATGCTAAGACCCAGCTCCACTCAACGACCAGCAAGCTACAGTGCTAGACACCTTATGCAAAACAACTAGCAAGACAGGAACACAACCACACCCATTAGCAGAGAGGCTGCCTAAAATCATACTAAGGTCACAGACAACCCAAAACACACCACCAGACGTGGTCCTGCCCACCAGAAAGACAAGATCCTGCCTCATCCACCAGAACACAGGCACTAGTCCCCTCCACCAGGAAGCCTACACAACCCACTGAAACAACCTTAGCCACTGGGGACAGACACCAAAAACAATGGGAACTACGAAATTGCAACCCATGAAAAGGAGACCCCAAACACAGTAAGTCAAGAAAAATGAGAAGACAGAGAAACACACAGCAGATGAAGGAGCAAGTTAAAAACCCACCAGACCAAAAGAAAGAAGAGGAAATAGGCAGTCTACCTGAAAAAGAATTGAGAGTAATGATAGTAAAGATGATCCAAAATCTTGGAAATAGAATGGAGAAAATACAAGAAACATTTAACAAGAACCCAGAAGAACTAAAGAGCAAACACACAACGATGAACAACACAATAAATGAAATTAAAAATTCTCTAGAAGGAATCAATAGCTGAATAACTCAGGCAGAAGAACAGATAAGTGACCTGGAAGATAAAATAGCAGAAATAACTACTGCAGAGCAGAATAAAGAAAAAGGAATGAAAAGAATTGAGGACAGTCTCAGAGACCTCTGGGACAACATTAAATGAATCAACATTTCAATTATAGATATCCCAGATGAAGAAGAGAAATAGAAAGGGACTGAGAAAATATTTTAAGAGATTATAGTTGAAAACTTCCCAAATATGGGAAATGAAATAGTTAAGTCCAGGAATCATGCAGAGAGTCCCATACAGGATAAATCCAAGGAGAAACATGCCAAAACACATATTAATTAAACTACCAAAAATTCAATACAAAGAAAAAATATTAAAAGCAGCAGGGGGAAAACAACAAATAACATACAAGGGAATCCCTATAAGGTTAACAGTTGATCTTTCAGTATAAACTCTGCAAGCCAGAAGGGAGAGGCAGGACTTATTTAAAGTGATGAAAGGGAAAAAGCTACAACCAAGATTACTCTATCCAGCAAGGATCTCATTCAGATTCGACACAGAAATTAAAAACTTTACAGACAAGCAAAAACTAAGAGAATTCAACACCACCAAACCAGCTTTACAACAAATGTTAAAGGAACTTCTCTAGGCAGGAAACACAAGAGAAGGAAAAGACCAACAATAACAATCCCAAAACAATTAAGAAAATGGTAATAGAAATATATGTATTGATAATTACCTTAACTGTAAATGGATTAAATGCTCCAACCAAAAAACACAGACTGGTTGAATGGATACAAAAACAAGACCTGTATATACGCTGTCTACAAGAGACCCATTTCAGTCATAGGGACACATACAGACTGAAAGTGAGGGGATGGAAAAAGATATTCCATGCAAATGGAAATCAAAAGAAAGCTGGAGTAGCAATTCTCATATCACACAAAATAGACTTTAAAATAAAGACTATTACAAGAGACAAAGAAGGACACTGTATAATGGTCAAGGGATCAATCCAAGAAGGAGATACAACAATTGTAAATATTTATGCACCCAACAGAGGAGCACCTCAATACATAAGGCAAATACTAACAGCCATAAAAAGGGAAATTGACAGTAACACAATCATAGTGGAGGACTTTAACACCCCACTTTCACCAATGGACAGATCATCAAAAATGAAAATAAAAAAAGAAACACAAGCTTTAAATGATACATTAATCAAGATGGACTTAATTGATATTTATAGGACATTCCATCCAAAAACAACAGAATATACTTTCTTCTCAAGTGCTCATGGAACATCCTTCAGGTTAGATCATATCTTGGGTCACAAATCAAGCCTTGGTTAACTTAAGACACTTGAAATTGTATCAAGTATCTTTTCTGACCACAGCACTATGACACTAGATATCAATTACAGGAAAAAATCTGTAAAATATACCAACACATTGAGGCTAAACAATACACTACTTAATAACCAAGAGATCACTGAAGAAATCAAAGAAGAAATAAAAAAATACCTAGAAACAAATGACAATGAAAACATGATGACCCAAAACCTATGGGATGCAGCAAAAGCAGTTCTAAGAGGGAAGTTTATAGCAATACAATTCTACCACAAGAAACAAGAAACATCTCAAATAAACAACCTAACCTTACACCTAAAGCAGTTAGAGAAAGAAGAACAAAAAAACCCCAAAGTTAGCAGAAGGAAAGAAATCATAAAGGTCAGATCAGAAATAAATGAAAAAGAAGTGAAGGAAACAGTAGCAAAGATTAGTAAAACTAAAAGCTGGTTCTTTGAGAAGATAAACAAAATTTATAAATCATTAGCCAGACTCATCAAGAAAAAAAGGGAGAAGACTCAAATCAATAAATTAGAAATGAAAAAGGGGAAGAAACAACTGACACCACAGAAATACAAAGGCTCATGAGAGATTAATACAAGCAACTCTATGCCAATAAAATAGACAACCTGGAAGAAATGGACAAATTCTTAGAAAAGCACAACCTTCCAAGACTGAAACAGGAAGAAATAGAAAATATAACCAGGCGAATCACAAGCACTGAAATTGAGACTGTGATTAAAAATCTTCCAACAAACAAAAGCTCAGGCCCAGATGTCTTCTCAGGCAAATTCTATCAAACATTTACAGAAGAGCTAACACCTAACTGTCTCAAACTCTTCCAAAATATAGCAGAGGGAGGAACACTCCCAAACTCATTCTTTGAGACCACCATCACTCTGATACCAAAAGCAGACAAAGATGTCACAAAGAAAGAGAACTACAGGCCAATATCACTGATGCACATAGATGCAAAAATCCTCAACAAAATACTAGCAAGCAGAATCCAACAGCACATTAAAAGGATCATACACCATGATGAAGTGGGGTTTATCCCAGGAATGCAAGGATTCTTCAATATATGCAAATCAATAAATGTGATACATCATATTAGCAAATTGAAGGATAAAAACAATATGATCATCTTAATAGATGCAGAAAAAGCATTCAACAAAAATCGACAGCCATTTAAGATAAATAAACCTCCAGAAAGTAAGCATAGAGGGAATTTACCTCAACATAATAAAGGCCATATATGACAAACCCACAGCCAACATCATCCTCAATGGTGAAAAACTGAAACCATTTCCACTAAGATCAGGAACAAGACAAGGTTGTCCACTGTCACCACTATTATTCAACATAGTTTTGGAAGTTTTAGCCACAGCAATCAGAGAAGAAAAAGAAATAAAAGGAATCCAAATCGGAAAAGAAGAAGTAAAACTGTCACTGTTTGCAGATGACATGATACTATACATAGAGAATCCTAAAGATGCTACCAGAAAACTCCTAGAGCTAATCAATGAATTTGGTAAAGTAGCAGGATACAAAACTAATGCACAGAAATCTCTTGCATTCCTATAAACTAATGATGAAAAATCTGAAAGAGACATTAAGGAAACACTCCCATTTACTGCTGCAACAAAAAGAATAAAATACCTAGGAATAAACCTATCTAATGAGACAAAAGACCTGTATGCCGAAAACTATAAGATACTGATGAAAGTAATTAAAGGGGATACAAACAGATGGAGAGATATACCATGTTCTTGGATTGAAAGAATCAAAATTGTGCAAATGACTATACCACCCAATGCAATCTACAGAGTCAATGCAATCCCTATCAAACTACCAATGGCATTTTTCACAGAATTAGAACCAAAAAATTCACAATTTGTATGGAAACACAAAAGACCCCGAATAGCCAAGGCAATCTTGAGAAAGAAAAACGGAGCTGGAGGATTCAGGCTATCTGACTTCAAACTATACTACAAAGCTACAGTAATCAAGATAGTATGGTACTGGCACAAAAACAGAAATATAGATCAATGGAACAGGATAGAAAGCCCAGAGGTAAACCCACAAACATATGGTCACCTTATTTTTGATAATGGAAGCAAGAATATACAATGGGGAAAAGACAGCCTCTTCAGTAAGTGGTGCTGGGAAAACTGGACAGCTCCATGTAAAACAATGAAATTAGAACACTCCCTCACACCATGCAGAAAAATAAACTCAAAATGGATTAAAGGCCTAAATGTAAGGCCAGACACTATAAAACTCTTACAGGAAAAGATAGGCAGAACACTCTATGGTATAAATTACAGCAAGATCCTTTTGACCCACCTCCTAGAGTAATGGAAGTAAAAACAAAAATAAACAAATGGGACCTAATGAAACTTAAAAGTTTTTGCACAGCAAAGGAAACCATAAACAAGTCGAAAAGACAACCCTCAGAATGGGGGGAAATATTTGCAAATGAAGAAACTGACAAAGGATTAAGTTCCAAAATTTACAAGTAGCTCATGCAGCTCAATATCAAAAAAGCAAACAACCCAATCCAAAAATGGGCAGAAGACCTGAATAGACATTTCTCCAAAGAAGATATACAGATTGCCAACAAACACATGAAAGAATGCCCAACATCACTAATCATTAGAGAAATCCAAATCAAAACTACAGTGAGGTATCACATCACACCAGTCAGAATGGCCATCATCAAAAAATCTACAAACAATAAATGCTGGAGAGGGTGTGGAGAAAAGGGAACCCTCTTGCACTGTTGGTGGGAATGCAAATTGATACAGCCATTATGGAGAACAGTATGGAAGTTCCTTAGAAAACTAAAAATAGTACTACCATACAACACAGCAATCCCACTACTGGATATATACCCTGAAAAATGGTATGCTTAGGTGCAAGAAAAAGCGACATAGATTCTACCTCTAATACCCATGGATTTGGAAAGGTCACATTTAAAGAAAAGCATGTAGGGTGGAAGATACTATTACATCCTTTGATGGAAAATAAAACTTTCCAGATGTGTGGATAAATAATAGGAAATCAGGAAATTCCTGAGTCACTTTTCTTTGCCCTAAGCCAGACATTTTATTAACAGGCAGTTAGAATCGTACTAACTAATGACTTAGACATTAAATACTATGTGGCCATATTCAGCCAGGTCTTGATTAGAACATGAAACTTTCCCTATCTGAGTCTTCCTAAAAGTATCTTGAAAGTTAATGAGAACGTTTCTGTTGGCTGGGTACTATCCTTCCACGTACAACTAAATGATATTTAATTTAAAATATGAACTTCGCTTTAAAGTATTAATTTCAGAACACAGTAATTTTACAGTTGTCAGCCTCTGCCTGGAGCAAAAAACAAACAAAAAACACCCTAAAAACCAAACCACAGCCAAATTGGTCAGCTGATGTTAAGTCCCAGGTGCTGGGAAAACGTGAAAATTCAAAAAAATCTCTTAGACACTTTATGAGGCTACAAACTACAACAGTTATTCCTGCGTTTTCTTGCTCTGGTTTCTTGTAGGTGGTCTACTCCAGGTCCCCTACCTCTGAAGGAGGATGTGGTCAGGGTAAAGGAGAGTGAATGATTTTTCAAGTCTTCCTGGATTTGTTTTCAAAAACCTAATGTCCATCCAGGGGAATGGATAAGGAAGGGGGAAGTTTGCAATTTTCACAAAAAATTCTTAAGTGAAGCAGGAGGTGAAGGGGCTCTCCTTACAATCACAGATTTCTCAAGGTTAGGAGGAAGAGAGAAGAGAAAAAGAAACGTATGCATAACAGGAGAGCATAGGGACATGCATCCTGGCAAGACCATGGACTGTCAGCACATTCAGAGAGGTGTGGGGAAGCTTAGAGATCAGGAACAGGTCATCTAAGCTGCCAGTGCTTTTGGGGTGCTGGAGGGAGAGGGGCACACAAATCCATAGAGGAGAAATGGCTGTGGTAGGCATAGGTAGGGGGAGGTGCCATTTGAACAAAAGTCCCCTTTCCCCACACCAGACATGGAAGCCTCATACAATCACAAGACCTCAAGGCCATGAGGCAAAGGAGATCTCAGGGACCTTTGTGGGTCACATGGTCCCTGTTCTTTGCCCAACTCTGACACCATATAGAAAGGGAATAAGGAGGGTTCAGGAGCCACAGAAAAGATAGATGTTAAAGCTTCCTATTAGCTTCCTATGGTAATAAATATTAACTAGTATTACAGAAAATAAAGCAAGTTATATTTCTTACTCAGCAATTTGTAGACTGAGCTTCATAACCATTGCATTGTTTTCAGAGAAATAAATATTTTTGAGTCATTATTTTCTTAAGTTCAAGAAAATTAATTTCATATTAGTAGATCGAAAATTAGAGAAATAAGGAGAAAATACTTTTCATCCCAGTTTAGTGGAAAGAACACCTGGAGACAGGTAGTCTGGGGTTCAAATCCCGATGATACTACTGACTGGGTGTGTAATTATGAGCATTTCATTTATCCTCAATTTTGTCATCCATGATATGAAACAAATTATACTTATGTACAGGATTCTTGAATAGCTTAAAAATGACAAACTTGTGCAAAGCCTGCTGTGAAGTAGCAGACATGACTCCAGATGTGTTAGTCTTCACCTCCTATCTGCATATTATAGGCAATCATGAAATAGTTGACGATTTGAATATAATTAACTTGAAGTAAAAATAATGGAAAAAATCCCATTCTTATTTACTGAACATGTCATTAAAAAGTGATGGAATTAGAAATTATTTTCATTGTCTGGACTAGTCTGCCCATCACTTGCTTTAGAAATGTGGTTAAAAAGCACTGGGTTGGAACATAACCCTGTGACAGTAGACATCCAAGATAGTTTCCAGTGATTCCCAGCTCCTATACAGCTCCCTCCCACACTGAATAGGGCCAACCTGCACAATCAATAGGAGGTGTGGCTTCTGAGGCTAGGTCATAAAGGATGTTCCAGATTCCACCTTCCTCTCTCTTGGGTCACTTGCTCTAGAGGAAACCACCTGCTAAGCATGAGGCAACCAGATATTCCTATGGGAAGGTCCCTGTGGTGAGAAACTGAGACCTCCTGCCTACAATCAGCACCGACTCACCATCCACATAAATGGACCATCTTAGAAGCAATTGCTTCAAACCTGGTCAAGCTTCCAGAAGGTTGCAGCTCTGGCCAATATCTGACTGTAATCTCATGAGAGACCTTGAGCCAGAACCACCTAGCAACACCGCTCTCAAATTCCTGACCTACTGAAACAGTACGAGACCAAAAACCCTTATTCTTTTATGCCACTAAGTTTGGGGATAAGCTGCTAAAATAAAGCTCCATGAAACCGTTTGTCCACCTCACAGCCCATATTATATTTTTCTCAGTCATTTCCCTTCAGCCATAACATTTCCTGCTAGAGCTTAAGTTGTACTCATGTATCGGGGCTCCATGGCACATTTGCTTACTTGAGTATTAAGGTTAGAAATACAAGTTCAAGTTTGCTTTCACTTTTGTCTTTTAATAGGCTTGTATAACTCCAGATTTGGAAAAGAACTTCAAGTTATATGGTATAATTATCTATCTGCTCAATTTAGGAATTCATGTGGACATCCAGTTTCTTAGTGAATATCTGAATAGTGGGTTTATGAGGAACTCCTCCTCCTCCTCCTCCTCCCAGCATTATTAAAATTTATCTGTTATGTCTCTAAGTAGTTATTTCAACTATTCATCACTCAACATCATTTAACAAGCTTGGGTTTTTAAAAATTGTTTCTTAAAAGGTATATTACATATATCATTTCATACCTTTTAAAAAATATTTTGGCCGGGCGCGGTGGCACGCGCCTGTAGTCCCAGCTACTCGGGAGGCTGAGGCAGGAGGATCGCTTGAGCCCAGGAGTTCTGGGCTGTAGTGCGCTATGCCGATCGGGTGTCCGCACTAAGTTCGGCATCAATATGGTGACCTCCCGGGAGCGGGGGACCACCAGGTTGCCTAAGGAGGGGTGAACCGGCCCAGGTCGGAAACGGAGCAGGTTAAAAAATATTTTGTCTGGGAGATACTTAGGTCACTACCTATAGATCTACCCTATTGTATCTGTTTGCATATTATTTCATAGTATGGACACAAAATAGAATACATTCTCCTATTGACAGATATTTATTTTCTTCCCCAATTTTTCTCTAAAACAATGTGGCAGTGAAAGCCCTTATGACAATGTCTTTGTGAACAAGTTCATGTATATCCCTAGGGTAGATAAAAAGAAATCCTTGGGTCATAGAGGATGCATTTTTTTTTTAAGGTATATAATTTAAGTCTTGACTACTTATCTTCTGAAGTGGGTATGGTAATTTATATCTTAATCTGCAAAATATGAAATGACTTGTTTCCCCACATTTTCACATATCTATATATTATTTTACAAATATTTTAAAATTTATGATGAATTTTAACAACAAAAGAAATAGTAGAAAATGTCCAAATGTATCCTCCATGAAAGCAAGAACACTGCCTGTCTTTAATTTTATATATGTAGAAATTAGAACATGATAGAAGACATGGGGATTTCTGCCTACAATGTTGAAAGCTAGAAAGATCATTACTTCTATTCTAACAACCAGAAAAAGCCAAATACTCTAAATATTCACAAGTTTTCTTAAACCAATCAGAGAATTGAGGTCACAGGGTACAAGCCAGCCTGAAATCTAAGGAAAGTGTCTGTGAGGGGAAATGGTGTACAGAGCATGGGAGGAAGACAAGGGCACCATAAATGTGGGTAAGAAGAATTCAGTTAGCATGGTATGGGTGTAAAAAACAGACACATAGATCAATGGAACAGAATCACGAGCACAGAAATAAATTGACACATATATGGCTAATTGATTTACGACAAAGAAGCCAAGAACGTACAATGGGGAAAGGACCATCTCATCAATAAATGGTTCTGGAAAATTGGACAGCCACATGCTAAAGAATGAGATTAGACCACTATCTTATACTATACACAAAAATTAACTCAAAATGAATTAAAGACTTAAACGTAAGACCTGAAACCATAAAATTCTTAGAAGAAAACGTAGTTGATAAGTTCCTTGACATCAGTCTTGGCAATAATTTGTTGGATCTGACTCCAAAAGCAAAGGCAGCAAAGGCAAAAATAAACAAATGGGACTAAATCAAACTAAAAAGTTTCTGCACAGCTAAGGAAATCAGCAAAAAAATGAAAAGGCAACCTACCGAACGGAAGAAAATATTTTCAAATCGTATATCTGAAAAGGGGTTAATATCCAAAATATATAAAGAACCCATGCAATGGATAGCAAAAAACCAAACAGGCCAATTAAGAAATAGGCAGAGAATCTGAATAGCCATTTTTCCAAAAGAAGGCACATACATGGCCAACAGGTACATGAAAAGTTGCTCAAAATCATTAATCATCAGGAAAATTCAAATTAAAACAATGAGATATCACCTCATACATGTTAGAAAGGCTGTTAACAAAATAAAAACAAAAAATAACAAGTGTTGGTGAGTATGTGGAGACAAAAATAGGCAGATTACCCGGGAGTATTCTGGTGGGCCCAATGTAATCACAATGGTCTTTAAAAGCAGAAGAGGGAGGCCAAACAGCAGGTCAGAGTGATGCAATATGAGAATGATTCAACCTGTCATTACCGGTTTGAAGATGGAGGAAGGGGCCACAAGTCATGAAATGTAGGTGGCCTCTAGAAGCTGAAGAAGAAAGGAAATGGAATCTCCTTTAAAGTCTCCAGAAGGGAACACAGCTCTCCCCTCATCTTAGTTTTAATCATTAAGACTCATGTCAGACGTATATAGACTGTAAGATAATATATTTGTGTTGTTTCAAGCCACAACGTTTGTGGTAATTTGTTACAATAGCAAATGAATATGCACACTCCCCTCATCCACAAAGCTTCAATAAATACCTAGGAAAATGTGCAGGGTCAGCCCACAACTGTGTGGTAGTAAAAGTCGGATAAGATTGACAATAAATATGCCAAGGTTAATGAGAAACCAGTGGAACATGTGCAAACAAGTAACCAAATGTGGACAAACACATCATAAGCTACAACATTCACTTATAAGAGTGTGAATAGGTCATAATTATCTGATAGATTTTTGTAGAAATTTGCAAATTTAATACAAAGAGGGAGTAAATATCTTCAAGTAGACTATAAAAGGTAAACAGTGCTTCTTAAGAGTCATCGAATATCTTTGGCTGGTTCAAGTAAGCAGGTGACATCCCTGCATGGGGATAAATGAGAGGAAAAAATTGAAAAGGAGTCAAAGGAAGAGGAGGAAAAGGGGAAGGAGGAGAAGAAAGAAGTAGAAGAGATATAAAAGTATAAAGATGTTAATCCTAGAAATAACCTAAATATGATGTGCTGGAACTGGGGCCTGGAGAGAGAAATGATGGAAAGACAGTTCGGTGACTGGCTTTCACATCCAGGAGGACAGTTGCCTGGTATGAAGTGGAGTCTCTGCTGTACATTCAAAGCTCCCTCATGAGAGTCCACCCCTCCATGTTTCTTTTCTGCCCCAACCTTGCCTCTAATTCTTTCTCTGAGAATGTTATTCAAATTAACCCTTATATAAAAGTTCTTAGTCTGCTGAGTGTCCCAGTCTGTAACATGCTGCTTGGTGTGTATATGTGGAGCACCTCAGGGCATCTATTAGAGTTGTATTAGTCAGCAGAGACTAGGTCATTCTACAGTGACAAATAGCCCTCCCACCTCAGAGACTTAAAACAACAAAAGTGTACTCTTTGTTCTTGTTGCATGGACAGCGTAGCTTGGCAGGAGGGTCTCAGCTCATTGTAGTAACTCAAGGGATCAGGCTAGCAGAGCAGCCGCTATTTTTTTTTTTAATCCAAGCATAGTTGATTTACAGTGTTGTGTTAATTGCTGCTGTACAGCAAATTGATTCATTTATACACAATATACATTCTTTTTCATATTCTTTTCCATTATGGTTTATCACAGGATATTGAATATAGTTTGCTGTGCTACACAGTAGGACCTTATTGTTTATCCAGTCTATATATAATGGTTTGCATTGAGCAGCCACTATCCTGAACATTGGCAGCCACTGTTCCTGAAAGAAAAAAGCACTCGAGGGTCTCACTGGTCTGGAAGTGTTTCATTACTCATAATTCACTTGCAGAATTGGTCACAAGTTTCTACCAATGACAAGGGCCCAGGAATTGCAATCCTACTGTGTGTTCAGAAGGCAGAGAACTGGACAAAAGTTGATAATGGCTGCCACAAGAATCCTCCTGTCTCCTCTGTTTTTTTAAAAAATTATTATTATTATTATTATTATTATTATTTTTTTTTTTAGTGAAAGAAGTATTTATTACTTGCAGCAAGTAAGGAGAACACTTGCTTTCCCAAAGCAGTATCTCCACTGTTTATTTTTCACAGAGGCGGGAGACGCTGAGATGTGCCTTCACTCGCCGTGTCTGAGAGAAAGTCTGTGGGGTCACAGGGCAGCTACAATCAGGAGGCGGTCTTAAAATGAACAAAACAATTTTAAGAGACTGGTGGGTCTGGTGGATAAAGGAAGATTAGAAGAATTAAATATGTATAGTTTGGCTGAACAGCCTCAGTGGGGAGCAACAGTGGGTGGTGGAGGTGGACGGATAACAATCTAAAAATATCCACCACATATAAAGGACCAGAGGGAGAATTACTGAGCATGGAAATCAGAAAGTATCACTAGACATTCTAGAGAGAGATATAAGGAAATAGGCTCTGGGATCATGAAAGTGGACAATGCTAACAGTATAAATAAAGTGAAAGAGACAGAAGCATCTTGAATACTTTTTCCTTGAGAAGACAGGAAAAAGAAAATCAAATGGATAAGAACTGAAGAGGGCTAGAGCCATCCAGGATGAAGATGGAGGGCCCCTGGGGTAAGCTGCCCTCCCCAATTCATGTGAGAGGTTCCTGACTGCTAGCCAGATTCCAGCTTGAGGGGGCGGGAGGGAAGCAGATACATCCTCTTGGTAACACTTCTGAGAGTTCAACTGAGGTTTAAGTAAACTACGATGCACTTTACAAAGAGCCCTCCCTCTACTCCAGTATGGGAAGATTCCAGAACCTGCCTGTATATAATACTTGGAGCATGTTTGGAAAAAAGTCCTAATATCCACTTTAATTATAGTTACTTAAGATGCATCTATAAGTATTTTAATACTTTTCAAAGTCTAGAAGCATAGTTTTTAATATGTCCAGGACTAACATTGATACTCAGGTTCTGATAGTTTTTTTCAAACCTTCCATTCTGTAATGGCAGGTGTTTCAGAAGTGGCAGAATTTAGATTTATATCTTCCCTTTACTTCCTTGCATCCTCACATCAGAGATTTGTCTGATTCTTTTTGAAAAGTTGAAAACTGAAATTGGGCTGAGAAGGAGGAGTGGACACTTCTAGATATCTGAGTGTGTACATTCTAGGAGTTTGCTAGCTGTTTTCCTGTTAGTTGTTTCCTGTATTAACATGAGAAGAGTTCAAGGAAAGATGAGAGGTTTTGTTTGTTTCTGGTTTTGTTTATCCAAATGAAAACTATGTTTTCAGAGTGAAGAGATTCTAATCCACACTCCTTTATAGGATTGAAATAGGGATCAACTCACTTTAGAAAACCATAAAACTAAACCAACCCGAAATTTTCTAATCTTTGGGTTTCTGAGAGTCACTCTGCAAATGAAAGAAGAGCCAGCAGGGACAATGTGAATCATTAACACCGAATATTTGCTCTCATCGTTCAAAGCCAGAGGGAGTGACTCCCAGGATACCAATTTGTACTGATTTCTTTATCCACATTATTTCCGAGGAAGAAATTTTTCTTCCTAAATGTCAACTACTACCTCACCCTATAATATCAGCCCATCTCACACCCACCCCATGCACCCAGAGGAACAGTTATATCCTCTTTTATTTAAATCAACTTTATTGAGGTATGATTCAGTTTCAGTAAACTATATCCATTTAAACTGTACAGTTGGATGAGCTTTGACAAATTTGTACACTTGTGTAGCCACCACCAAAATCAAGATACATAACAGTCTGAACTTTTCCTTAGGAAAAATTATTTCTGCTGTTTCTGAAGATTTAGATTTGCCTTCTGTGGGAGGAAAGGAATTTTCAATCCAAATCAATAATGTTGGGAAGAGGAAAGGCAGTGAGGAATGCTCTCTACTGGAACTGTAGTTCACTGCATAGGAACAGAAGGTTATAAGCGCTATGGAAAAAGGAAAAAGTAGGGCAGGGTGAGGGGGATCAGGAATGGTGGAGTGGGGGTGGCCTGGATTTGCAGTTTGTAATTTAAAGGAGTAGGGGGCAAGGCTTCATTGAGAAGGTAAGCCTTGAAGGAAGGGAGAGAGTTAATTGGGCTACTCTCAGGGGAAAAAGAATTCCGGGCAAAGGGGGCAGCTATGGCACAGGGCCTAATGTTGGAATATACCTCGTACTTTCAGGGAACACGAAGGAGGCCGACGTGGCTGGAGTGTGAGAAATGAGGAGTGATTAGGAGGATAGATGGTCAGAGAGGTTATGGAGGAATCAAAACACGTTGGCTCCAGGTGGTCACTGGAGGACTCTGGTTATTACTGTCATTTTACCATGTGGTATGGTGGTGTGGAAGGGCAGCCTGAGGCCAGCAGGGTCATCAGCCAAGGGAATAGTGGTACATATGTTTTAGTCCTGGTCCAAGATCCAAAAGGATGGAGCAACAAAGGCCAGCAAGGTATACGTGATTCAAAAGGGCAGGCCAGAAAGACACAGAAGTTCTAGGAAGTAAGTCAGGAAGCACGCAGAAAAGTCCTTTCCCAATCTTCTCAAAGAAGAAGCATTTTACCACCTCCCCTAAATGAAGAGTATAAATAAAAGAAATGCCGCCTACCCACATCTGAAAGGTTGCCAACTCCTGTTTTGTAAGAATCCAAGGATCTTTTCAGCAAGGGTCTGCCTTCAAATCTTAATATGCTCAGTGCTGTGTTGCACAATCTCAACCACTTAGGTCCCCTAAGCCTTTGAGCCACAATCCCATTTTCAAATGAACACCCCAAATCCAATTTTAAAAACTAGTTATTTGATGAGCCAATTGAAAGGCGTAAATTTCTAAACATCTTACTGTCAGTGTCAAGAAACCGGTTTCTTTTCATCAAAATACAAAATTGCTTTATTAGCTGAGTACATAAAAACACCACAGGATTTATGTTCTTTCCTCCACACATGCCTGGGTAACTCCCATTAGTAGCAGTAGGAGTTGCAACAGCCCGCACAAGGTAAAAATAGAAGCTTTGCAGGGGAAGGCAACACGTGGCAGAGACACCCCATGGCGTCCTCTTGGTGACAGTGCATGATCTGCTTGCCCGTGCCTCTGTTTCTCCACCTGGCCAGTGGGTGTGAATTTTGTGCTTTTCTATCCAAAATGTGTAGGGTAACAAATTAAGGGTTTGTACTAATAGCTACAAATGCACTGACTTCATGTACGTTCTTACTACTCACAGTGTGGTCCATGGACCAGCAGCATCGGCATCAAATGGGAGCCAGTTAGAAATGTATAAGCTCGGTCCCCAAGCCTAACCAGCTGAATCGGAATCTACATTTTAACAAGAGCTCCATCTTGCACATTAAAGTTTGAGAAGTATGGTGTTAAGTTTGTTTAAAACTTAATTTATCTTTGCAACAGCTCCAAGTGGTAGATAAAATCATTTCCATTAAGGAGTTGAAGTTCAGTCCTGACATGACTTGGCTCCAAGTTAATTAAGTTACAAAACCAGGATTCAGACTCAGTTATATCTGATCCTAACAGATAACATGCTGTCTCCAGTAATACTTCACCACCTCATGATACATGTGTCCAAGAGAACAAGACGGGGGGAGGAAATGAAAGGAAATCTTCATGCTTTACCTCACCATGATGTTTAAAATAAAATAAAAAGCCCACCATTTGCATGTAGGAAAATCCATCCAGGTGTGTAAGGAGAAATATGATCTCAATATAGGTCAGATCTAGTAGGAAAAACTGTAATTAAGAAGGAAAGAGAAGTCTTCTAGAAGACCACAAACCAAGACCCTTCCCCCATGTATCTTGTAGGGTAAAAGGACACACACACACACACCCCACACCACACCACAGTTTCCTTAAGAAAACCAAATCTTGCTTGGCATGAATATGTATAATTAGATGTTCCCTGCGAGTGAGAAGTAGTAATTAATTCAGTGTTAAACATCACAATCTTTTACTTGAACTCCATAGCAACTGTGGTTGCCAACAGAGAGAAAACAAAATTTCAGAGTCTATTTTTAAATGATGATGTTGAAATTTTTGAAAATGTGTAGAAGCTGACACTTGTTATTTTTAGGCTAAAACAATAGCCATTAACTCAGGGAATAAAGAAGGATGCAAATGGATCAAGGCAAAAGGAAAGGGAATCTCATTGGAACCAACCTAGACAGTTATGTGGACAGAATGATTCTGACCAAGCACTGAGCCTAGCTGCTCACTCCGGGAGAGAAAGTTGTTCTTTCAGTCCAAGAAAAGATACGTTTATAATTTCTCAAAACAGTTCTTGGAATCAAACTGAACTAGATTTGAATACCAGCTTTGTCACATAACGTGTTTCCTGAGACAAGCTGCTGAGTTCACTGAGCTTCAATTCCTTCATCTGTTACAGTAGGAAAATTAGAGATGTTTCATAAGGTTTCTTGCAAAAATTCAGTGTAAAATGCCCAACACAGGATGTTGTACATTGAGTTCCTTCAGAAGCAGGTTCTGAGTTTAGCTTCCAGTCTGTGTGTTAGGGAATGCCCTTGGGGCCAAAACGTCTGTGGAAGGAAAGGGAAGGGAGCAGAATGGGCAGAAGGAGATGCTGCAATGAACCCCAATAACAGACTTGGCTCATGAGAACTCTGGAGCTTACATGACCTGACAGAGCTGTCTGACAGTGGGCTGAAATGGCCAGACATTTTTCCCACACCCATCAGTCAGTCAATAGAGCTGGGCAGCTCAGGGAAGGACATGACCTTGGGTGAGGGGGTTCTTTGCAGCTGAGTCAGTCCCTGAAGGGACAGACAGCATTTTTGGCAGCTGGCAACAAATCCTTTAATGGGGGATCTGGGTGCTACATCTCTGCATCCAACACATACTATGCAAGTCATGTTTGCTTCACTTCCTTTGCTTATGTAATCCTTATAAACATCTCTTACTAATAGATATTCTGGTGTCCAGAAAGACCCAGTTATGATTAACATCTTATCAATTTCTGTTTTCTGTTTTAAAAATAGCTTTTAGTACTTTGTTAGGTCCTGGGATTTGGAGCTCTGAAGCCCACACTCATCTCATTTAAACTTCTCAATAACTCTATGAGATAATGTTTATCTCCATCTTACAGTTGAAGAAACAAGTGCAGACAGTGAGTAGAAATAATTCTGACGAGCGGTTCAGAGTGAAAGGACGTGATATTGGACAGGTTTTTAATGGCACTTCTTGCTACACCACTGATGTGCCTGCCAACATCAACTCAACCCATCAACAACTGAACAACAGAGATGTCAAGGGAGCTGTGTTCCCTTTCTTCCCATTTGTTGAGAAATGTGACTCACGTATCTTGCGAACTCACTTAACCTTTATGCCATAATGTTCCCACATTGTAAAGGGTAATCAGCCTATGTCTCAGCTCCCTACCGCCCCCAAGAAATGCAGAAGGTGGTTGGATTACAGGACCTCTAGAGCCCCTTTCAGCTTGAGAATTCTCCACTGATAATCCAGCATATTAATTGGTGGAGTGCAATGTACTTTGAGACAAGCTTAGAATACAGGTCTAGATCAGTTATGGTTCCTTGGTTGCATGCTATAAAAACTAGATTTGGCTAATTTATCCAAAAGAACATTTTTTGGAGAATACTAGGAGTTTAGGGAGTCAGTGGAACTGGCAGGGCTACACAGCCCCTGGGGGGCTAACAACTTGGAAGCCAGCTGTCTCCTCATTGCAAGAAGACTGGACAGCTGTCCAGCTGTCTGGCCAGCTGTCCATGGTGCTGGTGTAGCCACTGTGATGAATGACTCCCAAGCACTCCTTCCACCCTTTATCACTCACCCAGGATGGAAGGTCTGGAGAGAAACCATCTGCTTGGCTGCACCATGGCTATATCAGGAGACGACAGAGAGGGCGTGAGCCCTTTGGTTTCCATTATAGGTGAGGACACATGGAATTTTTCTCCCACCAAGGCTTTATGAACTGGGGGAGATTTCACTTCACAAAAGGAAACCGGGGTATATTTGGAAGGGGGAATGTAGCCGTGCACTGAATCCCCACACTTAGTGCAAGTTTGCTCACTCAGCCTTATGTCCAAGAAGCAAATCAACTTTTTCTTTGTATTCTGATGCTGTCCAAATCCTTTCAGGATCCTGCTCCCCAGGCCCCTAGGTCTCTCCAGGGATTCTTATGCCTTGCATTTATATCTGATAGACTCCTTTGGAAAATAGGAAAACTTGACAAATCAACCCTGAGTAGTTCTTCAAGGGATTGCTTATTCCCTCATTACCAAGGTAAGTGTAATGTTAAATAACATTTCCAGAAGTAAGAAGGACTTGGTAAACATACCAATTATCTGGGGAAATTGCTATTTTATATATACTCTGGATAACTGAGGTAGAATGAAGCCATTTAATTCCAAAATTCTGTAAATTCAGTGAAATTGGATTTACAAAAAAAAAGTAAAAGCCAATGGAGCTCATGAACCAGCTAATTACGTGAATAGAACTTTTTTTTTTTTTTTCCAGGTTGTAAGTGAACTACTTAAAATTTTAACCTCCAGTCAGGCTACAACAAAACATATTTGGTCATACCTCTGTAGGAAGATGTGGAATTTTGTTCTTTGTCATGAAATCCTAAAGAGGGATTTTTATGTGTTCCATATACTGGCTGCCCTGATCCTTATACCAGCACAGACCAATGACCGTAATTCCAACCTTAGCACAAATGGATCATTTTCTGAAAGAATGAACTAACAAGGGTTAGAAAATAATCAATGTATTCTTTTTCTCCTAAAATATCCACCCTACTCCTACATCCCTATGTAATTCAGGATTCACTAATTTAACAGGTGGCGAGAATTTGGCCATGAGTTTGTCGTTCAGCCATCAAATTGATGTCCTTGTCTGCCTTGGGGAGTGAACTGGCTTTTCTATCTGTACAGGGAACCAAACGCCTGACCAGACATAGTCTTACAGAGTCAGGAAGTACCTTGTTCACATAAATATAACACATATCCAGGTCATCGCCTCACTCCTGCAGCCCCAGAACAATCTATCTACCTAAACGATCATTTGGGAAGTACTCCTGTTTCATATACTTCAACTTGTTATTTTCATCCAGTATTGGATCTCTAAAATAATTTCCCCACTTCTCAGCAAGGAGGCAGAAATAAGTGGCAGCTCACACATCATGGCGAGTCTTGTGTGTATGTGTGTGTGTTTGTGCACACAGGTGAAAATAGTAAAAGCACACGCGCATGTGCACACAGGTAAAAAGGAAAGGAAACTAACATTTATTGAAAGCTTTCTACATGCCAGGTATTGTTAGATGCCTCTCCTATCACTCCGTCCTCACCACAACCCTGCAGAATTCTGGGTTACATTCACCGAATGGACATTTGGAAATGTTAGCAACTTGTTCGAGATCCCACAGCCCGTAACTGGCAGGTCTGCATTTGACTCTAACACCAGCGCTTGTGAGCTTTCCACTATGGCACTGCCAGCAAGACATAAGTGTGATGGTGCCACAGTTCAGAAACCAGCCTCTTGGAGACTGTCACATCAATACAGACACCACCACGGTGAGTTGTTGGAATTGAAATGTACCACGTGCTCTGAATATAGGGTCAAGACTTTCATTTTCACTGAGCGCATGGTAATTAAATACCTTCCTGAAAGCAAATGGAAGGTGAGCTTTGGAGCACCACTGAAGCACTTTCTAGTGAATGCAAAAATAACCAGAGTTGCAAAATCATGTTGCAATCACACCCTCCTTAAAGGTTGGGCATGAAGGCCAAGTTACTTTCATCAGCCACATTGCATATTATGTAAAGATAAGCACATGTTGTGGGATTTACATAAAACCATACATCAAATCTATATTTTGTTTCCAGTCTGATATCAAAGGTAGCAAGCCAGATATTTCTTCTCTTCAATAATTTAAATGAAAAAAGAAATAGAGGCACTGGTGTACATACTGGAACTTAGAACGAGATTGTAAGATATATAGGAACTGTTTCATGATTCTTAGGAACCCTTTCATCACCTAGCACAGAGAGGATCTACAACAAAGTCTTGTTGAATGAATGAATGAATAAATGAATGAGAGTCTGGTTCCTTATTCTTAAGACTAAGAATCTTTAATATGCTGAACTCTCTGAGAATTAAAAACACTAGTCTGGAAGACAGAAAACCTGACTTCTACAGCTAACTACTTGGGTAAGTCATTTAAACTCTCTTTAGTACTTTGTCAAATGAGACATTTGAAAGGCCCCAGCTAACACTGTGACTCTATGATTCTATAAGTCAAAACCCAGTTATTCAGATCATACGTACTCTGATATCTTTCTGGTTATCCAGTAACATAGGAATTTGACATAAATGTGGCTTAGAAAGAAATGTAGAACTCAGAGTTTAGAAAAAGAACTACCCATCTCTCAGGAGGCAGCTTACTCTGAGGGTTTCTGAGTATGCTGTCAAAAGATGCTGGATGCCAGCGACCTTTGTAAATGTGATGTGACTTAGTGCCCAGCCTTATCCTTTAGTTGGGTTGGTGGCGAAGAGGGCAGAACTGCTGAAGTTAATAATACCAGTCAGGGGTCTGCTTAGGTCTTTCAATGTCCCTGGGTCCGAGTTTTATCAGTACTTAAATAGGTAAGCCTGTGTAAACTTCTCCCACTGGAAAAAACAACAGCTTGTTTGAGTGAAAGCAGACTAAGCATAGGGACCTACTCAGGAGGAAAACATTCCCCAGTTTTTTGGTGTGTCTGCCTCTTTCTCCTCTGGAGCAGAACAAGAGAAGAGATAACTAGAGATGGAGACAACGTGTCCTTGCTCTCATTTCTAAGGCACCTTGGATTTGAAGAGCATCTTTGGCGAGGGGCCTGGAGAGGACAGTACATTAGGGAGTAGGAAGTAAGACAGGCTGATATTACTGAAAATTCTTCATAGCAGCACAGAAACTTGAAGTCTTAGAGGGACCACACAAGTGGACCTTTAGTCTTCTTCTCATGGGATGTGACCTGAACTTCCACCATCAATGGAATAGTTGAAGCAGCACCCTGTGAGGGTCCCAAGAGTTTCAGGAACCACAGGGATCTGTCATGAGATTCCTTGGCAGCTTTTGGTGTCATAGTAATGATTTATTTCAAATGTAATTTCTACTGAGAAATAGGAACCACGTGAGTGGTTCTTGTAACATATACTTAAAAGTAATCCTCAGAAATGGCAGTTAAAATTTGGCAAAACCATTTTCACTGTTTGAGGCCCAATCAACAAATAAAAATGTGGTAATTTTTGTGAGTAGTCATTTCTAAGATAGAGCTGTGTCCTAAGAAGGATGTCAGAATGAAGAAACATACAAGAAGTCATTCTTTTCCTACCAGTGTCAGCTTCTTCTTGATCATGTCCTGATGGGCCCTGAATATAGTAGATTGGGTATTCGCACAAAGTTCAGGTAGGCAAGAATACATCTACTCTGTGCAGGTTTAGATTGAGAGTGGTCATAAAATCCTTCCCCAGGCTGATGACTGTGATTGAGGTCACTAGAAAGAGGTCCAACCAAGGTGCCTAGGCTTCATAAAGCCTAGAACACATGATGAACTCTCGGTCATCTCATTCAGCATTGCTGTCTCCAATGGCAGACCCAATGGCACAGGCCATCTGTTCCTAGCATGTCAGTTAATAACCAAAGCATGACCCAGAGCCCAGACCCTATGCCCCGGTCTTAGATGGTCATTGTGTGAAGCCAGAGATAAACAAAATGAAAAAGAAAAGGGCACAGAAAAGCTTGTGATAAAAACAGAGAACTCTAGAAAAGTTTTGGTGGAATCTATGTTGGACTATTTTCACTCCTGAAGGAAAAAAAATTCCTGAATTAATATTTTTGTAGACACTAGCGGCATCTCAAATCCCAGTATAGAGACAAGCATAGATTAAGCGTTCAATAAAGTTCTGGATTTGCATGAATAAGTTAGTGAAATTAGTGAGTATTTTCAGGAGTTGGAGCAATATAGAGGGGAGATTATGTGTCCTGGAGTCCAGTCCTGACTTACATAAGCTAAATCTTGGGTAAATTGCTTAATTGCTGTACATCTCCATTCCCTCACCCACCCGAAAATGGGGTAAATAATGACTATTTAACAGGGTTGTGTGTGAGGAAAAGGTAAAATTGTGTGTATGTGTGTGTGTGCATGTGTGTGTGTACATGTGGGTGCACGCACATGTGCCTGGTAGAGTGGTCTATAGTAAGTACACAGTCAAAAAGTATGTTCGGGCTCTTCATGGTCTAAGGGTATTCTCGTGGATCTGGGGATCTTCTGGTTAAGAGTAACACAAATGGTTAAAGAATACAAACTAAACCACATGAGGACAGTTGGGTGGATTGGAAAAGAGAAGGTTTAAGGATCATTTCATACCTGAGAAAGGTTTGAACCAGAGTCACAGAAAGTCAGAGTGGACTAAAAGGAAATTTAGAGAATCCTTATTTTTTCTATTACAGATAAGGGCTTGGGGACTATGACGTACCTGCCTAAGACCCTGTGGGACTGAGCTCAGTTCTTCTGACTCTGTTCTGTGACTTTTACCACCCTAAGTGGCCTCCCCACTGCAGAGTTTTACAAAGGCCACTCTTCATTCAATCTCTTACACCATAAAGGTCAGACAAAAGGAAAACAGCAAGATGGACCTGAGAGGAGAAAAATAATTTCTCAGGGAAAATTCCCATCCAGGTTTTGGGTTCAATGTATCTTGGTTCTTCTAGCTCCCCTGTGGGATGGTCTCCCTTGTACCCGGTCACTCAGACTGAGGGAGACAAAGTACATGAAAAAATTTACGTCACTCAGTCTTTAAGCTAACATCCTTCCCTAAACCTCATCCTAAACACTGCTTTTATTCAACAGGGCCATCCGCTGAGGTCTTCACAGCCACCCTACCCTGTGAATGTAAACACAGAGATGTACTATACACTCTATCACATCAGGTGTCTTTTTCTTAGTCACCAAAATCCAATGAGCTCTGTGTCTCCATAGAGACATTTGAAGTTACAAAGTACATTATATCTCACTTTCAAAAGGAAGAATTTGAATTATCTTGAGGAATTCTTATGGGATTCAAAAAAGATGTATCTAAAACTTTAGCATCAAAGATATATATTTGGGAGGAAAAGGAAAACGTCTCAGGATGACCACTTAAATAAAAAATACCATCAAGCCTGGTCAACCCAGTTCCCAATTGCTTCTATGCCCAACCACAGATACTGAATTGCTTAAAATGTGTTCTAGAAAGAAATCAGACTTTGCATTGTGAAAATGATCTATTTATTCCAAGGTGTCTTAGCTTTGCCAGTAATGGAAACCTGATTTACTACACACATGACTTTAATGTGCATATACTCAAGGGTGAAGCAAGACACAGTAATTTGTGACTGCTGTGACAGTCTTATGGGCTCATCACAGCAGCAGTCTCTAACCTTATTATATTTGTAGGAAACAGCAGCAATGGACAAATAGGATACAACTGATAGCATAGCAAGACATAAAACATTTTATGATTTAAACAAAATAGCCATAAATTTAAAAATGCAAAATAAAGAAGAGTGAATCAAATCTACTAGTGTATTCCTACATTTCCGCCACAATAAATGTCATGTTTTAGAGTATTTAATTTCAGTTTTTACCCTTATTTCATTATATCATAAGGAAGAGTGTTGAGTTGGGACTGAAGTGTAAGAAAGTGGTAGCTCTTTAGGTTGTATTTGTAGTAGAAACAAACAAGAAGTTAATGAGATAAAACGAGAAGATTAAACATGGAGCTGATCTGGATGAGGCAAAGCACAAGTACATAGTAGTTTTACCAGAACAAACCCTGGTATCTTGTATGGTTTTCCTTGGCTGAGGATATGACAGATTCCAAGGAAATACTTTGTGACATGCATCATGCTTTCTATCACAATAAATTAGAGACTAATGAGCTCATATTTCAATGAGGGAGAAAGAAGTAGAAGCCACAGTTAAAAATAGCCCAGTATAGTAAGTCATACGTATGGTGACAGTATCCCTGTAAGTCTAGGACAAGCCAATATAACACTGTATTGCTCAGATTTTAAATTTGCTTGATATAATTTTTTAATTGTTTCATGCTCAAATTTTATCCCCCTCCAGTCTTTTTTTTTTATTGAGGTATAATTTGCCAGCATTAAAACGCACAGATTTTAAGAGCACAGTTCAATGAGTTTTGGCATCTGTGTATACTAATGTAACAAGTACCATAATCAAGATATTTCCATAATACAAGCAAGTTTCTTCCTGTACTGATTTCTATCATCCTAGCTAATATTTCCTTATTTTGGGTTCATATATATGGAATCATACAGTATGTACTCTTTGGTTGCCTTCAGTATAAAAAAAAATGTGAGATTTATCCATGTTATCATAGGCATTGCAATTTTTTTCTTTTTTATTGCTGAGTAGTGTTCCATTGTATGGTTATATCACAGTTTATTTATTCATTCTCAGATTGAAGGAAATTTGACTATTATAAATAAAGCTGTTATGAACATTCTTATATAAGTCTTTGTATGTATATACCTTTCTTCTTGGGTGAATGCGAAGGTGGTAGTGGGGATCACTGAGTTCACACATTTTATTCTTGAACTTTTGTTTTGATTAATCCCTTTGTAATCTGGATCACATATTTGAATGCTTTTTGCTTAAAAGTTTGGTAAGCATTATGTTTCTTAAGAAACGGTGTATTTCTTGAGAACTTATATAAAATATCCTTGTTTTTTATGTACATAGATGACACACTTTTGAAATCCATCTCCTCTCTCATCTACTATCAATGTCATTGCTCTAAACCAGGCCTTATCATCATCCACCTGAGGTAGGGACAGTACTTTTCATCATTATGATCCCAGTGCCTGGCACATGGCCAGAAGTTAGTATTTTTCAAATGAAATGCATGTTTCTTTTGAGTCACTCAAACTTAATTTCACTGGTGCAGTTTAGTTATGCCCTCTTCTCCACAACCCCACCTCATCAGCACAATGTGAAAAGTTACAAGAGCAAGAAATTAACATTCAAATCCCAGGTGGAGCTGATGAGGCAGTATATACAAAAAGGGTGTCCAGAACATTAACCAAATGATCCTATAAAACAATACTGTAACTACACTATAAAAAAACAACAAATTAAGGAGTAAAGAGCCCAAATGAAACATTGCTTGACAAATGTTGAAGATGCTAAGATTGACTAAATCAGAAGTGACACCCCTTCACAAGAGGATAGGGAGAAATTGGTTGGATTTATATGTCATCTGTTGCTGAAATAAATATACACATTACTGCCACCAGGACTGTTCACCAGTAGAACTTGATGTTCATTTCAATCAAGCCACTAGGTGATAGGTTTTAGGTGGGAATTAGCAAGATCCTATGTGCATGCAAACACATCTCTAAAAGTCAACACTGGAAGATTCTGGCAAGAAGTGGTAGTCATCATTTAGATTTACATAGCTATACAGGCAAAAACCAAGTATTTTATGGATCTCTTCTCTTAAATTAACTAAAGGTTTGGAGCTTATAAAATTCCATTACAATCTGGCTGCTCAAAGACCATATTCTCCTCCAAATATATGCCTTTGCTACAGAGATTCCTTCCCAGATATTCCACCCCTTGCTGCCCTGTTGTTGACAAGTTCTTTCACACTCTACATCTAACTCCATCTACCTTCAACATATATCCAGAATATGACTAGTTTTCTCCACCTCTTCCCTGGTCCAAGTTACCATAATCTCTCACCTGCATGACTACAATACTCTTCTGTCTGAGTCCCTGATTTCATTCTTGTTCTTCAATAGATTATTCTCAACCCAGCTGACAGCATGATTCTTCTAAAAGATAAACTAGATCATTGTTACTCTGTTTCCCTCCATACTGTTCACCTCCTTCCATTCCACTTCTTTACATCCCCTACTATTGTTACTCAGGCATCCTTAATATTCCTTAAACATTCCTGGGGTGTACTTGTTCTGTATAACTGTGATGGTATTTCCTCCTCCTTACTCTTATTTACCACCTTCAAGTCTTTGCTCAAATGTCCAATAAAGCCTGCTCAGACCCCTCTAAACAAATTCCAACACCCTGCTGCCTTCCCAATCCTTACACCGTAGCACTTACCACATTCTTTTTATATACTCACTTATTATATATGTTATCTATTGTCTCTCTTCCTTTTCTTCACAAAGGCAGGATCCACAAATTCTTACCTATTTTGTTCACTGAGATATCCCAAGTGTATGCTTAGTGTATAGTAGGTATTCAATAAACATTTGTTGAACAAATGAAAAACTTTGCATTAGATGCCTCTAGTAATGAAGGTCTCCCTTGAAGTTGACTTCACTATGGAAAATTTAGAAAATATATTGAAAGATACTGTTAGAATCATTGTTGTAGGTCAAATTTTTATTTTTTTAATAAATTTACTTATTTATTTATTTTTGGCTGTGTAGGGTCTTCATTGCTGCATGCGGGCTTTCTCTAGTTGCGGCTAGCAGGGGCTACTCTTCGTTGCAGTGCATGGGCTTCTCATTGTCGTGGCTTCTCTTGTTGCAGAGCATGGGCTCTAGGCACACAGGCTTCAGTAATTGTGGCACATGGGCTCAGTAGTTGTGGTTTGCAGGCTCTAGAGCTCACACTCAGTAGTTGTGGCACACGGGCTTAGTTACTCCGTGGCATGTAGGATCTTCCCAGACCAGGGCTCGAACCCGTGTCTCTTGCATTGGCAGGCGGATTCTTAACCACTGTGCCACCAGGGAAGCCCTGTTGTAGGTCAAATTTTAAATTATATGTAGAATCTTAGGTAAAAGTTATTCTACCCAGAAGTAGAGGGTAGAATCTTTAGGAAGAAAAATCTATAGTTTTCTATGCAGTTCGTCTAGTATATAACATTGTTAGAAATCTCTCAAAGTTGAGAATAAGTTCTTCTTTACCCTGCAAGAAAAATGCTATCATGTTCTGGTACTGATATATCTCATATCCAGTGGCCCATGGCACATGGGATAACTGTGGCCCCTAGAGGAAGGGAGCATGCATCATATTGTTCAAGCATTGATATTGTTCTAAGAATTTATAGCATCATATCTAAAACAAAATATGTGCTTCTCACATATATCTTTCGTATATTACTAATACCTGCATTTAGATACTAATTTTTCTTTAAATCGACACATTAAAAAATTAAGTATATCTAGCTAAACAACTGAAACTTTACATCACTACCATAAATGGAAAATTAGTATAACTTGCCATAAATAAGAGATATAAAAATATACATAATGAAAACAAATAAATAAATAAATTCTAGGTAGATACTTTTGCTGGCCCAATACTTTGAGTCTGAGATCTTTGTCCTCTTTATTGAAAATGGAGGACATAAAATGTTAAAAAGACATGAAAGTATACAACACCAAAACAAAACTTTCTTTTTGCTATCATCAGAAGAATAGAAAGAGAATTTAGAAGGTCTAACTGCCTCACTGTGTGATTCAGGATTACTTAACTCTGTGTCCAGATTTCCCCTAAAATCATCTCTGTGTCCCTAGAGCCTTAGAGTGACTAGCATGGACTCTGGAGTCCAAAATCCAGATTTAAATGCCAACTCCATCACTTACCAAGTCTGAAACCTTGAGCTAGAGACAATCTCACCAAGTTTCATTTTCCCTCATCTGTGAAATGGGGCCATTAGTGCCTGTTTTGCAGACTGAGGTGACAATGAGATGGGAGAATATGTGAAACCACCGAGCAGGTGCTTTTACTTTTTTTTTCCATTCATATCGGTTACTATTTATTTACAGTCACTGTTTCAGGCACAGCACTTCACTTATATCTCCCTTAATCCACCAACAATCTTGAGGGGGAGGTATTATTAGCCCCATTTATAAATGAGGAAACTGAGGCTTATTGAAATTAAACTATTTAAAATAATTAGGAAGTAACAGATCAGGGCTCAAACTCAAGCCTGTTTTCAAACCTATACTCTCTTAACCACTGGATTTGCTGCCTCAGTATCAAGTGTGAAAACAGTTACAGGGAAACCAGACTATACCCAAAATATGAGCAGGTGCTTTTAAATATTAGTTCTTTTCTGGTCAAAAAAAGATTCTGGGCCTTTAATTTCAATGACTAAAATCCTTTCTGTTCAGGCCACCCTGAGTCCTCACTGCCAAGGGCTCAAGGTTCTATTTGATCGGTATATTTTATATTGTATAATTGACATTTATATCAATATGTTGGTGGTTTGAGTGGAGAGTGACAGTAAATTCTAGGTCAAGTGAGCCTGCTTTGGGAACAAAGATGATCTCTCAGCCTCTAGAGTTAAAAATTCTATCTGTGCCAGAAGAGTATCAAGATATAAAACTTGGCTAGGCTGACTTGCTCAAGAATAATTCATTGAAATTGGGAAAATTTGCAAAGGTTACCACTGACTCATCAAGAACATCCACCATTTCCTCTCCTTTACCCTACATTTCATCATGATTCCTTCCTCTACTGAGTCACGTACATACCAGCAAGAGGAAACTGGCATTTGGGGTATATTTTCCCCATCTGTATAAAAGTGATGGCAATTGAGGTCTGTGGTATATCTTTAAATTCATATAGTTATTAAAATGGCCAATTAAAATTATTTGAATAATTCAAAGAATTAAACATTAAGCAGGAAAAGCATAAATGTCTGTGAACTAAGATACAATTATTTTACTTCTCTATGAAACACTAATTTTAATTCCACATTTTGAAAAGATAAGATGACAATAAATATTCATATGTTTTTCATTTTTTAAAAGACAAAAGCTAGGGAGAAAAATGCAGACTACAGTGAAAGCCTGTGGCTTAAATTCCCTTTTTAGATTTTATAATAACCTTTATCTTCTGCATTTTCTCCCTTTATTAGTTTCATAGGACAGCCAAATTTAATTATCTCCTTTTAAATTTCTCTTATTTCTTTGTTTGGCTCATTTACTTGTTTATCCCTTTAGATGTGGACTGACGAGTGGGGAGTAGAAAAGTGAAGACAAGGAGATTTTTTTGTCACCTTTTATGATAGAAGTTAGATTTTATTTTCTTATTTTGATTCAAAGAGAGGGTTTGTTGGGCTTGAAGGTGTGGGTGGCAAAGAAATTCTTCTTTGAAGGAAAAAAGGCTTATTCATTCAATAATTATATCTGTTAGTAGAGAAAGAAAGGATCGCTAAATAAACAAAGATGCTGAGACAATTAACTATTTGGAAGAAAAAAGATCAAGTTACATCACTTCTCACAAAAGAATAAAAATAAATTCGTTGGTGATCAAGATGGTGGAGTAGCAACACGTGAAGCTCATCTCCTCCCACAAATACATCAAAAATACATCTACATGTGGAACAATTCTCAAAGAATATCTATGGAACACTGGCAGAAGACCTCAGACTTCTGAAAAGGCAAGAAAATCTCCATGTAACTGGTAGGACAAAAGAAAAAAAGGAAGGAAGTGGGAAGGTAATCAGGACTAGACCTGTGCCCCTGGGAAGAAGCTGTGAAAGAGGAAAGGTTCCCAATCTCTGGGAAGTCCCCTCACCAGGAGGGAGAACAGCCGGGACAGAGAGGAGCTTCAGAACCTCAGAGGAGAACACAGCAACTGGTTTGTGGCAGCCAGAATGGAAAGTGGCCTGCACAGATGGTTAGTACCACCACCCCACACTCTCCAGCCTGAGATGTGCATCCACTGGTGCAGGTAGGGGCGGGGGCACTCAGGCTTCGGAGATCAGACCTGGAGGAGAGGACTGGGGTTGGCTGTGCAGAAAGAGACTGAAGGGGCTGGAGTGTGGTGTGATAGCAACTGAGGGTGTACGTGGAGGAAGCCTGGGCCTCCTTAGAGGCCAGGCGCCATTGTCTGGCAGGTGTGTCAGGGGAGATCTGGGACCTGCCACTGCAGCCTTTTTCCCGATGTGTGCTCTCAGGTGGCAGGACACCACCTATAGAAGTTCCAGGAGCGGTCACAAGCTGCTGCTGCCATCCTCCTGGAATTCAGAAGTGGTCAAGAGCTGCTTCTGCTCCCATTGTGTGCTTCAGGGGTGCATGTGACCTGCCACCACCACTGAGAACTCCAGGAACAGGCACCAGACACCACATCTGCACATCCCCTATCAAGGGGATAATGGCCAGCACAAGCTGAGGAAAGAGGCAACAGACATCCATACTAAAAACAGCCCTTCCACTAAAAATATTAAAACCAAAGAAGCTACACAGGGATACTCTCACATATAAATAGCCCTCCAAGACCACAGTAGATAATTATTTCTCCTAAACTCTCAGAGTAAGGAAAATATAAGTAAAATGAAGAAGCAGAGGAACTACTCCCAGTTAAAAGACCAAAAGAATTCCCCTGAAAGAATAAACAATGAAACAGATCTCTTCAGTCTAATGACACTGAATTGAAAAAGGAGATAATGAAAATACTGAAGGAATTAAGAAAGGCTATTGACAGATATGCAGAGTACTGTAAAAAGGAACTAGAAACTATAAAGGGGAACCAAGAAAAATGAGAAAACTCATTTGCTGAGACAAAAGCTGAGCTAAAGACAATGAATAGCAGAATGAATAATTCAGAAGAACGAATAAGTGACCTGGTAGATAGAATAATGAAATCACCCAATCAGAACAGCAGACAGAAAACCAAATTAAAAAATTGAAAGCAATATAAGAGACCTATGAGATAATATAAAGTGTGCCAATCTACACATAATACGGATTCTAGAAGGGGAAGAAAGAGAAAAGGGGATTCAAAATGTATTTGAAGAAATTATGCAGAAAACTTCCCAAACCCAATGAAGAAAACAGATATCCAGGTACAGGAAGCATAGAGGGTCCCAAAGAAGATAAACACAAACAGACCTACACCAAGACATATTATAGTAAAAATAGCAAAACTTAAAGATAAAGAGCGGATACTAAAGGCAGCAAGAGAAAAACAAAGAGTTAATTACAAGGGAACCCCCATAAGGCTATCAGCTGATTTCTCTACCTAAGCACTGTAGGCCAGAAGGGAGTGGCAAAATAAATTCAAAGTCCTGAAAGGGAAAAATCTGCAACCTAGGATACTCTACCCAACAAGAGTATCCTTTAGATGCCATATGACACAGAAATCCCAGTACTGGGCATATATCCTGAGAAAACCATAATTCAAAACGAGTCATGTACCACAATGATCATTGCAGCTCATTTACAATAGCCAGGACATGGAAGCAACCTAAGTGTCTTTCGAAAGATGAATGGATAAACAAGATGTGGCACATATATACAATGGAATATTACTTAGCCATAAAAAGAAACAAAATCGAGTTATTTGTCGTGATGTGGATGGACCTAGAGTCTGTCATACAGAGTGAAGTAAGTCAGAAAGAGAAAAACAAATACAGTATGCTAACACATACATATGGAATCTAAAAAAAAAAAAAAGGTTCTGAAGAACCTAGGGGCAGGATAGGGATAAAGATGCAGACATAGAGAATGGACTTGAGGACACGGGGAGGCAGAAGGGTAAGCTGGGACGAAGTGAGAGAGTGGCATGTACTTATAAATACTACCAAATGTAAAATAGGTAGCTTGTGGGAAGCAGCCACATAGCACAGGGAGATCAGCTCAGTGCTTTGTGACCACCTAGAGGGGTGAGATAGGGAAGGTGGGAGGGAGACACAAGAGGGAGGAGATATGGGGATATATTTATATATATAGCTGCTTCACTTTGTTATAAAGCAGAAACTCACACACCATTGTAAAGCAATTATACTCCAATAAAGATGTTAGAAAAAAAAAAGTGATGTTTTAAGATGTTAATGTTGTAGTAATGTGTAAAACAAACAAATGAACAAACAAAAGATTATCCTTTAGAATAGAAAATGAAAGAATTTCTGAAACAAGGAAAAACTAAAAGAATACAGCAATACTAAACTTATCTTAAAGGAAGTATTGAAAGGTCTTCTCTAAATAGAAAAAAAAATAAGAATCTGTAGGAAAGAGAAAATCACAGTTGGAAAGTAAATCACTTAAATAAGCCAGTACACAGATTAAAAAAAAAAAAAATCAAAGAATATCTGTGAAAGTGATGATAATCGGAATGAACAGCAAAAGGATGAACATGAAGACATAAAAGAGGACATCAAAATCATGAAATGTGGGGGAGGAGAGTAGTAAGAAAATGTAGATTTTTTTTTTTCCCTAGAATGTGTTTGGGCCTATATAATTACCTGTCTAAGGCAATTAGATATAAGTAGGGGTTAACATACTTGAAAAACAGGGTAAGCGGAAATCAAAAACATACAATAGAACCACAAAAGCCAAAAAAGAAGAGAACATAAGTATAATACAAAAGAAAATAATCAAACCACAAAAAGAAAAACAAAGAGAAAAAGAAAGGGACAAAGAAGTAATATAAAATCAATGGGAAAACAAGGTTTAAAAAGTCAATAAATACATATCTATCAATAATTACCTTACATGTCAATGGGAGAAATGCTCCAATCAAAAGACACAGAGTGGCAGATTGGATAAAAAAAAAAACAAGAGCCTACAATATGCTGCCTACAAGAGACCCACGTTGGGGCAAAGGACACACATAGATTGAAAATGAGGGGATGGAAAAAGATATCTCATTCAAACAGAAATGACACAAAAGCGGGGGTCAAAATACTCATATCACAGTATGACTTCAAAACAGAGACCATAAAGAAAGATAAAAGAAGACAGTATATAATGATAATAGGATCAATACAAGAAGAGGATTTTATACTCATCAACATATATGCACCTAATATAGGAGCACCCAAATACATAAAACAAATACTAACAGACATAGGAGATTTTAAAACACTCCACTCACATCAATGGACAGATCTTTGAGACAAAAAATCAATAAGCAACAGAGATCCTAAATGATACAATAGAGCAGTTAGACCTAATTGATATTTTCAGTCTCCTACACACAAACCTTCAAGTTGTGAACTTTCAAAGATGCGAATGTGCGTTCACATGTCCAATTATGTAAGTTAGTTCACATGTCTGGTGTACATTGTCATGTGTGTGCATCCTTTACAAGTGGTTGTGCTTTTGTTTACTTTACTGTACAGTACTGTATAGAGTACAGTAGTACAGTATCTTTATTTCAAGCCCAGGATTTCCAGAAACAAGAGAAAGGACAAAGAGAGACAAGAGGTTGAAGAAGAAACTGAAGAACCAAAGAGATTCACGATGCAGGAAATGGCAAGGGGATTTTCTTTATTTGAGGAGACACTATTAGTTTTTGACGCACAGGACCCAAATGTAGAATGGTACTTGAAGGTTGCAGCAGCCATTCAGAATGCGATACAGTGCTACCGTGTCATCTATGATGAGAAAAAAAGAGCTATTACCCAGACATCACTGGATTGTTTTTTCAAGAGGGTAGATGGAATTGAATCCAGCAAGGAACCAGAACCTGTACCATCAACGTCAGGCATGAGTGAAATTGCAGCTTGCCCTCCATCTCCTATTGCTGATGATCCTTCAGCCCTACCATCTCCCACCTCCTCTCCCTCCTCCAGTCAGTAACTCTTCTTGCCTGTTCACTCGATGCCAGCCCCTGTATGCCAGCTGTTTTACTGTACTACTGTACTTTTCAAGGTACTGTACTGTAAGATTAAAAATGTTTTATTTTTTGTGTTTGTTTATATGTATTATTTGTGTGAAAAGTATTATAAACCTATTACAGTACAGTACTATATAATTGATTGTGTTAGTTGTGTACCTAGGCTAACTTTGCTGGACTTATGAACAAACTGGACTTACAAATGCACTCTTGGAACAGAACTCATTTGTATGTAGGGGACTTACTGTACATCCAAAAAAAACCCCAGAATACACATTCTTTTCAAGTGCACATCACGGAACATTCTCTAGGCTTGACCACATACTAGGGCACAAAACAAGCCTCAACAAATTTAAAAGTATAGAAATTATCTCAAGCATCTTTTCTGACCACAATGGCATGAAACTAGAAATCAACCACAGAAAAAGAAATGAGAAAAAAACAATTACATGGAGACTAAACAACATGCTACTAAAAAACAAATTGGTCAACAATGAAATCAAAGAGAAAATTTAAAAAATACCTGGAGGCAAATGACAATGAAAACACAACCATACTAAAGCTATGGGATGCAGCAAAAGCAGTTCTTAGAGGGGAGTTCATAGTGATACAGGCCTTTCTCAAAAAACAAGAAAAATCTCAAATAAACAACCTAACCTACCACCTAAAAGAATTAGAAAAAGAAGAACAAACAAAACCTAAAATCAGCATAAGGAAGGAAATAATAAAGATCAGAGAGGAAATAAATAAAATAGAGATTTAAAAAACAATAGGAAAAATCAATGAAACCAAGAGCTGGTTCTTTGACAAACCTCTGGCCTGGTTCCCCAAGAAGAAAAGAGAGAGAACCCAAATAAACAAAATAAGAAATGAAAAAGGAGACATAACAACCGATACCACAGAAATACAAAAAAAAAATCATAAGGGAATACTATGAACAACTGTATGCCAACAAATTCAAGTACCTAGAAGAAACGGACAAGATTCTAGAAACATACAGCCCAGCAAAATTCAATCAAGAAGAAATAGATAATTTGAACAGATCAATCACTTGAAGTGAAATAGAATCTTTGATTTAATAACTCCCTACACAAAAAAGTCCAGGACCAGCTGGCTTCACAGGTGAATTCTACCAAATATACAAAGAAGAAGTTAAACTGATCCTTCTCAAACTCTTCCAAAAAATTGAAGAGAAGGGTACAGTCCCAAAGAGATTCTATGAAGCCAACATCACCCTGATACCAAAAGCAGACAAAGATACTACCAAAAAAGAAAATTATAGGCCAATATCTTTGATGAATACTGATGCAAAAATTATCAACAAAATATTAGCAAACCAAGTCCAACAACCCATAAAAAAGATCATACACCAGGACCAAGTGGGATTCATCCCAAATTCACAGGGATGGTTCAACATATGCAAATCAATCCATGCGATATACCACATAAACAAAAGAAGAGACAAAACTACATGCAGAAAAAGCATTTGACAAAGTTCAACATCCATTCATGATAAAAACTCTTACCAAAATGGGTATAGAGGGAACATATCTGAACATGATAAAAGCTATTTATGACAAACCCACAGCCAATATAATACTCAATGGTGAAAAGTTGGAAGACATCCTGCTAAAATCTGGAACAAGACAAGGATGCCCACTCTCAACTCTTCTATTCAACATAGTATTGGAAGTCCAAGCCACAGCAATCAGACCAAATTGGAAAGGAAGAGGTAAAATTGTCATTATATGCAGATGACATAATGCTATATATAGAAAACCCTAAAGACTCCACACAAAAACTACTAGAACTGATAAACAAATTCAGCAAGGTAGCAGGATATAAGACTAACATACAGAAATAAGTTGCATTTCTTTACACTAACAATGAAATATCAGAAGGGAATGTAAAAAACAAAAAAACAAACAAACAAAAAAAACGCCTTTTAAAACCAAAACCCCAAAATAAAATACTTAGGAATAAACCTGACCAAAGAGGTGAAAGGCTTTTACACTGAGAACTATAAAACATTAATAAAGGAAATTGAAGATGATTCGAAGAAATGGAAACATATCCCATGGTCTTGGGTTGGAAGAATTAATATTGTTAAAATGGCCATACTACCCAAAGCAATCTACAGATTGTGATCCCTATCAAATTATCTATGGCATTTTTCACAGAACTAGAACAAATAGTCCTAAAATTTATATGAAACCATAAAAGACCCAGAATTGCCAAAGCAATCCTGAAGAAAAAGAACAAAGTAGGAGGCATAACCCTCCCAGACTTCAGTCAATACTACAAAGCAACAGTAATCAAAACAGTGTGGTATTGGCACAAAAACTGACATACGGGTCAATGGAACAGAATAGAGGACCCAGAGATAAACCCATACACCTACTGTCAGTTTATTTTCAACAAAGGAGGCAAGCATATACAATGGGAAAAAGACAGTTTTTCAACAAGTGGTGTTGGGAAAGTTGGACAGCCTCATATAAATCAATGAAGTTAGAACACATCCTCTCACCATACACACACATAAAAACCTCAAAATGGCTTAAAGACTTAAACATAAGACATGACACCATAAAACTCCTAGAAGAGGTCATAGGAAAAACATTCTTTGACATAAATCATACCAATATTTTCTTAGATCAGTCTCCCAAGGCAAGAGAAATAAAAACAAAAATAAACAAATGGGATCTAATCAAACTTACAAGTTTTTGCACAGCAAAAGAAACCATATACAAAACAAAAAGACAACCCAAAGACTGAGAGAAAATATTTGCAAATGATGTGATGAACAAGGGTTTAACTTCCAAAATATACAAACAGCTCATAAAACTCAACAACAGAAAAACAAATAACCCATACTACACAGCCATGAAAAGAATGGAATAAGGTTATTTGCAGCAACATGGATGCAACTAGAGATTATCATACTAAGTGAAGTCAGAAAGAAAAAGACAAATATCATATGATATCACATATGTAGAATCTAAAATATAAGTTCACAAATGAACCTATCTATGAAACAGAAACAGACTCAGGGACATAGAGAATAGACTTATGGTTGCCAAAGGGGAGGGGGTTGGAGACGGGATGGAGTGGGAGTTTGGGGTTAGCAGATGTAAGCTATTATATAGAATGGATAAACAACAAGGTCCTACTATATAGCACAGAGAACTATATTCAATATCATATGATAAACCATGATGGAAAAGAATATTAAAAAAGAATGTATATATGTATAACTGAATCACTTTGCTGTACAGCAGAAATTAACACAACATTGTAAATCAACTATACTTTAAAAAAAATTTTTAAATAAGAAAGAGAAAAACAAATACAGTATGCTAACACATATATATGGAATCTAAGGAAAAAAAAAAAAAAAGGCCATGAAGAACCTAGTGGCAAGACGGGAATAAAGACACTGAACTACTAGAGAATGGACTTGAGGATATGGGGAGGGGGTGGGGTGAGATGTGACAGGGTGAGAGAGTGGCATGGACATATATACACTACCAAATGTAAAATAGATAGCTAGTGGGAAGCAGCCGCATAGCACAGGGAGATCAGCTGGGTGCTTCGTGACCACCTAGAGGGGTGGGATGGGGAGGGTGGGAGGGAGGGAGGTGCAAGAGGGAAGAGATATGGGAACATATGTATATGTATAACTGATTCACTTTGTTATAAAGCAGAAACTAACACACCATTGTAAAGCAATTATACTTCAATAAAGATGTTTAAAAAAAAAAAAGGTATGGATAAAAGAAAAAAAAAAGAAAATATTACTGCCATTTATCTGATCTTAGAATGTAAAAAGAAGAAATCACAATGGAAAAAAACTATAGATTTGTCAAAAATAATACATATAAAAAGAAAAAATTTGGAGAAATTATATAGCAAATAAAAATATTATAAACAAGTAATACATATAAAGTATTCATATTAAATAATTAGAAAAACATTTAAATCTCATTTGAAATTGGCCAAGAAATGAACAAGTAATTCAAAGAAGAATAAATAAAAATTAATAATAAATTTAATTAATTAATTAATTATTTTTGGCTGTGTTGGGTCTTCGTTTCTGTGCGAGGGCTTTCTCTAGTTGCGGCAAGTGGGGGCCACTCTTCATCATGGTGTGTGGGCCTCTCACTATCGCGGCCTCTCTTGTTGCGGAGCACAGGCTCCAGACGCGCAGGCTCAGTAATTGTGGCTCACGGGCCTAGTTGCTCTGCGGCATGTGTGATCTTCCCAGACCATGGCTTGAACCCGTGTCCCCTGCATTGGCAGGCAGATTCTCAACCACTGCGCCACTAGGGAAGCCCAATAATAAATTTAGAAAAATTCAATGTCACTACTAATGAAAATAAAATGATAGCTTCTGGTTCTGGTCAAGATGGAATAAATACATTTCACCCTACTACTGTTAATTATAACTAAAACCCTGGACCTGCACAAAGTAAGTATCAGAAGATTTTAAAGGGTGTAATTAAGAGGATGGTCAGGCTAAGAAAGAAGGAAGACTTCGCAGTGAGTTCCCTGGGCTTTATTTATTTATTTCTCATATATATCTTAGTCTGGGTGCTAGAGCTGCCTGCAACTCAGAACCACCACAGCGCACAATAAAAATAAATTATTCCCAGGAAAAGCCTGCTCCTTATATCCAGAGGTTTGAAAGGAGGAAGCCCTTTAGACTGATTCCCTGTTACCCCACCCTGCCCTACTAACACCACAGAAGTGGCAGCTCTGGGCAGAGCCAATTTCTTGGCCTCTCCTTAAAAAGTCTTGGAGTGGAGGTCTGGGCAAGATGGCGGAAGAGTAAGACGGGGAGATCACCTTCCTTCCCACAGATACATTAGAAATACATCTACACGTGGAACTGCTCCTACAGAACACCCACTGAATGCTGGCAGAAGACGTCAGACCTCCCAAAAGGCAAGAAACTCCCCACGTACTTGGGTAGGGCAAAAGAAAAAAGAAATAGCAGACACAAAAGAATAGGGACGGGACCTGCACTAGTGGGAGGGAGCTGTGAAGGAGGAAAGGTTTCCACACACTAGGAAGCCCCTTCAAGGGCAGAGACTGTGGGTGGCAGAGGGGGGAAGCTTCGGAGCCACAGAGGAGAGCGCAGCCTCAGGGGTGCGGAGGGGAAAGCGGAGAGATTCCTGCACAGAGGAGCGGTGCCAACCAGCACTCACCATCCCGAGAGGCTTGTCGGCTCACCCGCGGGGGCGGGTGGGGGCTGGGAGCTGAGGCTCGGGTTTCCGGAGGTCGGATCCCAAGGAAAGAACTGGGGTTGGCGACGTGAACACAGCCTGAAGGGGGCTAGTGCGCCACAGCTAGCCGGGAGGGAGTCCGGGAAAAAGTCTGCAGCTGCCGAAGAGGCAAGAGACTTTTTCTTGCCTCTTAGTTTCACGGTGCGCAAGTAGAGGGGATTCAGAGCACTGCCTAAACGAGCTCCAGAAACAGGTGTGAGCCGCAGCTATCAGCGAGGACCTCAGAGACGGGCATGAGACGCTAAGGCTGCTGCTGCCATCACCAAGAAGTCTGTGTGCAAGCACAGCTCACTATCCACACCGCCCCTCCCGGGAGCCTGTGCAGCCCGCCACTGCAAGGCTCCCGTGATCCAGGGACAACTTCCCCAGGAGAAAACACAGCGCGCCTCAGGCTGCTGCAATGTCACGCCGGCCTCTGCCGCCGCAGGCTCGCCCCACATCCATACCCTTCCCTCCCCACTGCCTGAGTGAGCCAGAGCCCCCGAAACAGCTGCTCCTTTAACCCCATCCTGTGTGAGCGAAGAACAGACGCCCTCAGGCGACCTACATACAGAGGTGGGTCCAAATCCAAAGCTGAACCCCGGGAGCTGTACGAACAAAGAAGAGAAAGGGAAATTTCTCCCAGCAGCCTCAGAAGAAGCAGATTAAAGCTCCACAAACAACTTGATGTACCTGCATCTGTTGAATACCTGAATAGACAAAGAATCATCCCAAATTCAAGAGGTGGACTTTGGGAGCAGGATATATTAGTTTTTCCCCTTTTCCTTTTTTTGTGAGTGTATGTGTGTATGTTTCTGGGTGAGATTTTGTCTGTATAGCTTTGCTTTCACCGTTTATCCTAGGGTTCGGTCCATGCGTTTTTTTTTTACTTAAAAAATTTTTTTACTTAATAATTTTTCCTTATTTTTTATTTCAAAAATAAAAAACATTTTCTTTCTTAATATATATTTTTATTTTTTATTTTAAAAAATTTTAAAAAATTTTCTTAATAAATTTTTTCTTACATTTTATTTTAAAAAATTAAAAAAAATTTTCTTAATAAATTTTCTTAATAATTTTTTAATTTTTATTATAAAAAATTAATACATTTATTTTAAAAAATTAAAAAAAAATTCTTAATAAATTTTTCTTATTTTATTCTATGCTTTTTCTTTCTTTCTTTCTTTCTATTTTTTCTCCCTTTTATTCTGAGCCATGTGGGTGAAAGGCTCTTCGTGCTCCAGCCAGGCATCAGGGCTGTGCCTCTGGGGTGGGAAAGCCAACTTCAGGACACTGGTCCACAACAGACCTCCCAGCTCCATGTAATACCAAATGGCAAAAATCCCTCAGAGATCTTCATCTCAACATCAAGATCCAACTTCACTCAACGACCAGCAAGCTACAGTGCTGGACACCCTACCCAAAAAATAGCAAGACAGGAACACAGCCCCATTCATTAGCAGAGAGGCTGCCTAAAATCATAATAAGGCCACAGACACCCCAAAATACACCACCAGACGTGGACGTGCCACATAGAAAGACAAGATCGAGCCTCATCCACCAGAACACAGGCACTAGTTCCCTCCACCAGGAAGCCTACACAACCCACTGAACCAACCTAAGCCACTGGGGGCAGACACCAAAAACAATGGGAACTACGAACCTGCAGCCTGTGAAAAGGAGACCCCAAACACAGTAAGTTAAGCAAAATGAGAAGACAAAAGAACACACAGCAGGTGAAGGAGCAGGGTCAAAACACACCAGACCTAACAAATGAAGAGGAAATAGGTAGTCTACCTGAAAAAGAATTCATAATAATGATAGTAAAGATGATCCAAAATCTTGGAAATAGAATAGACAAAATGCAAGAAACGTTTAACAAGGATGTAGAAGAACTAAAGAGGAACCAAGCAATGATGAAAAACACAATAAATGAAATTAAAAATACTCTAGAAGGGATTAATAGCAGAATAACTGAGGCAGAAAAACGGGTAAGTGACCTGGAAGATAAAATAGTGGAAATAACTACTGAAGAGCAGAATAAAGAAAAAAAGAATGAAAAGAAATGAGGACAGTCTCAGAGACCTCTGGGACAAAATTAAATGCACCAACATTCGAATTATAGGGGTCCCAGAAGAAGAAGAGAAAAAGAAAGGGACTGAGAAAATATTTGAAGAGATTATAGTTGAAAACTTCCCAAATATGGGAAAGGAAATAGTTAATCAAGTCCTGGAAGCACAGAGAAACCCATACAGGATAAATCCAAGGAGAAACATGCCAAGACACATATTAATCAAACTATCCAAAATTAAATATAAAGAAAACATATTAAAAGCAGAAAGGGAAAACAACAAATAACACACAAGGGAATCCCCATAAGGTTAACAGCTGATCTTTCAGCAGAAACTCTGCAAGCCAGAAGGGAGTGGCAGGATATACTTAAAGTGAAGAAGGAGAAAAACCTACAACAAAGATTACTCTACCCCGCAAGGATCTCATTCAGATTTGATGGAGAAATTAAAATCTTTACAAACAAGCAAAAGCTGAGAGAGTTCACCACCACCAAACCAGCTTTACAACAAATTCTAAAGGAACTTCTCTAGGCAAGAAACACAAGAGAAGGAGAACACCTACAATAACAAACCCAAAACATTTAAGAAAATGGGAATAGGAACATACATATCAATAATTTCCTTAAATGTAAATGGATTAAATGCTCCCACCAAAAGACACAGACTGGCTGAATGGATACAAAAACAAGACCCGTATATATGCTGTCTACAAGAGACCCACTTCAGACCTAGGGAAACATACTAATTGAAAGTGAGGGGATGGAAAAAGATATTCCATGCAAATGGAAATCAAAAGAAAGCTGGAGTAGCAATTCTCATATCAGACAAAATAGACTTTAAAGACTATTACAAGAGACAAAGAAGGACACTATATAATGATCAAGGGATCGATCCAAGAACAAGGTATAACAATTGTAAATATTTATGCACCCAACATAGGAGCACCTCAATACATAAGGCAAATACTAACAGCCATAAAAGGGGAAATCGACAGTAACACAATCATAGTAAGGGACTTTAACACCCCACTTTCACCAATGGACAGATCATCCAAAATGAAAAGAAATAAGGAAACACAAGCTTTAAATGACACATTAACCAAGATGGACTTAATTGATATTTATAGGACATTCTACCCAAAAACAAGAGAATACACATTTTTCTCAAGTGCTCATGGAACATTCTCCAAGATAGATCATATCTTGGGTCACAAATCAAGCCTTGGTAAATTTAAGAAAATTGAAATCTTGTCAGGTATCTTTTCTGACTACAACGCTATGAGACAAGATATCAATTACAGGAAAAGATCTGTAAAAAATACAAACATATGGAGGCTACACAATACACTACTTAATAACGAAGTGATCACTGAAGAAATCAAAGGGGAAATCAAAAAATACCTAGAAACAAATGGCAATGGAGATACGACAACCCAAAACCTATGGGATGCAGCAAAAGCAGTTCTAAGAGGGACGTTTATAGCAATACAAGCCTACATCAAGAAACAGGAAACATCTCGAATAAACAACCTAACCTTGCACCTAAAGCAATTAGAGAAAGAAGAACAAAAAAAACCCCAAAGCCAGCAGAAGGAAAGAAATCATAAAGATTAGGTCAGAAATAAATGAAAAAGAAATGAAGGAAACAATAGCAAAAATCAATGAAACTAAAAGCTGGTTCTTTGAGAATATAAACAAAATTGATAAACCATTAGCCAGACTCATCAAGAGAAAAAGGGAGAAGACTCAAATCAATAGAATTAGAAATGAAAAAGGTGAAGTAACAACTGACACTGCAGAAATACAAACGGTCATGAGAGATTACTACAAGCAACTCTATGCCAATAAAATGGACAACCTGGAAGAAATGGACAAATTCTTAGAAATGCACAACGTGCCGATACTGAACCAGGAAGAAATAGAAAATATGATCAGACCAATCACAAGCACTGAAATTGAAAATGCGATTAAAAATCTTCCAACAAACAAAAGCCCAGGACCAGATGGCTTCACAGGCGAATTCTATCAAACATTTAGAGAAGAGCTAACACATATCCTTCTCAAACTCTTCCAAAATATTGCAGAGGGAGGAACACTCCCCAACTCATTCTACGAGGCCAGCATCACCCTGATACCAAAACCAGAAAAAGATGTCACAAAGAAAGAAAACTACAGGCCAATATCACTGATGAACATAGATGCAAAACTCCTCAACAAAATACTAGCAAACAGAATCCAACAGCACATTAAAAGGATCATACACCATGATCAAGTGGGGTTTATTCCAGGACTGCAAGGATTCTTCAATATACACAAATCAGTCAACGTGATACATCATATTAACAAAATGAAGGAGAAAAACCATATGATCATCTCAATAGATGCAGAGAAAGCTTTCGACAAAATTCAACACCCATTTATGATAATAGCCCTGCAGAAATTAGGCATAGAGGGAACTTTCCTAAACATAATAAAGGCCATATATGACAAACCCACAGCCAACATTGTCCTCAATGGTGAAAAAGTGAAAACATTTCCACTAAGATCAGGAACAAGACAAGGTTGCCCACTCTCACCACTATTATTCAACATAGTTTTGGAAGTGTTAGCCACAGCAATCAGAGAAGAAAAAGAAATAAATGGAATCCAAATCGGAAAAGAAGAAGTAAAGCTGTCACTGTTTGCAGATGACATGATACTATACATAGAGAATCCTAAAGATGCTATTAGAAAACTACTAGAGTAAATCAATGAATTAGGTAAAGTAGCAGGATACAAAGTTAACACACAGAAATCTCTTTCATTCCTATACAGTAATGATGAAAAATCTAAAAGTGAAATTAAGTAAACACTCCCGTTTACCATTGCAACAAAAAGAATAAAATATCTAGGAATAAACCTACCTAAGGAGACAAAAGACCTGTATGCAGAAAATTATAAGACTGATGAAAGAAATTAAAGATGATACAAGTAGATGGAGAGATATACCATGTTCTTGGATTGGAAGAATCAACATTGTGAAAATGACTCTACTACCCAAAGCAATCTACAGATTCAATGCAATCCCTATCAAACTACCACTGGCATTTTTCACAGAACTAGAACAAAAAATTTCACAATTTGTATGGAAACACAAAAGACCCCGAATAGCCAAAGCAATCTTGAGAACAAAAAATGGAACTGGGGGAATCAGGCTCCCTGACTTCAGACTATATTACAAAGCTACATTAATCAAAACAGTTTGGTATTGGCACAAAAACAGAAACATAGATCAATGGAACAGGATAGAAAGCTCAGAGATAAACCCACGCACATATGGTCACCTTATCTTTGATAAAGGAGGCAAGCATATACAGTGGAGAAAAGACAGTCTCTTCAATAAGTGTTGCTGGGAAAACTGGACAGGTACATGTAAAAGCATGAAATTAGAACACTCCCTAACACCATACACAAAAATAAACTCAAAATGGATTAAAGACCTAAGTGTAAGGCCAGACACTATCAAACTCTTAGAGGAAAACATAGGCAGAACACTCTATGACATAAATCACAGCAAGATCCTTTTTGACCCAACTCGTAGAGAAATGGAAATAAAAACACAAATGGGACCTAATGAAACTTAAAAGCTTTTGCACAGCAAAGGAAACCATAAACAAGATCAAAAGACAACCCTCAGAATGGGAGAAAATATTTGCAAATGAAGCAACTGACAAAGGATTAATCTCCAACATTTACAAGGGACTCATGCAGCTCAATAACCAAAAAACAAACAACCCAATCCAAAAATGGGCAGACGATCTAAATAGACATTTCTCCACAGAAGATATACAGATTGCCAACAGACACATGAAAGAATGCTCAGCATCATTAATCATTAGAGAAATGCAAATCAAAACTACAATGAGATATCATCTCACACCGGTCAGAATGGCCATCATCAAAAAATCTAGAAACAATAAATGCTGGAGAGGGTGTGGAGAAAAGGGAACCCTCTTGCACTGTTGGTGGGAATGTAAATTGATACAGCCACTGTGGAGAACAGTATGGAGGTTCCTTTAAAAACTAAAAATAGAAGTATCATACGACCCAGCAATCCCACTACTGGGCATATACCCTGCGAAAACTATAATTCAAAAAGAGTCATGTACCAAAATGTTCATTGCAGCTCTATTTACAATAGCCAGGACATGGAAGCAACCTAAGTGTCCATCATCGGATGAATGGATAAAGAAGATGTGGCACATATGTACAATGGAATATTACTCAGCCATAAAAAGAAACGAAATGGAGGTATTTGTAATGAGGTGGATGGAGTTAGAGTCTGTCATACAGAGTGAAGTACGTCAGAAAGAGAAAAACAAATACCGTATGCTAACACATATGTATGGAATCTGAGGGGGAAAAAAAAAGGTCATGTAGAACCTAGTGGCAAGACGGGAATAAAGACACAGACCTACTCGAGAATGGACTTGAGGATATGGGGCGGGGGAGGGGTAAGGTGTGACAGGGTGAGAGAGTGGCATGGATATATATACACTACCAAATGTAAAATAGATAGCTAGTAGGAAGCAGCCTCATAGCACAGGGAGATCAGCTCGGTGCTTTGTGACCACCTAGAGTGGTGGGATAGGGAGGGTGGGAGGGAGGGAGGTGCAAGAGGGAAGAGATATGGGAACATATGTATATGTATAACTGATTCACTTTGTTACAAAGCAGAAACTAACACACCATTGTAAAGCAAATATACTCCAATAAATATGTTTAAAAAAAAAAAAGTCTTGGAGTGGAGCCCCATCAACTCACTCCTTCATACACTGAGCAAATGACAGCAAAGAGGTGGTGACATGCACCCCTCCCCGCTCCCTGCCCCCTCCTGGCATTACTGCTGCATATACAGTGGAGTGGAGCTCTAAAGGGCTACCCACACCTTTCACTAAGCAAATGCAGGAGAGACAGCATTCCCCGTAACTAGAGAGTGGGGATCACTGAGAAGACAAGTCAGAGAAAGGGACCCTTTACATCTGTGTCTGCAGTCCCAGGCTCACCCTGAAGAGGCCCATGCATAAAACTAACCAAGAGTGAACACAGCAAATGCTTTGAGAACTGAATTATGATATAAAATATCACCCAGGTTTCAGGTTGGCCTCTGGGTAGTACACAACAAGCGGGGCAGACCAGAATAGCACTTCAAAGGGTTTAAAATATAATTGGCATTTGAACCACAGGTCTCCTGTTCATAGATATAAAAAATTTTAACAAAATATTAGGAAATATGTAAAAGGAATAATACATCATGACCAAGTGGATACAAAGTTGGTTCAAAACTCAAAAATGAATTAATGCAACCTTCCATGTTTACAGTCTAAAGGAGAAAACCCACATGATCATATTGATTGTGGCATAAAAGTCTTTTGATAAAATTTAACAACCACTCATGCTAAAAACTCTCAGCAAAGTAGGAATAGAAGGAAACTTCAACATGATAAAAAGCATCTACAAAACAACCAATAGCTCACATTCAATAGCTCATATTCAATGTAGCAGACTGAATGCTTCTCCATAAGATTAAGGCAAGTGTGTCTACTTTCACCAGTCTTATCCAACACAAGGTGTTCCAGTTTGTACAATTGGGCAAGCAAAAGAAATAGAGTTTGGAAAAGAAAATACATAATTTCCCTTCATGACCAAGAGTTAGGCAAAGAGTTCTTAGATATGACGTCAAAAGCATAATCCATTATAGAGCTGATCAATTAGAGTTTATAAAAACAAACCATAAAAAACAAAACAAAACAAAACCACTCTTGCTAGGCTAAATGCACTGTTAAGAGAATAAAAAGACGTGCTATAAACTGGAAGAAAACTTTGTATATCACTTGTCTAACAAAGGACTGGTATCTGGAATATATAAAGAACTCTCTAAACTCAACAGTAAGAAATTAAGCAATCCAGTTTAAAAATGGATAATATATTTGAATATACAACTTCACCACAGATATACTGATGGCAAGCAAGTAAATGAAAAGATGTTCAACATCACTAGGCATTAGGAATATGCAAATTAAAGCCATAATGAGATACCACTACACACCTACTAGAATGGCTAAAATAACAAAATGCTGGAAGTAACAGGCGTTCACTGGAGGACAGAGCAACTGGATCACTCACACATTGCTGGTGGGAATGTAAAATGGTGCCACCATTCTAGGAAACAGTTTGGTAGTTTCCTGAGTGTTTACCCTACAGAATGAAAACTTAAATTTACACAAACACTTGTACATAAATGTTCATAGCCTAAAATTGGAAACAACCCAAATGTCCTGCATGAGGTGAATGGATAAACAAACTGTTGGTTATTTATACCATGAAATACTACACAGCACTAAAGAAGGACACACTATATGTACACACAACAACTTGAATGGCTTTCAAGAGCATTATCCTGAGGGAAAAAGGTAAATCTCAAATGATTACATAGTGTGTGATTTTACTTTATATAAAATTGCCAAATGACAAGATCATAGTGATGGCGAACAGATTAGTGATTGCCATTGGGGTTATGGATGGGGAGGGAGTGACTTGAAGGGACAGCACAATGCAGTGTTTGTGGGAGGTGATGGAACAGCTCTGTATTGTAACTGCAGCAGTGGTGACACAAATCTACACATGTAATAAAATTAATAGAACTCTCCGCACCCCCCCCTAAAATAACAAAGGGAAAGTGCATTAAAAAAAAACTGATGAAACCCACATAATACCTGTCATTTAGGTAATACTGTTGTATCAATGTAAAACTGCTGGTCTTGACAATTGCACTAAGGTTATTTATACATTATGTTATCTTTGAAGGAAGTTGGGTAAAAGGTACATGGGAACCCTGTACTATATTTTTAATAGGGTCTTTTAAAAGAAATGTAATTATATATATTTTTTTTATTGAGTTATAATTGATATATAACATTATCTTAGTTTCAGGTGTACAATGTGATGATTTGTTATTTAAGAGTTTTTTGAGGTATCATATACACACCATAAAATTCACTCATTTTAAGTATACAATTGAATGGTTTTTAGTAAATCTATGGAGTTGTAAAACCATCACCACTAACTATTTTTAGAACATTTTCATCACCCTAAAATAAACCTCACACTTATCTCCACTCACTCCCTGCCCCGGCTCCAGGCTACTTTCTGTCTCCATGGACATGACTTTTCTGGTATACATGCTAGTTTTGCAACACATGTGTTAGTCTAAAATTATTTCAAAATAAAATGTTAAAAATAATTTGAAAACCCTATGACCTTCAGATTTGTTTTCCTATAATTCTGGCAAAATTATCAGATTTTCATATTAATTCTCTCTAGGCACATGGATTTTTAATGATTTCATATATACTAAGTCCCCTACATATGAACGAGTTCCATTCTGAGAGTGTGTTCGTAAGTCCAATTTGTTCGTAAGTCCAACAAAGTGAGCCTAGGTACCCAACTAACACAATCGGCCATATAGTATTGTACTGCAATAGGTTTATAATACTTTTCACACAAATAATACATTAAAAACAAACACAAAAAATAAAGAAAACATTTTTAATCTTACAGTACAGTACCTTGAAAAGTACCGTAGTACAGTACAACAGCTGGCATACAGGGGCTGGCATAAAGTGAACAGGCAAGAAGAGCTACTGGCTGGAGGAGGGAGTGGAAGTGGGAGATGATAGAGCTGAAGGATCATCAGCAATAGGAGATATCAGCTACATCAGCACTGCTACATCTTAAGCAGTACCAGCTATATCTTTGCTGCTTTTATGTTTGCTTCCAGACATCTGGTCTTCAAATAAAGATACTGTACTACCGTACCTCTATACAGTACTGTACAGTAAAGTACACAAAAGCACAACCACTTGTAAAGGATGCACACACATGACAATGTACGCCAGACACATGAACCTACATGATTGGACATGCGGATGCACGTTCGCAGCTTTAAAAGTTTGCAACTCGAAGTTTCGTATGTAGGGGACTTACATATAATGTAAGTCAGAAAAAATACAAATGACAACATTATGGTGTAGTTCTGTTATCCATGTTTAGAAGCAGTAGTCTCATTAGAATACCCAAGATAATTCCACATAGGACAGAGAAAATTCAGCTATTATTGGTGACAAACTCATTCCACGGGGACCAGTAAAAAGTAAACAAGGCTTGTAAGGCATTTAACAAACTTATTTCTGTAGGTGATATAATATGACATTTAAAAATAGCTCCTATGAGTTTTGAAAAGTCAATGGTGAATTAAAGAAACATTATAATTTTAGATTAAAATTATAAGAATAAGCATGTTGATGAACATTAAAGTATTTCTTAAAGTCTTTTACCAAAATAACATTTTCATCAGAGAAAAAAAAATGTAAGAATTTCATAGAACAGAAAAAATAATCTCAAGTGAAATGATATTATTATGAAAGTATACTTCAAATTTTTCTGTAAATTCTAAAATTACTATATATATGTTTAAATGCATGCATATGTGTACATATAAGTATAATATACATACACATATGTCTGTATATATTTAGTAAATATATATGATTTGCAGTGACAATGAATGTGATTCAAAATATAAAAATTCTGAGCTATTATTTTACTCAGACCAAAAAAATACAATATATTCTTAGTTTTCAGGTAATAAAAAATAATGCCTTTTAAAATAAAGCAATTTTGACTTAACACCTTAATCAAGAAAGTCAAATAATGATACACCAGTATGTACTGGTACAAATTTTTTAGAAAACAGTCTTGTAATATTTATCATACGCCTTGAAATAGTTCATTACTTGGTTTCAGAAATTACCCTTGTGAAGAAATGTGAGGTGTGGACAAGAATAATGTGCAGAGATGACCTCCATATCTTTCCATTTTAACGGTGAAAGATTTTTTGAAAGAAAATATTTGCATTGTAATGGTGAAAATTTTGAAAAATTTCTAAATCTACATTATAAAGATGAGTTAAATAATAATGGGATTTTCAAGGTAGTCTTGAAAGAACATATTTATGGAGACAATATAATACCATGGGAAGATGCTTATAATATAATGTAAAATTAATTTAAAAATCAGGGTAACATAATAAAGGCCATATATGACAAACCCACAGCCAACATCGTCCTCAATGGTGAAAATCTGAAGCCATTTCCACTAAGATCAGGAACAAGACAAGGTTGCCCACTCTCACCACTATTATTCAACATAGTATTGGAAGTTTTGCCACAGCAATCAGAGAAGAAAAAGGAATAAAAGGAATCCAGATCGGAAAAGAAGAAATAAAGCTGTCACTGTTTGCAGATGACATGATATTATACATAGAGAATCCTAAAGATGCTACCAGAAAACTACTAGAGCTAATCAATGAATTTGGTAAAGTAGCAGGATACAAAATTAATGCACAGAAATCTCTTGCATTCCTATATACTAATGATGAAAAATCTGAAAGAGACATTAAGAAAACACTCCCATTTACCATTGCAAGAAAAAGAATAAAATATCTAGGAATAAACCTACCTAAGGAGACAAAAGACCTGTATGCAGAAAATCATAAGACACTGATAAAACAAATTAAAGATGATACAAATAGATGGAGAGATATACCATGTTCTTGGATTGGAAGAATCAACATTGTGAAAATGACTATACTACCCAAAGCAATCTACAGATTCAATGCAATCCCTATCAAACTACCAATGGCATTTTTCACAGAATTAGAACAAAAAATTTCACAATTTGTGTGGAAACACAAAAGACCCCGAATAGCCAAAGCAATCTTGAGAAAGAAAAACGGAGCTGGAGGAATCAGGCTATCTGACTTCAAACTATACTACAAAGCTACAGTAATCAAGACAGTATGGTACTGGCACAAAAACAGAAATATAGATCAATGGAACAGGATAGAAAGCCCAGAGATAAGCCCACACACATATAGTCACCTCATCTTTGATAAAGGAGGCATGAATATACAATGGAGAAAAGACAGCCTCTTCAATAAGTTGTGCTGGGAAAACTGAACAGCTACATGTAAAAGAATGAAATTAGAACACTCCCTAACACCATACACAAAAATAAACTCAAAATGCATTAAAGATCTAAATGTAAGGCCAGACACCATCAAACTCTTAGAGGAAAACATAGGCAGAACACTCTGTGACATAAATCACAGCAAGATCCTTTTGACCCACCTCCTAGAGAAATGGAAATAAAAACACAAATAAACAAATGGGACCTAATGAAACTTAAAAGTTTTTGCACAGCAAAGGAAACCATAAACAAGATGAAAAGACAACCCTCAGAATGGGAGAAAATGTTTGCAAATGAAGCAACTGACAAAGGATTTATCTCCAAAACATACAAGCAACTCATGCAGCTCAATATCAAAAAGCAAACAACCCAATCCAAAAATGGGCAGAAGACCTAAATAGACATATCTCCAAAGAAGATATACAGATTGAAAACAAACACATGAAAGAATGCTCAACATCATTAATCATTAGAGAAATGCAAATCAAAAGTACAATGGAAAAAAAAAAAAAAGTACAATGAGATATCATCTCACACCGGTCAGAATGGCCATCATCAAAAAATCTAGAAACAATAAATGCTGGAGAGGGTGTGGAGAAAAGGGAACCCTCTTGCACTGTTGGTGGGAATGTAAATTGATACAGCCACTATGGAGGACATCATGGAGGTTCCTTAAAGAACTAAAAATAGAACTACCATATGACCCAGCAATCCCAGTACTTGGCATATACCCTGAGAAAACCATAATTCAAAAAGAGTCATGTACCAAAATGTTCATTGCAGCTCTGTTTACAATAGCCAGGACATGGAAGCAACCTAAGTGTCCATTGACAGATGAATGGATAAAGAAGATGTGCACATATATACAGTGGAATATTACTCAGCCATAAAAAGAAACGAAATTGAGTTATTTGTAGTGAGGTGGAAGGACCTAGAGTCTGTCATGCAGAGTGAAGTAAGTCAGAAAGAGAATAACAAATACCGTATGCTAACACATATATATGGAATCTAAAAAAAAAAAAAAAAAAAAGGTCATGAAGAACCTAGGGGCAAGATGGGAATAAAGACACAGGCCTACTAGAGAATGGACTTGAGGACACGGGGAAGGGGAAGGGGAAGCTGGGATGAAGTGAGAGAATGGCATGGACATGTATACACTACCAAACGTAAAGTAGATAGCTAGTGGGAAGCAGCCGCATAGCACAGGGAGACAGCTCAGTGCTTTGTGACCAGCTAGCAGGGTGGGATAGGGAGGGTGGGAGGGTGGGAGACGCAAGAGGGAAGAGATATGGAGACATATGTATATGTATAACTGATTCACTTTGTTATAAAGCAGAAACTAACACACCATTGTAAAGCAATTATACTCCAATGAAGGTGTTAAAATTTTTTTTTTTTAAATAAAATAAAAATCAGGGTATAAAATTATATATATATAGATGCATAGATATATTCATACTTTAATTTGCTATTTAATATATATTTAATAAAATGTTGATAAACATACATTTATTCAATTTACATAGATTATATATTATTTTATACATTTTATTTTGTCAATGTATTTTGTATTTTATACATTTATATATTTATTTATGCATATATTTAATATGATATTGATAGTGATTATTCTGAGTGGTGGAGTTTATTTTGTACTTTATATTTTTCTCACATATGGAAATGGAAGCATGCTTATGTGCAACATATGTAAACATGTAATAATATTATAATCAGAAAAATACATGCCTTGAAGGTGAGGAGACCTGGTGTCTAGTTGCTGTGTTGCCACTAACCAAGTAACCACAGGCAGGTTGTTAAAACATCCCAATCCTGTTAAAGGAGGAATGAGTATGTCATCTCAGAGTTCCTGGTAGCTCTATTATTTTACAGCTCAATTACCTAGAATATATGAGGCACTACACAAGGCAATGCAAGCTGGAAAAGGTGAACGGAACCTCAAAGACCTTAATATCTAGTTAGGGGAAACAATCATGTACACGTATAAATCCATCCATCACGAGGGAGAATTTGCTGGGAGCCATGAGGGGTTAGCAGAGGAGAAGCCACATCTGGCAGGGTGACCAGAAATATTTTCACGAAGGAGTTCGCAAAATCAGCCTTATCCATTCCTCTCCCAGATCAGCTGATGTTCACCTCTATAATTTTCTCAATTGGCTTCCAATTTTATTCCATTAGTTTTTATTTCAATTTCCTCTGCAGTGAACCCCAAAGAGCCAAAGAGTGACACAGAACTGGAATCCAAAAGAACAAATCAAAGCTCAGTTAACAAATATGTTGGCCAAATGCCGGGCTCACTAGGAAACAGTCAGCCAAAATAGTTATCAACAGGATTTTAATTCTAGAGTTTGATTTAAATTTCTGCTCAGCTGAGTGTGTGGTATATCTAGCTGGTTCACTCTAGAATTCTAATCAAAGGACTTTCAAAGCAGCAAGACAAATATTTGTGTGAGCATTTCGTTGCCAACCTCAGATGGTATGGCTTTTAACACATTCAGACACCACTCTGAGTCCTCGGCAGCCTTTTAAGAAGTCCTTTAGGGTGTTCATTATCTGGCTTTTTACGTCATGTCAGTTGAAGGTCCCCGCATCACCAGAGTGGGCTTGTAGAACACAGATTCTGGCTTGTCAAGGACCTGACCTTGGTAGGAAATGCTCTTGGAGTAGTTTTTCCAATAGTAATAATACAAACAGGCATTCACACCATAGGGGGTGAGAGCCTGGGTATGACCATTCATCTGGGTGAGGCCACCTACTGTGTTATACCCTTGGGGGAACTTCTCCAGGAGTGAGGTAGCTTCCTTTCAATCTTTCTGCTGTCTCCCTCCTGCCTGCACTCACACTCTGTTTCTGAACAGAGTTCTTTCCCAACCCATTACCACCTCCAAAGGAGGAGAAATGCCGTCCTTTCAGTTCCCGAAACGAGTGCAGCACCTCCAACGCAGTAAGCCTGGAATGGCTAAAAAGGAACCATTGAGCTTCTGCAGCCAGAGGAGAAATTAAATGGTGTTACATAAGGAAGTACAAGGGGAGAAGAGAGTACAGGAAATCAATTTTTGGTTCATATTCCCATTAGAAAGTGACTAGGCCTCCCAAAGGAGCATAAACTGCTCCTCCTTTCACTGCCATGAGGCAAAGATATTCCTACATGAGAAAAGAACTTAAGGTATTCAGATGAGCACAGAAAGAAAGACAACATTACATCACTTAGCAAGCAGAGAAGTCACCATCAGTGTGATGGACGTGGAGATGCACCACCCAGATCCTCCTCCATGGGAGGAGCTGCTGCCCCAGCCTCAGTACCAGCTTCCTTGGGGATCACCTCAGCTGCGCAGCCAGCTATCATGGAGTACAGGACATCATGATATAAACTTGAAGGTGGTTTCCTGCTACACTGGGAGGAAATAAAAACTCTCCCTGTGTTAGAGAAACCTAGAGGGAGATTGAGAGATAGAGATAGAGACAGAGACAGAGATGTGGGTAGTAAGCAATGGAGATTGAGAGGGTGTGGGGGAAGAGAGAGAGAGGAGGCTGCCCCCTGCCCCTCCCTTCAGGAATAGATAGGATGAAAACCTAGATGGTCTTGGGGCCTTCTTAGCATGCCCCTGGCCAACTTAGGGCTACCACAATAGAATAAAAACGGTGGAATAGCATTTTGAAGAAAAGGAGAAGGTTGAGAAAGTATGTTTCAGTTTTCTAGTACCTATATGTAGTTTGCAGAAATTTCTGCAGAAAATGGGAATGGGCCAAAAGGCTCAATAGGGTGAAAGAAACCTATAATTGGGATGGAGAGGGCACAGAGAGGAAGTCAACAGGGACCCTAGACATGAGCAGGTGCTGGAGCTCCATCAATGTCCAAGTGAATCCATTTCCAAAAGCACTCAGTACACCCACTTCACAGGTGGCCAGCAGAAGCCCGATGACTCAGCAAGAACCATACACCCATCCCCTGATGCCATGTAGCTACTTATGTAGGCCCCTCTGAAGCTGGGCTCCATACTGGAAAGAGGAGACTCCATGAGAGGGGAATACTACCCAGATAGGAGGTTTGAATTTGGGAGTGACGATTTAAATTCTCATTTGACTATTTACATGAAAATGATTGTGTTAACCTGAATGAGACTACTGTAAATGAGAGATGACAAAACTGCCTCCAGCAGGCAGGTTTAGGGTCAATCCCACCACCATCAAGTAGAAATGAGGGTTCCACTATAGAGAAATAGTCATATCATTTCACACATGATTTGTCCCTGAAAATTTTAAGCCACTGACATATTTTTCAAAGTAACATGAAACATGATTCCATCAGCTGCACATCTGAAAAGTGCTCCATGATGAAAAGAACCAGAGACAATGCACAATATTTGCCCAGTGGGCAAATTAGGCATGTAAGAACAAAGTACACACTCAGATCTTAGTCCCAATCTTACCCCTTCCTCCAATATGCAATGGTACCTTGGGCTGCCTTTAACCATCTCTGCATCTCAATTTGCCTGTTAGTAAAAATAAGTAAAATCCAATAATATTAATTATAAAACATATTGAAAAAAGTGAAATAATAATTACATTCAGAGAAAAATCTTATTTCTACCAACCCCATCTCCCTATACCATGCCCGATATGACTCAGAGATTTATGGAATGGGGGTGGGCAGTGGAGAGTTGCTGGCAGAAGTCCAGAATATCTGCAAATTATTTATGCAGAAACTGAGTGGGACAGGGCTTGCTATTTGAATTACCCATGCTTCTGTTTCCTCAAATCCAATCCTCCCTCACACACATGTAGGAGCTGTCATTTCTTATTTACACACCAGGGTACATTGCTCAAATAAAGAGGGCAAAGAGATATGGTGCATACAGAACCGAGTGTTTGCATAAAGAGTAATGTAATTCAACACATCTTAGATACAATTTTTAAAGATGGAGTAATGTGTGTTGACAATGTCCAGGATGAAAGAAGTTATTTCCTCGCCTGCTCTTCAGCAGGCTATTTGGACAAGCAGACCATTTCTAAACCGTAGTTTGAAATTTTGCACCAGTTCCAGCTTTTTGATCACTCTGAGCCTCAGTCTCCTCCTGTGCAAAATGGGGGTGAGGCCTCCCTTCCAAGGTTGCAGATGAAATGTACATGCAGCACTTGGTATGCTAGCACATTGCAAAGACCTTTCCTCTCCATCCTTGGGTCACCAATGGTGACCCTCTGTCCTGGTTTCCCCAGCCTTGTATTGTTCAGTAAGACTGGGAGGAAGTTTTGCCATGGAGCCTTTACAATAGCATGGGCTCTTTTTCCCTGACCTGGTCTGAGTATGGCCTTAACACACACACAGATAAATATCCCTTGAATAGAGCAGTGGGAAGACATGCAAAGCAAGGAGAAGGGAGCAGCAAGGATGCAATATAGAAATGTAGGCAGAAAATTAATTAAAATTAAGTTTATCTCTGGTTACCACCTCTGCACATGTACACCCATCTTCATCCCCTATCTTGGCTCCAGGCTGTGTTCTAGTTACAACATATACAAATGTCTGCTCGCACCCTAAGATCTCTGTTTTTAACTTGAGTCTCTTAGATAAAAACAACCCTTTCATCAATAAATGATCCCAAGAATTTCTGTATGTTCCGTATATGCTATGTTTTCATTACTTATTTTAAATCCATTGTAGCCACCAAACTGTTGCTCCTTGAAGTTGTTATTGTAACAAAAATAATTATTAACATGCTATTATTGTTTATTCTATGCCAGGCAAATAATTTTAATAGATATGATCTCATGAAATATTCACAACAGTCATTGGTTTAGGTACTAACAATTATTATCCTCTTTTTACCAATAACTCAGTAGAGGCTCAAGGAGGATAGTGGATTGAAGGTCAGAGATCCATGAAACAACATAATAGGTATTTACATCCAGGCTGTCAGCTTGGGAGGCAAGCTCTTGGGAACTAAGCTGTGATGTCCATACCTCACGGCTCTTCCACACCAGAATCCCTCATGAGGCCTGGCATAGAGGAGATACTCAATTCATGATTGTGGTCTGATTCCAACCTTGGGATTGTGGAACAAGATAGAATGTGGAAAATACATCACTTCCTCTCCCATTTTTAAGTTTTTGATTGAAGAACTTATATAAATAACCATGTTGAATTTTCTCTAGCCACAAACTTGCTCTTTCTCTTTTAAATTTCTTCAGAATGGCTCCCACATGACAATAATGCATATTCTGTACACTGTACAAGTCACCACACTTGGCAAAGTGAAATTACTATGAGCTATAAGTTTTATTGCATCTGCTACTCCTGGTTTATACCTTCATTATTTACGAAAAATCACTTTCCCTATTAGTTCTTTCATACTACATTTCAACATAAAGTGAGATAAAAAGATGATTTGGGGTAACAGCTAACAGAAAAAGAGACTCATTCAATGTTTGATTCCATTTATGTATTTTTACTGGATTTGAGACTTGCTGCTGGGACTTCCCTGGTGGCACAGTGGTTAAGAATCCGCCTGCCAATGCAGGGGACACGGGTTGGATCCCTGGTCTGGGAAGATCCCACATGCCGCGGAGCAACTAAGCCTATGCGCCACAACCACTGAGCCTGCACTCTAGAGTCCATGAGGCACAAGTACTGAGCCCGTGTGCCACAACTACTGAAGCCTGTGCGCTTAGAGCCCGTGCTCCGCCACAAGAGAAGACACCTCAGTGGGAAACCCACGCAATGCAATGAAGAGTAGCCCCTGCTTGAAGCAACTAGAGAAAGCCCGTGTGCAGCAACGAAGACCCAATGCAGCCAAAAGTAAATAAATAAATAAAATTGGGGGAAAATGCTGCCTATTTACAATAGCTAAGGCATGGAAGCAACCGAAGTGTCCATTGACAGATAAATGGATAAAGAAGATGTGGTATGTATGTATGTGTGTGTGTGTGTGTGTGTGTGTGTATACACACACACACACACACACACACACACACACATACACACACACATATACACACACAATGGAATACTACTCAGCCATAAAAAAGAGTGAAATAATGCCATCTGCAGCAACATGGATGGACCTAAAGATTATCATACTAAGTGAAGTAAGTCAGAAAAAGAAAGACAGATATCATATGATATTGCTTATATGTGGAATCTAAAAAAATGATACAAATGAACTTATATACAAAACAGACATAAAGTCACATAGAAAACAAACTTATGGTTACCAAAGGGGAAAAGGGGAGAGGGATAAATTACGAATTTGGAATTAATGGATACACGCTACTACATATAAAATAGATAACCAACAAGGACCTACTGTATAGCACAGGGAACTATATTCAGTATCTTGTAATTACCTATAAGAGAAAAGAATCTGAAAAAGAATATATATATATATATATATATATATATATATGCATCACTTTGCTGTATACCTGAAACTAATACAACATTGTAAATCAACTATATTTCAATTTTAAAAAAATCTCAAAAAAAGACTTGTTGAAAAGCTTTAGCAGATTAACTTAAATACTGACTCCTCACTGTATACAAATATGACATTCTCATAATCATCACCATCATCATTAACTTATATTGAATATTAATTCTATGCCAGGTACCAGGCTCAACCATTTAAATATATTACCCAACTTAATTTTCACAACAACCCTATGACATATTAACTCCATTTCACAATGAGGAAACTGAGGTTTAAAAGAGATAATTATCTTACTTGAGGTCACATCCAAGTAGCAGACACAGCACTCAAACCCAGCATTCTCTGACATCAAAGTTTTTGCTCTTTACCATGCAATCTGCCTTCCAAGGTTATACTGCCTACCCACTTAACTGTAGTTAAATCTTCTGAAAGCTAAAGTTAACTGTAACACGATTCCATTAATCTACTTAACTTTGTCATAAGAAACATGCTATACCTTTAAGAATCCATGCAACAAGAGGTACAAAGATGGAACATAGGTCATGTGTAGTTAAAATATGTCTAAGAATATTTTTCTGCTACTTTCATGTAATCCCTTTAATATAATAGATGCTGAATAAGTATGTTGATTGAATGAATAAATGAATGAAGAGTGATTGATGAAATAGTAACTAGGCATGAAATTATTGGTCCATATCTTTCCTGCTCAATGACTGTGTAGATATTATTGGGTTTTTCTTCTGGTATTTAATGCAGCAGAAATTGGAAACTAGCTTGATTTGGGTTCCCTTTGGGATATTTAAAAAATTCCTGGATGTTTATAGGCTTTGTATTTTTGCTTTGTGAGAAAAATTTAGCCACAGTGAGTTGAGGGCTGAGTCTTATTTTTTAATTTTTATTTTATATTGGGCTATAGTTGATTTACAATGTTGTATTAGTTTCAGGTGTACAGCAAAGTGATTCAGTTATATATATATATATATATATATATATATATATATATATATATATATATATATATATTCTTTTTCAAATTATTTTCCCATTTAGGTTATTACAGAATATTGAGCACAGGACTGAGTCTTCCTTCATTATTTTTTATTGAAACGGGATAAACCTTTTCAGTTTGCCTCCTTGATTCTATTCTCAGTTCTGGAAAGTTAACTGGGATTAAATCAAACATTTGAAGCCTGATAGCACAGAGGTCAACAGCACAGGGATTAGAGCCAGACTGCCTAAATTTTCATTTTCACAAGCCATGCAATTTTGGGCAAGGCACTTAACCTTTTTGTGCCCATTTCCTACATGTAAAATGGGGTAAATAATATACTTAACTAATGGAGTTATTATGAGTTAACACATGTAAATCACTCTGAAGTGCTTGACATTAAGTAATTATATATTCTTCAAGAACATCTAGTATAATTTCCAGGATCCAAGGGGCATTTGTTTAGCACAGATCCTCTGGAATGAGCTGATGTCTTCCCTCCTTACTGCCTAGACTTTCAACTCTCTTGATGGAATAAAATAACAAAAATCCACTACTCATGTCCAGCTACCTGAGTTCTTCTTTCACCTTCTAGTTACTATGTTTTATTGTCAGAACTCTACCTCTAAAAGTCCTCTGTGTCACTCTCTAGTTTCCCCAACACAGCCCGCTTCCCCTTAGCTGCATTCTTTGTTGACAGGGAAAATCTGTCTAAGAATAGATGTAGTAAAAGAGGTCTAAGGGCTTGGCCTTATTCAGGAGGTGGGTAAAAGTAATGAATCAGATTGGAATTTACTAGGTACATTTATAGAAGGTGTGGCAAGGATAGAATAAACTGGCTTCTTCCTGAACTCACGCACACAGTAAAAAGTTGTTCAGTTTTCTGCGTGGTTCACTCTGGTAAGGAAGTGAGAAAGTATTATATTTCCTTGCTTCTTTCACACAGGGGAATGGCTTCAGAAGGTAGGCTGCCTATTGCGATTCTCAATTCAGCTCCAAGAGATTTGAAGTGTGTGAAAACTCTAGCAGCAATAGTCCTTCTCCATATTTGGAGGTGCTGTAGATTTTCTTGTGTGTTTTTAGTGATACTGCAGCATAGAGTTACTACAAGCTAAATGTCTTTTTATTTTAGATGACTTACTTTGTTTTTATCCTTCTTTAGCAACTTGCTTCTAGCCTTTGTGGTCCAGCCTTACCTCTGTACCAAATCCCAAGATTGTGACCCATTTATGTTCACATCTCCCCTATTCCAGTTACTATGCTGTGTAACAAACATCCCAAACCCAGTGGTGTAGAGCAACAATTTCAACATACTCATGGATTGTGTGAGTTCTTCACAGCATGGCAGCTGGGTTTCAAGAGCAAGTGTTGCCCCAAACCAGGCAGAAGTTGTATTTCCTCCTATGATCCAGCCTCAGAGTTACACCAAATCTGCAGTAGTCACAAGTCTACCCAGATCTCACACTTTGAAGGGAGGATGCCAAAGTCTTATTAGGAAGAGCATGAGGAAGGGTCCTATTTTTGTGGCCACCTTTGGAAGACACAATCTGCTAACCAGTCCTCCCTCCCCGCCCGCCAAGACTCTAGCCAATTTGGTATAGTGTTCTCTCTCAGGCATGATGTCATCTCATCACTGGCCCCTCACAGGTGTGTTCCTGCCACTCCTCTTCTGGACACTGATACTTCCCCTCATGGCTGTGCCCTAGGTCCAGGCTTGGTTTTGCTCATCACCACTACATCCACTCAGGGTCAGTTTTGTCTGATGTAAACTTTATGCATATGCCCTTCACCTCTCTGTCTCTCTTCTAACAAAGAAGCAAATTCCATTTATTTCATCATTAGTCATAACTAGTATTACTAGTTCCAGAAAACAATGTTCTTAATGATTAATTTTCTCACAATCCTGAGTGTATAGGATTAAGTACAACTGAATGCATTGCTGACCTTGTATATTCAGAGAGAATATCTGGCTATTTTCTGACTTGGGGCAGAACTGGAATAGAATCATAGATGAGCAGAGATTGAATTAAAGCCCACTGTTAATTGTGTTAAAATGCCAAAGCAATAGGATTTCACTCAAATCCCACATACTGGAGTTTGTCCAGGGGAGTACAATGAGTGTTAAGAGCCAGCACAGAAATATGGAGATTACACATCCACTTTCAGGACCCAATTGTTTAAAAAATCCACTATTTCAATTGTGTACCAAAATTTCAAATGGAGAAAACAGAAGTTAACTGCAGCAGATGGCCTATTAAATAAGTGGTAAGGGAGAAAATGATAACTATGATTTTAAATGTTTTTACTTGATTATTGAAGACTATTTGGAATAGAGAATAGAGAAAAAAAATTAAAACCTCCTATTTGTTCATAACTCAGAGATAAAAGTATGTACATTTTGGTGAATTTTTTTCCTGGTCATTTTGTGTATATGATAACACAAATTCTTTCATAATTTTAACAGATATGGGATCATATTACCCATACATATAATTATCCTTCTTTTTAAAGTGTTATTTCATTATCTACATCATTAGATATTGCTTCAAAATCTCATTGTTAATAGCGGAACACTACTGACTTGTATTAACATAATATATGTAATCACTTTCCTATTGTTGCACATATAAGCTGTTTTCATGTTTCCACTATTATAACCACCACTGTGAGGAGAAACCTTCTCTATACATAAGGTTTACATATTTATTAGATTCTATTTCCACCGGCAATCATAGGGGGTTTAGAATATCTCCCCCTGTACCCTCAACAATGCTGGATATTATCATTTTTTAAAACCTAAGGAATTATAATAATTGAAAAATTGTATCTTATTTTATATTCACACTTATTTGATTATTAACAGAGTAGAATATTTTTATGTGTTTATTAGCCATTTAAGAGTCTGCTTTAGGAATTCTGCCCATAGTCTGTGCACGTGTCTATTGGGAGAGAGAGAGAGAGAGAAGAAGGAGGAGGAGGAAGGAAAGAAAGAACGAAAGCCGGCAGGTAAGAAGGAAAGAAGAAAAAGGCTATGTTAAAAGGATTTGAGGTAGTTCATGGTGTCTTTAGGAAGGCTTGAAAACTAACCTTAAGGCTAAGCAACCAGGAAATATGACTAACACCTCCTTTTTCAACTGATTCTGGAGAAGAAACTACTGCCCCTATGCAAAGGCCACCAGAGAGAGAGAACTCCTTGTCCCTTGTGTCTCATTTCACTAGCTTTTGAGTCGAAGTCTGGCAATGGGCATGGCCAATTTACTGAGCCTGAGACTCCACAGGAGGGAGAAGGTTTGCATGCCCTACCCACACTTCTGAGATGGAGATTTCCCAAATGTAGAAAGAGGTGGTAGGTGGGCAGCTGAAAGAAATGTGAAGCATCTGTTATACTTTATAGTGGGGGCCTCTTCTCTCTTTGCCCTTGGCCTGACATGCAGTGTTAAGACGAAGCAGAAAACAGTTATGACATGAGCACACCCGGGGAACACCCTAAGATAAAATCACTTCTCAATGACATCTGCAAGGAGGATGTCAGTTATGCCTCCTTATAGCTCATTAAATGATGAGAAGCTCCTTGTGGACAGCCCTCCCTGTCTGTATTCCCCACAGTGTGCAGGATGGTGTCTTGTATGCACTCCTTGCACCATGTGTGAAGACTCCCAAGTCCAAAGGAAGACACGATATCTGAACACTTTCTTTAGAAAGGGTATTAACTTTTTTGGCCATGCAGCCGGCAGGTCTGGCTAAGTGAGTCAGCAGGAGGGCAGATGTGCAAGGCTGGGAGCGTCTAGTGAGGCAGGAGACCCACTGGAAACAAAAGCCTATAGCGTGATCAATCAACCACATGGTTTTCTTGCCCTCTCCTTCCCACACAGTTGCCTCTACCACCCAAAAGCCTTTCTGCTACTATACTGATGGGTTTTCCAGGATTTCATCACCTTAAATTAAGCTTTTCACAACTCTGATATTAATTTAACTGATATTTCCTGGACACCTACCATGTATGTATCCACTTGAGCTACACCAAGGATTTCAAAATCCAGGTTATTGCTGAACGTGCTATGTTCTACCTAGAATTTATGTCACTTAGATAGTCCTCTCCGGATCCACTCTCTACCTTTCTCCACCGTGCTCTCTGCTCCGAAGGCTAAACTTGCCCTCTGGCTTCTGGCTGGGTTTGGGTAATGGGAGCACCAGCAGGAGGCTAAAGGGAGAGAGGAGGGTGGCTATTCTCCCAGGCCTCCACCCCCTGCATTTCTCCTGTTAAGCAGCCCCCTCCACACAGCTCTGTCCCTAGTTCTAGTGAGTTCCCTCTTTACCTTCCCCTCCAGGCCCCAGGGTGGCATTGGTGCCCCACTGCCCCAGGATGGCACCATTCCCATTTTTGTGAACAGTCCTCAAATTGCCCAATTTGACATACCATCTCTTTCCTGCCATGAACCCCAGATATGTCAACTAATAATACTAAAACTATTACACTGCTCAAAGAGATTTAAACTTTTTTTTTTTCATTTTAAAATCCTATCATTATGTCTGCAATGTACTTTGGAGTTCATTAAAAAAAAGATGCAGTGATGGACAGAAATGTGATAAAGCAAATATAGTAAAATGTTAGCGGTAGAATCTTGTTGGTGAGTCTATGGGTGCTCATTGCATACTCTTTCCAACATTTCTGAATGTTTGAAAGGTTTCACAATAAAATGTTGGGGGAAATCCTATCACCACAGACATGGAGAAGACAAGAAACTATAAAGGAACGTGATAAGTTTGATGAAATGGACTATTGGTGAGAAAATCTGAACTACCAAGATCGACACAAGAAAAAACAATTGGAATTGTCTAATAACTATAAAAGAAATTGGAAAAGTTCTTGAAGTATTTCCGCCTAAAGCATGCTAGGTCATTATGGTCTTACAGGTAAGTTCTATAAAGTATTCAATGAATTAATAAATCCCATACTATCTAATCAGTGCAGTTTTTGTCTGCATTTTTCATTACTTCTTTAGGAAAGATTCCCAAAAATGGAATGACTAGTTCAAAAAGCATGAAAATGTTTATGCATCTTGGCTCTCTTGACTGATTTATAGTGAGGATAACTAGCTCTGTATTTTCATTTGCACAGCTCATCCCTGTCCTGTGGCCAATCTGTTTTTATGTCTTACATAGCCTCTCGGTTCACAGGCAGTGCCATGCCATCCCCTCTCAATGTCCTTTTGCAAAGCAAGACAATCACATATATTTTGACATCTGTTGTGACATCCATTGCTAATCTGAGAGAAAAGTGGACAGTAAAAAAGGATAACTCATGAAGAATCAGAATGCAGGTAGCAGTATGACCTTACAAAACAGTGGTACAGGACTGCTTTGTAGACCAGCTTCCTAAAATAAAGAGATTATTAGAGAAACAACAACAAATCTGCCTCTTGATTTGTCTGTTCTTCTTTAAAACTTCTGATTTTACAGCCTGAATAAGCAGCATTTTCAAATTATCCCAGGTCTCATCACTCTAGGGGGGCTTCATAATAACTGTACACAATATTTTACTGAATCCATGAATCCTTAGATTTTAATTCTGTGTGAAATTCTGGGAAAGAAGTGGGGCAGGGGAAGGTATGTTCAGGGATTAAGTGACCCAGTGAGAGGGGAAGTTCTACAGCTTTCATGTAATAGAAGAACCTGCCAGACCACTGCTGTCATAAAGAAGAGCAACAAGAGTCCAGCAGGGATTTGGAGCTCCTGGCACTTAGAGAAAACATGCCCTACCAAAGTTAATATCAGCTAACACGAGGGTGGCTCCCTGGCTGAGGCACCATGGCCATTTTCCAGAATGTAAATGGAAGGCCCTGGTGCTGGAACCATGACAGATGTTGGGCCACACTGTGTGTCTCCAGGGTGATCTGCATGGACACTGGGATACATGCGTCTCTCCTCTTCATGGCTGAGGACCACTAAGAAAGGTCCAGGCAGACCACAGGACTCAGCCCAGGGGAGTACATGTGACAGCAAATGCTAGTTCTCGTGCTAATGCCCAGAGAGAAATAGTCACCATGCGACTACAAAAGGAGCAAGCAAAGGGAGGGAAAATACAGATGCAGAACCTAGAAGGAGGGTGGAATAGGGAAGGGTCTTATGATGCAAGCAGACATTTGGGAGAGTATCAAATATAGAATGTGAGCTCACATAAACTCTGGATTTAAGTCTGGGGTGGGGTCCCAATGTGGTCACTTATTGGCCATGTTACATTGGGCAAGTTACCTATAAGCCAGCCTTTCTGAGCCTCTGGTTTCCCATCTGTAAACTGTAACACCACCACCTAAATCACAGGCTTTTCTGTAAACGTTATTTTAAATAACATATTAAGTATCAAGACAATACCTGGCACATAAAAGATGCTCGTATACTTGACACTTACTGTCACTCGGATATCAGCTGGGGTCTCAGTGCCCATGAAGATTGAAGGTTCCAACTTCATATACTGTGGAACAATTAAAGACCCCTCCATATCTTTTTAAAAAACTCTCAGGAACGTGCATGCCACACCTGTGTGTGCGTTTTTGTATGTGTGTTTGTGTATCTGTGTTTTGGGGTAAATGGGCAGGGAGGAGATTTAACATGTCAGATTACAAAAATGTAGCTTCCTCTATTTTCTATTAATTCATCTCATCTTTTTCTCAGTTTTGGAAGAAAACATGCACATATGAATTAAAAGTAACACTCTTCACATTAAAATATATTTCTAGTTATTTCCACTTCTTTGGGTAAGTACTCTGTCAATTTAAATGTCAAATTCCCCATCATCAAGGGTGTTCCTCTCTTTTCTTAAAGGATCTCCCCACCCCTCCCACCTTTCTATAAGTCTATCTGGGAGCAGGGGGGGAAGCTCATATCTTCCTGGCAGCAGGGGAGGGGGTGTCTGGTCTTGTGTTGTCCTTCCTTGTAGCCCCTGATAAACTCAAGGTTGAGGACAGCTCACCTCACCCAGGATTTAGGCAGCGGCCTCTATCCTCAGTGTAACCATTGCTCTCTATAGCTGGGTTCTCCTCCCACCCTCAGCAGCTCTTGTAGGCTCAGCAAATCTTCTGAGCTCTGACCATGACTCCAATTTAATTGCCAGCTTGGCCAGCCCTCCTTGAAGCCCTTGGCCACAGTGTCACTTTGTCCAGAGCTTGCCAGAGTGCCCTTCAGATATATACCATATTTTCACTGGGCATGGAGGTACAGTCTGGTCCTTTCCCTGTTATCCACAGTCTATGAGAACAGTGTGGTGGGTGTTAGGGAGAAATAGTGTCGAGTCCTCACTCTATGTTTTACAATGCCATGTCAGTCCTGCTGTGGTTACCATATGTCACCATGAGGCATTGTAGCCACGTCTCTTCCCAGAGTCATAAAGAGGAAGAAGGCAGAAGCCCTCTCACTTTTGGCTTTTTCTTCAACCTAACTAGAGTTTCTTCATTCTCAGCTCCCTCAAGCAATGCCAATGCAATGGAGAAACTGTATTCCTGCGGAGGCCAGAGTCCCCACCTGAGATGCATTTCCTAAACCCTTTCCTTCCTCGCCCTGCAGAAGACCTTCCGTGTCCACTTCTTGTCACATGTTCCCTTCAGGAACATAGTCTGGATCTTCTCTACAACAGAGTTTAGAATAAAATGCTATGATTAGAGTCAGATAAGTCTGAGTCTTGATATATAATGGGGAGCATCTGTAATTTAGGAAATTCTTGGAACCTTTAAGACACCCAGAAGTTGCACACTGACCATCTCTGATTGCCCTGCAGCTTTAATAATCCCAACATTCCTTGAGGCAAAGGTTTCCTTTAGTTGAATGTGGGGGTCACAAGCAAATGCAAAAGGGGAAAATAGATTAAATTCTAAAACATTCTCATCATATCAACATCACCTTCGTGGTCTCTTATCCCAGACTCCCAATTCCAATAGATCCGCTCAGGTCCTGAGTCACTCTGCCTCATTGAACCTGCTGGCTCTAGTCCTTCCCACCTAGACTCAGGTAGAAACTCAGATAGTCCTGGGATTTATATACACACAGAAGCAGAAAGCAGACACCGCCACAAGCTGTTAGGATACATAGAACAGATTTATTAAAGGATAGGAAGGATACAGATGAAGGATTTATATTTCAGAAAGGCAAACTACTAAAATTGGACAATTTTGTTCTTAAAAGTCCATTGGCCTGCCCACCACTGGTGATTTTTCACTGGCAGCTTGTTACTCCTTAGCCCAAACCATCGCCTTCCTACCTCCCTTTTCTCTTTTTGTCTTTCCTCTTAACCTGTTCCACCCTTGCTGTTCTAAGGCAGTTCTTCTCCAGCTCCAATACAAAACACCGGGGGAGCTTGGTGCAATGTAGATTCTGATCCAATAGGTTGGTTGGGCCCAAGATTCTCCATTTCTAACAAGCTCCTGGGTGTGGTCCATGCTGGTCCCAGGACAATACTTTGAGTAGAAGGCTTTGTGGAATTCCACCTTTTTCTTTTTTACAAATCAGTTCTGCTCTTCCAGGCTCCTATTGCCAAGCTACATTTCCACACCCACCTTTTTGCCTTTCCAAACCCAATGTTTTGCACAACAAATGGAACTAGTATTTGGTACAACCCACCCTCTTTGGAAGACAGCTTCATTTTAAAATCTCAGATGTTGTTGTTTCCTCTGCATCATAGCCATAATCTCTAGGTTATCTGTCTATCGTTAAGCAGATATCACCAGTGGCTAATCTTGTTTGTGGCTCCCACCTCATTCACACCCCCACTCTTCTTCTCTGCCTACTTCATCTCACCTCACTAGTCCCTATCCCAGAATAATCTCATTTAAGAGAGCAATACTTTTAAGCTGACTTCCTTCAAGACTGCACCATGTGGGCAAAAATAATAAACACAGAGAGAGGCAAGGACTTCTTGTTGATAAAAATAAAAAAGGAAAGGGGAGAAAATACCAAGCCAATGAGGTAGAGTTTGCCAGGAAGGCTTCTAAATTTGTTCTGCTGTGAATTCAAACTGGAACACCAGGAACTTCATATCTTCACTACTTTATTAGGTGATTAGTAATTAAAAGTGTCTCAAAAAAATAGCACTGAAGAAGATTTGCATCCAACCTGTATTTGGCTCATCTGAACACAGAAGCACTTGAGAAATGTAAAATTCTTTAATCGCTCTAAATTGCCCAAGCATAAGCCAGGCCAAGAGCGTCAATTGCTTCTAAAATAAGATACAGGTGTTCTGAAAAATCTAAAGCAGCCTGTTCATTTTAAATTACTCTTCACTCCATGTGCCCACAGGGGAGGGAGGATTGAAGAAGGCATTTTCCATCACTAGTGGAATGACAGTGGTGATTCAAAAAAAAGCAAAGAAAAGAAACAAACCTCTTCTTTCTGTTTTAGCTGCCCAACCAAGGCAGGAGCAAATACATAGCCTCAAGGGGACTTTCTGACTAATCCTCATGGTAAATTGCATCACCGGTCTCAATTTTTCACTCTGCCTGAACCCATGCCCTTTGCCAAGTGATTTTGAAGTTCCTCCCCCTAAAGGTACAGAGTATGTTCCTCCACACCTCGACTTTGGTTTGTCCATGTTACTTTCTTTGGCCATAGAATGAAGCGGCAGGAACAGTGTGTTAGCTCTGAGCCCAGGACTTAAGAGGCCTTGTGTGATGCTTCTTGCTCTTTGGGACTTTTGCCATCACCACAATAGAACATCCCCGTCTAACCCTCTGGTCCCAGGAGGAGGATGAAAAATTCATAGAACAGAGGTGTCCCAACCAAAAAGAATGTGAAGGAGCCTAGCCCAAACCATATGGCTCTCAGCCAACCCACAGACACACCTAAGTCATTTCTGTGCCACTGAATTTCTGTTTATTTGTTCCACGGAATGATCATAGCAATAGCAAACTGGTGTAGTACTATCAGTTAACATTGAGAGCTAGGAGTACCCTATTTTTGGTCTGGTGCTGTAAATCTATCTTTCAGTGTGAGTACAATATTCATGACTGGCATCTCCTTAATATTGAGAGTATCTCTTTTGGTTGCAGCAGTCTGCACAATTCATCACTTCCATTTTTCTGAATTTTAAAACACTTTTTAGTTTTTGGCTAAGGTCCAGAACTCCTCTGGAGCTTAATGTTAACTATATCTTAAAACAGGGTCTGCTTTTGAAAAAAAATGCTTTCTAAGGGTTCTTGGTATAGGCTTATAACACCTCCAGGAAAAGTGTACCTTCCCTCAATGGGACTGTGCCTGTAGGAATTGAAGGCATCCCACTGTTTGTCCTGGAAGGATACTCATTAGATAAGGAAGCAGACAACACTGAATTTGAATTCAAAATTGTTGGCTGTGTGGCCTTGAACAAGTTACTTAATCTCTCTGAGCCTCAATTATTTGATCTATAAAATGAAACCTCATGGGACATTAAATTAGGTAAGAAATGTAGAACACCCAGCCTGACACCTGACATATGCCAGTAGCAGAATAAGTATTCACTTCTTTCTCACTCTGACTCCCCTCTCATCTTATGCAAGGAGCTACTATGGCTACGTGAAAAAAAAATAGCCATTTTGGGGTTGAACTACGATTGTTCAATAGGATTTCCTGAGTTCCTAATATGTGCCAAATACAGTGCTTTACTGAGGATACCACATGAGTAAGACATGGTCCCCAGCTTTAGTGAACTAGAGTGTAGCTGACGACACTCTGGGGTAGGTACTATTTTCTCTATTATCTCATTTAATCGCCTTAACAATCCTGTGAGATCTTATCCCCATTTTGCAGAGCAGCCCCAAATCATACAGCTAGGAAGCAACAGAGCAGGGATTCAAACCTGGGTAGTCTGGGTCCAGGGTCCATGCTCTTAACCCCTCTGCTATGATGGTATCTATTAAAGTTAAATATGCACAAGCTCCATGACACAGAAATCCTTCTTCCTGCCAGCTCTCCCTGCAACTGTGTGCAAGACAACGTATATAAGAACCTTCACTGCTGAACCATTTACAATATTGATAAACTGAAACAACACAATGAGGGAAGGTACTGGAAAATGGGCGTTGCATGATGCCATTTATGTTACAATTTTAGATTTTTTTAGGTACATGTATGTATGCATGTAAATATATGAGAAAAGTCACCACATGGATAACCTCTTGGGAAGTGACCAGTAAAGAAGGTGGGTGGTTTTAAAGTGAGACTGTATTTGTATATTACTCATTCAATTAAAAATTAATATTTCTAATCCCTCCTTAACAAAACACTCACTGAGAAACTCCAAAGGCTGACTGGAAGAGTATTCTATGAGCTTAACACCAGCTGTGTAACAGTTGGATGGAGGAAATATAACAAGCTGAAAAAATTAGAACTAGAAAATCATAAAACGTAGATAGGACCATTACTCCCCAAATGAATCATACATACAGAAAGGCTCCAAGGTACTAAGGGATTAATATGGCAGTAAGTAAGTGTTTGAGGACTCTTTAAATATCTTATAATTTTATTTGCCAATTATACCTCTATAAAGCTGAAAAAAAATAAGGGTTTGACTACTGCCCTCATATTAATAGAGAGTGGGCATAAAAAAATTTTACACAGTCATTTCCTGGGAATTGGTGACGGAAGAGAGAAGGGTACCCATTCCCTGCACTGAAAATTTTTAGTATAAGCCTTCAAACAAACAGCATGAAACAGTAAGCATTAGAAGAGGAAGATAGAACATTCCAGGGGAGAAGACAGCTGACTCGGCCTGAGGAGACCTGGATCCTAATCCTGGTCTTCTTGTAATTCACTTGCCATCTCCAGACACAGAACATTTCATACCCAGAGGAGGTCTTAGAGACCTTAGATCCTTCTCACTTTACAGATGAGGAACTGAAGACAAAGGCAGGAGGTGGGTTGCTCAACTCTCCTGGTAGCAGTGGAGCCAAGGCTGGAACCCAGCAGAACCCTCCCCGATCACCATACACTCATGGCTGAGCCTCCATTCGCAGGTGAGAACGGAGCCAGTGCGATGCCTGTCCGCACCATGGACAGCTACAGCGTTCAAATATGTATGAGGCACTCGGACCTGTGCAAAGGGGAAGGTGTTGAGCATGAGATTTCTTTTTTCCTTCCCATTTTATTGAGATATAATTGATGTACAGCACTGTGTAAGCTTAATGTGTACAGCATAATGATTTGACTGACATACATCAAGAAATGATGACCACAGTGCATTTAGTGAACAACTTACATAGGTATAACATGAAAGAAATAGAAAAAAAAAATTTTCCTTTTGATGAGAACGCTTAGCATTTACTCTCATATACAACAGTGTTAATTATATTTATCATGTTGCACATTACAGGGACGTTATATGTCTCAAGTTTTTTATTAAGTAAAGCCTACTCTTGAAAGAGACATGGGAGAACCAAGGCATATACATTTATTTGTTTATTCATGAATTCATTTATTTCTAAAATAAAACATATTCTATGCACTTATTGGGCATTATGAGTATGATACAGTAAGGGACAGTTTCACAGATTAGAAATAAATTCCCTTCTCAAGAATTAAATCTAGTAGGAGAGTATGATGACTGTGTGCCCCCTGTAATATTAGCAATATATAAACAATATATAAAATCCAGCAATGTATAAGAAGGGTAATAGATCATGTGGGATTCATCCCAGGAATATAAGGTTGGTTTAACATTTGAAAGTGAATCGTTATAATTCACCACATTAACAGAATAAAAGAGAAAAAAACATATCATAACAAGAGATGCAGAAAAAGTATTTGACAAAATTCAAAAGCCTATTGATGTTAAAACCTCTCAGAAAACTAGAAATAGAATGGAGTTTTCCTGAGTGTGATAACGGGCACCTACGAAAAACCTAGAGCTAACATATTTAATGGCAAAATACTAAACATTTTTACCCAAGATTAGGAATAAGGTAAAGATTTCCACTTTCCCTACATGTATTCAACAGTGTACTAGAAGTTCTAGACAGTTCTAGACAAGAAGAAAAAAGATTAAAAAGGAGAATGATCATTACTCACAGACAATATTATTGTATACTCAGAAAGTCTTATGGAATCTAAACAATAAACTAATAAAACTAATAAACAAATTAGGAAAGTCATAGGATACAAAGTCATGTACAAAAATCAACTGTATTTCCATTTACTAACAATAAGTAATTAGAAAATAAGATAATATAGTTTAAAATAGCATGAAAACAAAGTACATAGAAATAAAATGAGCAAAACATGTACAGACTTATACAGTAAAAATTATTAAACTTTTTTGAGAAATTTTTTAAAAAAATTAAAGAGAGACATATCATGTTAAGATAGACATGTTGAGATGTCAATTATCCCCAAATTGATGTAAAATTCAAAGCAATCTCAACCAAATACAAGCAAAATCTTTTGAAGAAATTGTCAAGCTGATATTAAATTTTTCTGAAAATGCACATGATCTAGAATAGCCAAAACAATCTTGAAAACTAAGAATGTTAGAGGACTCCCAGCATCTGAATTCAAGATATACTATAAAGATATACTAACCAAGAAAGTCTAATACTGTTGTAAGGATAGAAAAGTGGTAAACAGAAGAGAGTCTAGAAATGAACCTACACAAACACATTCAACTGATTTTCTTTCTTTTTTTTTTTTCAACAAAGTTAATTCAGTGTGGAACAAAAAAAGTTTAAAAACTCTTAACAAGTGGCACCGAAACAACTGGATATCTGTATAAAAAAATAGTTTCAAATCCTCTGTCAGTCTATAAACAAAAATTAATCTGAGATGGGTGCATAAATATTTACAATTGCTATATCTTCTTCTTGGATTGATCCCTTGAACATTATGTAGTGTCCTTCCTTTCTCTTGTAATAGTCTTTATTTTAAAGTCTATCTTGTCTGATATGAGAATTGCTACTCCAGCTTTCTTTTGATTCCCATTTGCATGGAATATCTTTTTCCATCCCCTCACTTTCAGTCTGTATGTGTCCCTAGGTCTGAGGTGGGTCTCTTGTAGACAGCATATATACAGGTCTTGTTTTTGTATCCATTCAGCCAGTCTGTGTCTTTTGGTTGGAGCATTTAATCCATTACATTTAAGGTAGTTATCGATATGTATGATCCTATTACCATATTCTTAATTGTTTGGGGTTTGTTTTTGTAGGTCTTTTCCTTCTCTTGTGTTTCCTGCCTAGAGAAGTTCCTTTAGCATTTGTTATAAAGCTCGTTTTGTGATGCTGAATTCTCTTAACTTTTGCTTGTCTGTAAAGGGGATCTCAAAAGCCGTGACTATAAAGCTTCTAGAAGAAAATACAGCAGGATATTTCTGTGACTTTGAAAAAGCCAAATATTACTTAGTTAAGACACAAAATGCAATAACTATAAAAGAAAAAAGGACTGGATTTTATTAAAAAATTTTTTAAAAACTTAAAAAATACACTAGAAGAAAATGAAAAGGCAGGCCATAGAGGATGATATTTGCAATATGACTATTCAGAGTATACAAAGAAGTCCTACAAATCAACAATAAAAATATAAACAACCAATTTATAAAAATATGGGCAAAGATATGCACAGACACTTCACAAAAGAAAATACACAATGGCCAATATGCACATGAAAAGAGGCCCCACATAATTTAGTCATTAGGAAGTACAACTTAAACCACAGTAAGATAATATTTCATGCTCACTGGAATGGTTAAAATAACAAAGACCTACAATGTCAAATGTTGCCATGGATGTGGAGTGATTGAAACTTTCATCAGTCCCCTCTAGGAGTGCAAAATGGTGTGACCACTTTGAAGGACAGTTCAGAGCTTCGTATAAATTTAAACAAAAATATATGCTCACTAAAACACTGTATAAGAATCTTCATAGAAGTTTTATTCATAATAGCTGAAAACTGAAACTAGTCCAAATGCCCATAAAAAGGGGAATGAATAAAAAAAAATTTTGGTATATTTAAATAATGGATAAACTACTGATACATAAAACAACACAGATGAATCTCCAAACCATTATGTTGAAACAGAAAAGCCAGACACAAAAGAGTACATTTATACAGACTAAAACAAATCTATGAGAATAGAAATCTGAATAGTGGCTGTCTTCTTGGGAGGCAAGAGCTTGGGAGGGGAGGGGCATGAGATGACTTTCTACATTCTACACATTGTGTGGAATATGGGTGGTTGTTACATAAGTGTACTTGATTGTCAAAATGATATGCACTTAAATGGAACTGAATAGACCTGGGAATTTTATATGCAATTTTATACTTCAATTTTAAGAAAAAGGGCAAAAAAATGGTTCCCCAAATCCCACTGGGGAAAGATATTTGTGTATTCCATTTCAGGATGAAGAACTAACCTGTACACTCCAATCCAAGCTAAAACATCAATATTTTCCATTCCAATACCAAAATAAGAAACATTCAACCCCATTAAAGAGAGACTCTGTGTGTTTCTTTCTTTTATTCTTCTCTCTCTATTCCTCTCTCCCTCCTACCCTCCCTCTGTTGCTCCTTCTGGCTCTCCTCCTCCCCCTCTTGGTTTTCTTCTTCTTCTTTTGAGGGTCCCTAGAAAACTGGAAAAAGATTTATACACAGAATATAATTTCACTCAACCCAAGAATTTAAATTTTGTGAGCCCAAAGCCTGACCAACATACACAAATGCTGTCTCTCAAGCTTTCTCCACAGGTCTGGACAAGCCAACAACAAGGGCCAGGTATTCCTACTGTTCCCTTAGATCAGGAATCCAAGGAAAGGGCAGGTTCAAGAGATTTTGTTTTAGGTCAGTGTATTTCTTATAAATCTCTTTCTGAGTTTGAATTTCCAATGTTAAAGAGGGGCCTTCTGTGGGCCTGACCTCACCTTGATTTTTTTGCAGTGATGTCTTTTTCTTCCCTCGTCCCTAAGATACAAACTCCTGTGTTTTTGGACAAGGTCTCACGGTTTCCTAGTTGGGCAGAGATTGGCCTGTGTGAAGACAAGGAGACATGGTCCTGGAACTGGTCCTTTATCTCCACAGCAGTAATGGGTTTGTGTCCACTGAGGCTGGACCCAATGAGCTGACATAAAGAGGAGAAACACCTAAGACTCCCCATCTGCAGCTTCTAGGCACAAGCAGATATTTTTGGCTCTTGACTTGCCAGTAATTGCATCATCTTTGATAGCTCTCTGATTGTAAAGTTGATTCTGCCTCCATTTCAGGAAGGTTTCTTCAAGTCTGTGAAAAGGATCTTCTCCCCTGCAGCTCTATGTCCTTTTTCAAGACTTAGATTGGTTTCAAAATCATCAGTTTCACTGTCCATCTTACACTTGTTAGTAGCACAGTTAGGTAAAGCATTAGTTCCTGAGCATCTGTTTTGATCTGAGTAGTCATTTGCTTTCCCATTTGTGCCGAGAGAGAGAGAGAGAGAAAGAGAGAGAAAGACGGAGAGAATGTGTGTGACAAATATTGCAACCATTTAGTTTTGAAGAATTTCTTTGGGCCTCTGTTTATAAAGCCCTCCACTTCCAGACTCTGCTTAGTTGAATCTATCATCATATATCTAGCAATATTTGTCATCATTATCCCTGCAGCCAAGCCTGATCCTTTCTAATACACAGATATTGAGTTCATATAAAATAAAATTTATCATATGTTTCTTCCTGCACTTGATCTCATATATCTGTCCTTCTCTGAGTCTTACTCTGGTTGAAAAGCCACTGAAACCAGTAATATGTTCGCGATTCAAGCCAAGAGATATTTTGTTGAGACTAGTCCTTCTAGTTGCCAACACAATGTGCTTTCCTCCAACAGGCCAGGGAACTTGGATAACATAATCTGACATAGAGAAAAGGAAAATGACCAACCATGTGGTTCTATCTATAAAGTGTATTCAAGTCAGTAAATATCTCTGGGGCACTCACTTATATGCAGAATCTTGGAAGACATAAATAGTATCCTTTACATGGTTTCTATATAATTTTCTCTCTCATGATGATCATGCACTCATTCTAACCAGGTCAAGATGTTTTACAAAAGGCAAACTATTCCAAAATGCTATTAAAATGAGCCAGGAGATCAAAGGCTTTATACATTCTAAACATTCCACAGAGTTTTAACAGCTCTAACACTCTATAGTTGTAGAGGATATGACAAATCCAGGCAATAGCAAGATGGGATGTTCACATGTAGTTTCTGCACTAAGGTATTGGAAGAGGAAAATAACACAGATGTGAATGAGAAACATGGGGGGTGGAAAGGAGAACCTACTGAGAAATTATGGAACCTTAGAGAAGTTCACAAATACCACAAAAGAATTTCCTGGTATTATTTTTCTTGGCTAATAACAACATTGTTAATATTAATTTTTAATAATTAATAACAACAATGCTTATATGTGCCAGGTACTGTTCTAAAGCTTTACATGCCTTAAAATATTTCACCTTCCCATGAGGTAGATGTTATTGTCCCCATTTTAGAGATGAGCAAAATAAAGTACAGAAAACTTCCACAATTTCACATAGTTAATAAATGGTAAAGTTGGGATTTAAACACAGTCAGGTTCCAGAGCCCATGCTCTCCCTCACGATGGTATCTGATTTCATTCACTCAGTGGAATAAGAGAGTATGCCTTTTGTCAATTATTTCTGTTTACAAGACATGGTGGCTTCCCCTGACTTAGGTCATGTGTACATTCTACCTGGAAGCATATGTCAAACCTTTGCATCAAGGATTATGCAATGAAAGAAACAAAGTTCACAAGTCATTTTCTTTCATTTTTGTGTTCCTTACATACTCTTTATTTTGTTTTTTTGTTTGTTTTTACTTTTTTAAAAAAATGAAGTATAGTTGATTTACAATGTTGTGATAGTTTCAAATATACTGAAAAGTGATTCAGTTATACATACATATATAAAATATTCTTTTTCAAATTCTTTTCCATTATAGGTTATTACAAGATGTTGAATATAGTTCCCTGCACTATACAGTCAGACCTTGCTGTTTATCTATTTTATATATAGTAGTTTGAATCTGCTAATCCCAAACTTCTAAGTTATCCCTCCCCACCCTTTCCCCTTTGGTAACCATAAATTTGTTTTCTATGTCTCCGAGTCTATTTCTGCTTTGTAAATAAATTCATTTGTATCATATTTTAGATTCCACACATAAGTGATATCATATAGTATTTGTCTTTCTCTGTCTGACTTACTTCACTTAATATGATCATCCCTAGGTCCATTCATGTTGCTGCAAATGGCATTATTTCATTCTTTTTTTGGATTAGTAATATTCCATTGTGTGTATATATATATATATATATATATATATATATATATATATATATATATATATATATATCTTTTTGTCCATTCTGTCGATGGACATTTAGGTTGCTTCCATGTCCTGGCTATTGTAAATAGTGCTGTTATGAACACTAGGGTGAATATATCTTTTCAAGTTACAGTATTCTCCATATATATGCCCTGGAATGGAATTGCTGCATCGTATGGTAGTTCTATTTTTAGTTTTTTAAAGGAAACTCCATACTGTTAATCCATAGCGGTTGCACCAGTTTACATTCCCACCAATAGTGTAGGAGGGTTCCCTTTTCTCCACAGCCTCTCAGCACTTATCATTTGTAGACTTTTTTATGATGGCCATTCTGACCTGTGTGAAATGACACCTCATTGTATTGTAGTTTCAATTTGCATTTCTCTAATAATTAGTGATGTTGAACATCTTTTCATGTGTCTGTTGGTCATCTGTATATCTTCTTCCTTCCATACTCTTTCAACAAGAAGTTACTGAGAAATATTTTGTTTCAATCTCAGTGCCAGATTATAGTGTTTCAAAACTGTATCCAAAGAACCTACCCTTTAGGCACATGGGTATTTTATATCTATATTAGCAAAACTGACTGGTTTCTTTTCCTCCCCTAAAAATCTGACATAGAACTTGCAACACAAATCAGGTAAAAGTGAGGAGCGGGTCTTCCAGCTGCAGTCAATCACTGCCTGTTTGACAGGAAATGTTCCCTTGTTTACAGAGTTCCCAAAACAAGCAGGGAAGCTCTAGGGTTGGTGAACATCTGGCTGGACTTTTCACTGGATGCAGTGAAAAGTACAGTGAACTAGGAACTAGAAAAGTAAATTAGCTTGACTTTTGGAACATTTCTGTTTCCCTGAACCTTACTTTCTTCATTTTACAGAAAAGAGTTGGGTGACTAGAAATTCTCTAAGGCCTTTAGATACAACATTCTACAGTTGTACAGATTTGGGGCTGTTTGGCTTCAGGACAGAATGTTCTTTTTGGTCCCTACTTTCTGGGGAAAAGGTAAGTGGAAAAAATCCTCTCTGGGCTGGCAGAGGGAAACCCTGTTACAGCCCTCGTTGCCTCTCCATCTCCCAACCTCTCTGTTGCTCAATCAGTTACACTCTTGCACTAATTATGTTACAGAATCCACTGAGGAATCTAATACAGCCTTCATTTCTCCTAACAACAGAGCAATTTCAAGCAGGTTCTAGGTGGTTAAGAAAAGGGAAGAGTGAAAAAACTCACACCAGATGTAGTCCATATAAATACTACCACGCAGGTGTTTGGAGGGGAATAAGTTCTTCCACATAAATACTACCACGCAGGTGTTTAGAGGGGAATAAGTTCTCCAAATTATGCAAATAAGTCTCTTTTCTTGACAACTCAACTTTTCAAAACAGCTATACACATTTCTTCAGGGATTTTAAAATTAATTGTAAAATATCAATTGTTCACATTTGTGAGTTAATTCACACAATTATTGATATATCTTCAAACTTAATTTCTTAAAGCCAAGAGAATTAAAGGTTTGACCATGATTTTTCCTCCGAGAACAAAAGGAGTGAAAAAGGATGAATTAATTTCATCACACAGACAGTGTAAGAGCATCATTTCAACCCCAGCTTCAGACTCTTCTCATTCAATCCTATCACCAGATCCATTAATGAAAATAGCAGGTGAGTTTGGTTTCTCCTTCTTTATGATGTTCTCACCTTTGATGGACTCTAATGAGCTACTGATCAAAAAATGAGCAGCCCAAGGGTAAGAGATAAGAGAAGAGAGAAGCACTGATTGTCTACACAGAGCCTTGGATAGAAGAGTTGGCTATGTTCACAAAGAGGCAGTGTTTGATATTTGCTGAAACCACAATGAGAGATGGTTTTACTCCCTTTACTTGTCATCCACGGAGACCTTTTTACAAGTGGGCATCCTAGGGTAATATGATGATATTCTAAAAGTTTTATGAAAGGAATTTTAAACATATTCTCCTTTGAATGTCATCACAACAGTGAAACATTTGGGAAAAAATCACTGCCAAAGTCTTCACAAGCCCACAGCAACTTGAAGACCATGAGTCCAAAAACCATCACATAATGGTCTCATAATTTCAAGAGGAAATGAGACAAAGCACATCTAGGAGGTGTAGCTATAGAGCAACAAGACTCATTACACAAACCACCACAATCAAGCTTTGTAACAGTGCCAGTTGTCTTCAGCCAGCCCTCCACAAAGGAATGCAAATGCTTTGAGGTTGAGAAACCCCTTCCTTCTTAAGCAGTGCTTCTCAACCACGGCAACAAATTGAATCACTTAGAAAGCTTTAAAAGAATAATAGTAATGTCTGGACTCTACCCACCAAAATATGAGTTCCTTAAGGATGGGGAACAGGTATTAGCATTTGTTTTCTGAAGTCCTAGGTGACTCTAATGTGCAGCTCAGGTTGAAAACCACTGTCTAGAGAAGCTGATGGAGCTGTGGGATGATATTATCAAAGATCAAAAGCATTAACTACTTTCAACTGTACTTATAAAGGAGAAGTTTATACTGCTCACATGATCTTAACATCAGAAGTCACGAATGAGATGCACGCTAGGTGTGACCATACCTCCCAATTTGCCCAAGATAATCTTGTTGGTTTATTCCTGTTGTTTCAGTATAATAATTAATGTCACTCCTTTTCATTTTCAAAAATGTGTGGTTTGGATGATAATTTATCTGTTAACCTATCCCAGAAGAACCCCAAGAAAGCCAGTCACAAATCTCAGCTTGGCTCCTTACCTTGCCTGCCCCTCACTGGCTGGCACCTCAGTGGTCTTCAAGACGCTCTTCTTTACCTAACACCCATAACTGGAAACCACCTGCAGTTGACCTCTTTTTGGCTAATTTTGCAACTCAAGCCAATCTTTGCTTTTGACCCTCTTCCATACTATTTTCCCCCAAATTTAGCATTGATCTTAGTGATTCTCAACCTCTATCTGAGTGGTTCTCAAGCTGCATGTTAGATTAAATTTTCAAACACCCAGGCCATATCCCAGGCATATAAAAGTAGAATCTCTGAGGGTTAAACTCAGGCATCAGTACTTTTTAAAGGTGATTTGAATGTGTAGCCAAGATTGAGACCCAGTACTGTCCAAGAGATTACAATAAGAAGGTGGTGTTGCCAACTAGTGAACTCTGTGCAATTCAGATTACTCTCTGTGATTCTGCTGATGCCCAAACTTCTTTTGTTTCTAAGGAGCCTTGCATAGAATGGCAAAACTTGTGTCAGATGGGAAAAGATGCACAGAGAAGCACTGGTACTGCTAAAAGAAATTATAATGATTCTGATCCAACAGAACCTAGGCTATAAACTAACTAAAATAGAAAACATCAATGCAAATCCATCCACAGAATGACCCGCCATTTCATACTTTCTCACTCAGCAATTATTTCCTCATTCCTTTCCTTTATCTCAAACAAATCACCTTCTCCTGGGTTCCAATTCTCACATACACAAAATTATAACAACCCCAAAGTCATTATTTAGACAAGCTAAGGCACTTGGGTCTTTAACTGTTTGTTATCAGTCATCCCTTTGTCTATATAGTTATGTTGTCACATCACCCAAAAAAGCATGACAACAAATGCCTCAGAAGTTAAGTTTGGGAGATAAAGATGGCCATAATAAAGACTCAGTCCACCAGAGTTAGATGTTTCTAAGGCTAAAGACTTACAAAAGTAAAAATGTTACTAAGTTACCATGATAACATTTGAAAGCAGATTAGATATTAACTGAGGATTACTGGTCGTACAGAACATAAGGAGAGGAGGGCTAACATATAAAAAAGTCAAAGATGGACTGAGTTCATTTAAATGACTGCTATAAAACACTAAAAGAAATGGCAGAATCTATAATGGGAAACAGTCGAGACAAAGTCTGCACATTCCCCAGCAGTTCCTGTCCCTGGGATGGATGATACACTAAGGTAATAAAGACATCTGAAAATTGTGTTTACTTCCCTTTATTGAGGCTCTGCATACATTTTTAATGAAGGATTTAATGGAAACAGTGTGGACATGTTTTAAAGAGTATAGGAATTTGAGTCAGAGATCTAGATTGTAATGACTAATTCAGTCAAACTCAAAGAGTCTTGGTTCCCTCATTTGTAAATGGAGATTATATTGTTTATGTCACAGAAGATGTTGAAAGGATAAAATAAGGTAACTTGTATATTCTGTGTGCTAAGCAATGCAAAACAACAATAACAACAAAAATAAACCACAGTGCTTAGCACACAGTATATACTCACAAGTGACAGGTGAGTCTGTCTTTGAATGAATAACACCTGTTTCATGAGTATGTCTTTAATAACTGAGGAAAAAGAACCCTGTATGATTTCTGGACATCAGTGCAAATGCTACTTTCCTAAGCAGTTTCAGTATATGAATCCCATGTCCAGTATGTCCGGCTGCCTCTGTCATCACTGACTTTGAGAATTTCTACTTATCTGCTATTAACTGAATGTTTGTGTCCCCCCCAACCCAAATTCTTATATTGAAACCTAATCCCCAGTGTGATGGTATTAGGAGGTAAGGGCTTTCAGACGTGATTAGGTCATGAGGGTGGAGGCCTCATGAATGGGATTAGTGCCTTTGTCAAGGAGACCTCAAAGAACTACTATGTCCCTTCTGCCATGTAAGGATACAGAGAGAAGACAGCTGTCTATGAACTGGGAAAAGAACCTTCACCAGACACCAAATCTGCTGGTGCCTTAACCTTGGACTTCCCAGCCTCCAGGACTGTGAAAAACACATTTATGCTGTTTGTAACGCATCCAGTCTATGATATTGTTATGGCAGCCTGAAGAGACTCAGGCACCATCTCTATAAAAGTGTGTTTGGGTGTCATTGTTGAGTACAATCATAAATATATTGACATTGGTGTGGCCAAGATGGTAGAGTAGGAAAACACTGAGCTTATCTCCTCTCACAGACACAGCAAAACTACAACTATTTACAGAGCAACTATCTATGGGAATGACCTGGAGACCAGCAGAAAATATTTTCTACAACTAAAGATATAAGGAAGGAGCAGCAGTGAGATGATTAGGAAGGGCAGAGACACAGTACAGTCAGACCTCACAATTCTGGGTGGGCAACCAACAAACAGAAAGATAATCAGAGAGGTTCTCCCCAAGCAGTGAGGGGTCTGAGCCCCACATCAGACTCTGCAGCCCAAGGGTCCTTCACCAGGAAGATGAGCCCCCAGAATATTTAGCTTTGAAGGGCAGCAGGACACCCCTATGGGAGAGCCAGAGGGCTGAAGGAGACAGAGACTCTGCTCTTAGAGGACACACAAAAAATCTTACATACTCCCAGTCCCAGCATAGAGGCAGTAGTTTGAAAGGACCCTGGGTCAGACCACCTGCTGATCTTGAAGAGCCTCCCGGAAAGGCAAGAGACAACTGGGACTCCCCCAGGGACATACACACTGGTGGTGGACATTTGGGGGAGTTCATTCTACCACGAAGACACTTTGCTGGCATGCACCATTTTGGAGTCCTTCCCCCAGCCTATTAGAGCCAGGGGCTTATCTGCCCACCAGCTGGCAAGCATCAGCACCAGGCTCCAGGGCTGCACAGCCAGCAGTTCAGTGACCCAGCCCCACCCAACAGTGGGCTGGCACCAACCTGGGACTCCAGAGCTAAGCAGCCAGCCATGTGGAGACCAGCCATACCCAAAAGCAGGCTGACAGCTACCACATGAGGCAGGCCTGGCAACCAACCAGGCTAGGGGCCAGCCCTGCTTACCAACACACCCACAGTAATCAGTCCCATCACAAGAGAAGGGCCTGGGCAGCCTACATAGGGGGCACCCCTAGAGCTTATAGCTCATGTGACCAGAGGTGAGTGTGTTGCTGGGCCCCAGAGGACGTCTCCTACATAATACCACTTCTCCAGATTGGGAAACATAATAGACCTATCTAATACATAGGAGAAAAAAAAAAAAAAAACACAGAGAAATTAGGTAAAATAAGGAGACAGAGGAATATGTTCCAAATGAAGAAACAAGCAAAACCCCAGGAGAAGAACTTAGCGAAGGGGAGATAAGCACTCTACTCAATAAAGAGTTCAAGGAAATGATCATAAAGATGCTCAACAAACTCAGGAGAAGAATAGATAAACACAGTGAGGAGCTTAAAAAAGAGTTAAGAAAATATAAAGAAGAAACAGAGCAAAATAATACAATAATGGAAATAAAAAATACACTACAAGGAATCAATACTAGATTAGATGATACAGATGAATGATTCAATGAAGTGGAAGACAAAGGAGTGGAAATCACCACAGCTGAAAAGAAAAAAAGAATTTTTAAGAATAAGGATAGTTTTCTTAAACTATTGACCTCTGGGACAATGTCAAGCATACTAGCATCTGCATTAGAGGGATCCAAGAAGAAGAATAAAGAAAGGGGCAGAGAATTTATCTGAAAAAATAATAGCTGAAAAGTTCCCTAAACTGGGGAAGAAAACAGAAATCTAGGTCCAGGAATCACAGAGAGTCCCAAACAAGATGAACCCAAAGAGGTCCACACCAAGACATATTGCAATTAAAATAGCAAAAATTTAAGATAGAAGATCTTAAAAGCAGCAAGAAAAAAGCAAGCAGTTACATACAAGGAAACTCCCATAAGGTTATCACCTGAATTTTCAGCAGACACTTTGCAGGCCAGAAGACAACGGCATGATATATTCAAAGTGATGAAATGAAAAAAGCCTACAACTGAGAATGCTCTACCTAGCAAGGTTATTATTCAAATCTGAAGGAGAGATCAAGAGTTTTACAGACAAGTAAAAGATAAAAGAATTTAGCACCATTAAATAGGTCTTGCAAGAAATGTTAAAGGAATTTCTCTAAGCAGAAAGGTCACAAGTAGAAATATGAAAATTATGAAAGAAAAAATCTCACTGGTAAAGGCAAGCAAGGAGTAAAGGTGGTGGATCAATCACTTATAAAGCTAGTAAGGAAGACTAAAAGATAACAGTAGTAAAATCATCTATATCCACAGTAAGTAGTTAAGGGATACACAAAACAAAAAGTTATATAATACAACATCAAAAACATTAAACGTGGGTGAGGGGAGTAAAAATATAGGGTTCTTAGAATGCATTTGAACTAAAGAGATTATCAATTTAAAATAATCATATATACATGCAAACAAACAGTGTTATATATAAACCCCATGGTAACTACAAACCAAAAACCCATAATAGATACACACACAAAAAGAGAAAGAAATCCAAACATAGCACTAAAGGCAGGCATCAAATCACAAGGGAAGAGAGGAAAACAATGAGAAAGGAACAAAAAAGAACCACAAAAACAACCAGAAAACAATAAAAATGGAAATAAGTATATATGCATCAATAATTACTTTAAATGTAAATGGACTAAATGCTCCAATCAAAAAACATAGAATGGTGAATGCATTTAAAAAAAATAAGACCCATATATATGCTGTCAACAAGAGACACACTTCAGATCTAGAGACACATAAAGACTGAAAATGAGGGGTTGGAGAAGGTATTCAATTCAAATGGAAATGAAAAGAAAGCTGGGGTAATAATACTTATATCAGACAGAAAGCTGGGGCAGCAATACTTATATCAGACAAAATAGACTTTAAAAGAAAAACAAAGAAGGACATTACATAATGAGATCAATCCAATAAGAAAATATAGCAATTATAAATATATATGCAGCCTAAATATGATTGGGTGTATAAATACATGAAGGAAATATTAAGAAACATAAAAGAAAAATTGACAGTAACACAATAATACTAGATGACTTTAACACCCCACTTATATCAATGGACAGAAAATAAAATAAAATAAAAATAAAACACTTGCCTTAAAAGACACTTTTTTATTAAGTACATTTATTAAGATGTACTTAATAAATATATAGAGAACAGCCATCCAAAAACAGCAGAATACACATTCTTTTCAAGTGCAAATGGAACATTCTCCAGGATAGATCACATGCTGGGCCACAAAACAAGTCTCAGTAAAATTAAGAAGACTGAAATCATATCAAGCATCTTTTCTGACTGCAATGTTAAGATACTGGAAGTAAACTATAAGAAAAAAAAACAGCAAAAAATACAAATACATGGAGGCTAAACAATATACTACTAAATAACCAATGGTCACTGAAGATATAAAGGGCAAATCAAAAAATACCATGAAACAAATGAAAATGGAAATACAATGATCCAAAATCTCTGGGGTGCAGTAAAACAAGTTCTAAGAGGAAAGTGTATAGTGACACAAGCCTACACCAGGAAATAAGTAAAATCTCAATCTAACCTTACACCTACAGAAAGAAGAAAAAAGAAAAACAAAGAAAACCCAAAGTTAGTAGAAAAAAAAGAAATCATAAATATCAGACCAGAAATAAATGAAATAGAGACTAAAATGTAAATCAATAAAAAGATCAATGAAACTAAGCTGGTTCTTTGAAAAGATAAACAAAATTGATAAACCTTTAGCCAGACTTATCAGGAAAAAGGGAAAAGAGCCCAAATAAATAGAATCAGAAATGAAAGAGAAGTTACATCTGACACCAAAGAAATACAAAGGATCATAAGAGATTACTATGAACAATTATACACCAATAAAATGTATAACCTAGAAGAAATGAATAAATTCCTAGAAATATACAATCTGCCAAGACTGAATCAGAAGGAAATAGAAAGTATGAACAGACTGATTACCAGTACGAAATTGAATCAGTAATTAAACAAAACAACAGCAACAACAAAAAACTCCACCAAACAAAAGTCCAGGACCAGGCAGCTTCACAGGTGAATTCTACCAAACAATTAAGGAAGAGTTAATACCTATCCTTCTCAAACTATTCCAAAAAATTTAAGAGGAAGGGGTACTTCTGAACTCATTCTACAAGGCCAGCATCACCCTGACACCACAAAACCAAAGACACTATAAAAAAAGAAAGTTACAGGCCAATATTACTGATGAACATAGATACAAAAATCATCAACAAAATATTAGCAAACTGAATTCAACAATACACTAAAAGGATAATACAGCATGATTTATCCCAGGGATGAAAGAATGGTTCAATATTTGCAAATTAATCAATGTGATGGACCACATTAACAACTGAAAATTCAAAATTATATAATCATCTCAACAGATGCAGAAAAAGCTTTTGACAAATTTCAGCATCCATTTATGATAAAAAACCTCTTCAGAAAGTGGGTATAGAAGAAACATAAATCAACAAAGTAAAGGCCACATATGACAAACCTGGAGCCAACATCATAGTCAACAGTGAAAAGCTGAAAGCATTTCTTCTAAGATCAGAAACAAGACATGGGTGCCCAGGAGAGGACCTTCAAGATGGCGGAGGAGTAAGATGTGCAGATCACCTTCCTCCCCACAAATACATCAAAATTACATCTACATGTGGAACAACTCCTACAGAACACCTATTGAAAGCTGGCAGAAGACCTCAAACTTCCCAAAAGGCAAGAAACTCCCCACGTACCTGGGTAGGGCAAAAGAAAAAAGAAAAAAGAGACAAAAGAATAGGGACGGGACCTGCACCCCTGAGAGATAGCTGTGAAGGAGGAAAAGTTTCCACACACTAGGAAACCCCTTCACTGGTGGAGACGGGGGTGGGGTGTGGGGGTGGGGGAAGCTTCAGAGGCATGGAGGAGAGTGCAGCAACAGGGGTGCAGAGGGCAAAGAGGAGAGATTCCTGCACAGAGGCTCATTGCCAACCAGCACTCACCAGCCTGAGAGGCTCATCTGCTCACCCGCTGGGGTGGGTAGGGGCTGGGAGCTGAGGCTTAGGCTTTGGAGGTCAAATCCCAGGGAGAGGACTGGGGTTGGCTCCGTGAAGACAGCCTAAAGGGGGCTAGTGTCCCACAGCTAGCTGGGAGGGAACCCGGGAAAAAGTCTGGACATGCCTAAGAGTCAAGAGACCATTTTTGGGGGGTGCACGAGGAGAGGAGATTCAGAGCACTGCCTAAACGAGCTCCAGAGATGGGCACAAGCCACAGCTATCAGCGTGGACCCCAGAGACGGGCATGAAACATTAAGGCTGCTACTGCAGCCAACAAGAATCCTCTGTGCAAGCACAGGTCACTATCCACACCTTCCCTCCCGGGAGCTTGTACAGCCTGCCACTGCAAGGGTCCCGTGATCCAGGGACAACTTCCCCGGGAGAACACACGGCATGCCTCAGGCCGTTGCAATGTCACGCCGGTCTCTGCCGCCGCAGGCTCACCCGCATTCTGTACCCCTCCCTCCCCCCAGCCTGAGTGAGCCAGAGCCACCTAATCAGCCACTTCTTTTTTTTTTTTTTAACATCTTTATTGGAGTATAATTGCTTTACAATGGTGTGTTAATTTCTGCTTTATAACAAAGTGAATCAGTTATACATATACATATGTTCCCATATCTCTTCCCTCTTGCGTCTCCCGCCCTCCCACCCTCCCTATCTCACCCCTCTAGGTGGTCACAAACCACCTAGCTGATTTCCCTGTGCTATGCGGCTACTTCCCACTAGCTATCTATTTTACGTTTGGTAGTGTATATATGTCCATGCCACTCTCTCACTTTGTCACAGCTTACCCTTCCCACTCCCCATATCCTCAAGTCCATTCTCTAGTAGGTCTGTGTCTTTATTCCAGTCTTGCCACTAGGTTCTTCATGACCTTTTTCTTTATTTTTTTATTTTTTTCTTAGATTCCATATATATGTGTTAGCATACGGTATTTGTTTTTCTCTTTCTGACCTACTTTGCTCTGTATGACAGACTCTAGGTCCATCCACCTCATTACAAATAACTCAATTTCGTTTCCTTTTATGGCTGAGTAATATTCCATTGTATATATGTGCCACATCTTCTTTATTCATTCGTCTGTTGATGGACACTTAGGTTGCTTCCATGTCCTGTCTATTATAAATAGAGTTGCAATGAATATTTTGGTACATGACTCTTTTTGAATTACGGTTTTCTCAGGGTATATGCCCAGTAGTGGGATTGCTGGGTCGTATGATAGTTCTATTTGTAGTTTATTAAGGAACCTCCATACTGTTCTCCATAGTGGCTGTACCAATTTACATTCCCACCAACAGTACAAGAGTGTTCCCTTTTCTCCACACCCTCTCCAGCATTTACTGTTTGTAGATTTTTTGATGATGGCCATTCTGACGGGTGTGAGATGATATCTCATTGTAGTTTGATTTGCATTTCTCTAATGATTAATGATGTTGAGCATTCTTTCATGTGTTTGTTGGCAATCTGTATATCTTCTTTGGAGAAATGTCTATTTAGGTCTTCTGCCCATTTTTGGATTGGGTTGTTTGTTTACTTGTTATTGAGCTGCATGAGCTACTTGTAAATTTTGGAGATTAATCCTTTGTCAGTTGCTTCATTTGCAAATATTTTCTCCCATTCTGAGGGTTGTTTTTTGGTCTTGTTTATGGTTTCCTTTGCTGTGCAAAAGCTTTTAAGTTTCATTAGGTCCCGTTTGTTTATTTTTGTTTTTGTTTCCATTTCTCTAGGAGGTAGGTCAAAAAGGATCTTGCTGTACTTTATGTCATAGAGTGTTCTGCCTATGTTTTCCTCTAAGAGTTTGATAGTGTCTGGCCTTACATTTAGGTCTTTAATCCATTTTGAGTTTATTTTTTTGTATGGTGTTAGGGAGTGTTCTAATTTCATACTTTTACATGTAGCTGCCCAGTTTTCCCAGCACAACTTATTGAAGAGGCTGTCTTTTCTCCACTGTATATTCTTGCCTCCTTTATCAAAGATAAGGTGACCATATGTGCGTGGGTTTAACCCTGGGCTTTCTATCCTGTTCCATTGATCTTTATTTCTGTTTTTGTGCCAATACCATACTGCCTTGATTACTGTAGCTTGGTAGTATAGTCTGAAGTCAGGGAGCCTGATTCCTCCAGCTCCATTTTTCGTTCTCAAGATTGCTTTGGCTATTCAGGGTCTTTTGTGTTTCCATACAAATTGTGAAATTTTTTGTTGCAGTTCTGTGTAAAATGGCAGTGGTAGTTTGATAGGGATTGCATTGAATCTGTAGATTGCTATGGGTAGTAGAGTCATTTTCACAATGTTGATTCTTCCAATCCAAGAACATGGTATATCTCTCCACCTATTTGTATCATCTTTAATTTCTTTCATCAGTGTCTTATAATTTTCTGCATACAGGTCTTTTATTTCCTTAGGTAGATTTATTCCTAGATATTTTATTCTTTTTGTTGCAATGGTAAATGGGAGTATTTTCTTAATTTCACTTTCAGATTTTTCATCACTAGTGTATAAGAATGCCACAGGTTTCTGAACATTAATTTTACATCCTGCTCCTTTACCAAATTCATTGATTAGCTCTAGTAGTTTTCTCGTAGCACCTTTAGGATTCTCTATGTATAGTATCATGTCACCTGAAAACAGTGACAGCTTTACTTCTTCTTTTCTGATTTGGACTCCTTTTATTTCTTTTTCTTCTCTGATTGTTGTGGCTAAAACTTCCAAAACTATGTTGAATAATAGTGGTGAGAGTGGGCAACCTTGTCTTGTTCCTGATCTTAGTGGAAATGGTTTCAGTTTTTCACCATTCAGGACAATGTTGGCTGTGAGTTTGTCATATATGGCCTTTATTATGGTGAGGAAAGTTACCTCTATGCCTACTTTCTGCAGGGTTTTTATTATAAATGGGTGTTGAATTTTGTCAAAAGCTTTCTCTGCATCTATTGAGATGATCATATGGTTTTTCTCCTTCAATTTGTTAATATGGTGTATCACGTTGATTGATTTGTGTATATTGAAGAATCCTTGCATTCCTGGGATAAATCCCACTTGATCATGGTGTTTGATCTTTTTAATGTGCTGTTGGATTCTGTTTGCCAGTATTTTGTTGAGGATTTTTGTATCTATGTTCATCAGTGATATTGGCCTGTAGTTTTCTTTCTTTGTGACATTTTTGTCTGGTTTTGGTATCAGGGTGATGGTGTCAGCCGCTTTTTTAATCCCTTCCTGTCTGAGTGAAGAACAATGCCAGGGGCGACCTACATGTAGAGGCGGTGACAAAACCAAAGCTGAACTCCAGAAGCTGTGTGGACAAAGAAGAGAAAGGGAAATTTCTCCATACAGCCTCAGAAGCAGCGGATTAAATCTCCATAATCAACTTGATGTACCCTGCATCCATGGAATACCTGAATAGACAACGAATCATCCAAAAATTGAGGTGTTGGAATTTGGGAGCGATTGAAGATTCAGATTTATATGTTTGTCTTAGTTTAGTTTATAGCACTTGCTATCATTGGTGGATTTGGTTACTGGTTTCGTTGCTCTTTTCTTTTTTTATTACTTTTTTTTTTTATATTAATAATATTTTTTAAATTTTTTTGTTTTAATAACTTTATATATTTTTTTCTTTCTTTTCTCCCTTTTCTTGTCAGCCGTGTGGCTGACAAGGCTCTCAGTGCTCCGGCCGGATGTCAGGTCTGAGCCTCTGAGGTGGGAGAGCTGAGTTTAGGATATTGGACTACCAGAGACCTCCCAGCCACATGTAATATCAATCGACAAGAGCTCTCCCAGAGATCTCCATCTCAATGTTAAGATCCAGCTCCACTCAAGGACCAGCAAGATACAGTGCTGGACACCCCATCCCAAACACTAGCAAGACAGGAACACACCACACCCATTAGCAGAGAGGCTGCCTAAATTCACAATAAGTTCACAGACACCCTGAAACACATGAGTGGACATGGTCCTTCTCACCAGGAAGACAAGATCCAGCCTCATCCACCAGAACACAGGCACCAGTCCCCTCCACTGGGAAGTCTACCCAACTCACTGAGCCAAGCTTACGCACTGGGAGCAGACACCAAAATCAATGGGAACTATGAACTTGCAGCCTGCAAAAAGGAGACCCCAAACACAGTATGTCAAGCAAAATAAGAAGACAGAGCAATACTCAGCAGTTGAAGGAGCAAGGTGAAAACCCACCAGACCAAACAAATGAAGAGGAAATAGGCAGCCTACCTGAAAAAGAATTCAATGATAGTAAAGATGATCCAAAATCTTGGAAATAGAATGGAGAAAATACAAGAAACGTTTAACAAGGACCTAGAAGAACTAAAATTAAAGATGATACAAACAGATGGAAAGATATACCATGTTCTTGGATTGGAAGAATCAACATTGTGAAAATGAATATACTACTGAAAGCAATCTACAGATTCAATGCAATCCCAATCAAACTATCAATGGCATTTTTCACAGAACTAGAACAAAAAATTTAACAATTTGTGTGGAAGCACAAAAGATCCCGAATAGCCAAAGCAATCTTAAGAAAGAAAAATGGAGCTAGAGGAATCAGGCTCTCTGACTTCAGACTATATTACACAGCTACAGTAAACAAGACAGTATGGTGCTGGCATGAAAACAGAGATATAGATCAATGGAACAGGATAGAAAGCCCAGAGATAAACCCACGCACAGATGGTCACCTTATTTTTGATAAAGGAGGCAAGAATATACAATGGAGAAAAGAGAGCCTCTTCAATAAGTGGTGCTGGGAAAACTGGACAGTACATGTAAAAGAATGAAATTAGAACACTCCCTAACACCATACACAAAAGTAAACTCAGATAGATTAAAGACCTAAATGTAATGCCAGACCCTATAAAACTCTTAGAGGAAAACATAGGCAGAACACTCTATGACATCCATCACAGCAAGATCCTTTTTGACCCACCACCTAGAGAAATGGAAATACAAGCAAAAATAAACAAATGGGACCTAATGAAATTTAAAAGCTTTTGCACAGCAAAGGAAACCATAAACAAGATGAAACGACAACCCTCAGAATGGGAGAAAATATTTGCAAATGAAGCAACTGACAAAGGATTAATCTCCAAAATTTAGAAGCAACTCAGGCAGCTCAATATCAAAAAAACAAAAAACCCAATCCAAAAATGGGCAGAAGACCTAAATAGACATTTCTCCAAAGAAGATATACAGATTGCCAACAAACACATGGAAGGATGCTCAACATCACTAATCATTAGAGAAATGCAAATGAAAACTACAATGAGGTATCACCTCACATCAGTCAGATTGGCCATCATCAAAAAATCTACAAACAATAAATGCTGGAGTAGGTGTGGAGAAAAGGTAACCCTCTTGAACTGTTGGTGGGAATGTAAATTGATACAGCCCCTATGGAAAACAGTATGGAGGTTCTTTAAAAAAATAAAAATAGAAGTACCATACTTCCCAGCCATCCCACTACTGGGCATATACCCTGAGAAAACCATAATTCAAAAAGAGTCATGTACCACAATGTTCATTGCAGCTCTATTGACAATAGCCAGGACATGGAAGCAACCTAAGTGTCCATTAACAGACGAATGGATAAAGAAGATGTGGCACATGTATACAATGGAATATTACTCAGCCATAAAAAGAAACGAAATGTAGTTATTTGTAGTGAGGTGGATGGACCTAAAGTCTGTCATACAGAGTGAAGTAAGTCAGAAAGAGTAGAACAAATACCGTATGCTAACACATATATATGGAATCTAAAAAAAAAAAAAAAAGTTTCTGAAGAACCTAGGAGCAGGAGAGGAATAAAGATGCAGACATAGAGAATGGACTTGAAGACACGGGGAGGAGAAAGTGTAAGCTGGGACGAAGTGAGAGAGTGGCATTGACATATATATGCTACCAAATGTAAAATAGGTAGGTAGTGGGAAGCAGCCACATAGCATAGGGAAATCAGCTTGGTGCTTTGTGACCACCTTGAGGGGTGGGATAGGGAGGGTAGGAGGGAGATGCAAGAGGGAGTGGATATGGGGATATATGTATACGTATAGCTGATTCACCTTGTTATACGGCAGCAACTAACATAACAATGTAAAGCAATTATCCTCCAATAATACTACATATGGAAAATCCTAAGGACACTATGAAAAAATTGTTAGAACTAATAAATGAATTCAGTAAGTTGCAGGATACAAAATTTACATACAGAAATCTGTTGTGTTTCTATACACTAACAATAAACTATCAGAAAAGAAATCAAGAAAACAACCCATTTACAACTGTATCAAAAAGAATAAAATACCTAGGAATAAATCTAAGTAAGGAGGGGCTTCCCTGGTGGCGCAGTGGTTGAGAATCTGCCTGCCAATGCAGGGGACACAGGTTCGAGCCCTGGTCTGGGAGGATCCCACATGCCGTGGAGCAACTGGGCCTGTGAGCCACAATTACTGAGCCTGCGCGTCTGGAGCCTGTGCTCCGCAACAAGAGAGGCCGTGATAGTTAGAGGCCCGCACACCGCAATGAAGAGTAGTCCACACTTGCCACAACTAGAGAAAGCCTTCACACAGAAACGAAGACCCAACACAGCCATAAATAAATAAATAATAATTTTTTTAAAAAGTTTTTAAAATCTAAGTAAGGAGATAAAAGCTGTGTTCTAGGAAAGCTATAAGACACAGATGAAAGAAACTGAAGACAACACAAACAAATGGAAAGACATATGATGCTCATGGATTGCAAGAATTAATATTGTTAAAATGACTGTATTCCCCAAGGTAATCTATAGAAATTCAGTGCAATCCCTATGAAATTACCAGTGGCATTTTAAACACAACTAGAACAAATAAATCAAAATTTGTATGGAAACACAAAAGATTCCACATAGCCAACACAGTCTAGAGAAAGAATAACAAAGAGTGAAGTATCATGCTCCCTGATTTCAAACTATACTACAAAACTATAATAATCAAACCAGATTGGTTCTAACACAAAAACCGACACATAAATCCATGGAATGGAATAGAGAGCCCAGGAATAAATCCATGTTTATATGGTCAATTAATCTACGACAAGGATACAAGACATACAATGGAGAAAAGACAGTCTCTTCAATAAGTAGTGCTGGGAAAACTGGACAGCTACACACAAAGGAATCAAACTGGACTACTTTCTCACACTGTATATGAAAATAAGCTCCAAATGTATTTAGGACTTAAATATAAGACCTGAAACCATAAAACTTCTAGAAGAAAACATAGACAATATGCTCTTTCACATAGTCTTAGCAAATTTTTTTTTGGATATGTCTCCTTAGGGAGGAGAAACAATAGCAAAGACAAACTGGTAGTACTACATCAAACTTAAAAGTGTTTGCACAGCAAAGGAAACTATCAACAAAATGAAAAGGCAGCCTATTGAATGGGAGAAGATATTTGCAAATGATATATCTGATAAGGGGTTACTAGACAAAATATACAAAGAACTCATAAAACTCAACATCAAAGAAACAACTCAAAAGATAGGCAGGGGACCTGAATAGACCTTTTTTCAAAGAAGACATACAGATGGCCAACAGACATATGAACAGGTGCTTAACATCACTAATCATCAGGGAAATGCAAGTCAAAACCACAATGAGACGTTACCTCAGACCTGTCAGAATGGCTATTATCAAAAAGACACCAAATAACAAGGGTTGATGAGGATGTGGAGAAAAGAATCCTTACGCACTATTGGTGGGAATATAAATTGGTGCAGCCACTATGGGAAATAGTATGAAGGTTCTCCCCAAAATTAGACAGAACTACCATAGGATCCAGACATTCCACTTCTGGGTATTTTTCCAAAGAAAACAAAAACACTAATTTGGAAAGATATAAGCACCCCTGCATTCACTGTAGCATTATTCACAGTAGCCAAGATATTACTCAGCTATAAAAAAAGAGTGAAATCTTGTCATTTGTGACAACATAGATGAACCTCGAGGTATTATGCTAAGTGAAATAAGTCATAGAAGGACAAATACCCTATGATTTCACTTAAATGTGATCTCTAAAACTCAAAACAAATGAACAAACAGAACAAAACAGAAAGGCTCATAGGTACAAGGAAAAAAACTGGTGGTTGCCAGAGGAAGGGTGGGGAGGGGTGTAAGTGTAAAAAGGTGAGGGAGATTAAATGGTACAAACTTCCAGTTATAAAACAAGCCATGAGGATGTAATGTATAGCATAGGGAACATAGTCTATAATAATGTAATATCAATAATTTTGTATGGTTTTAGATGGGAACTAGACTCATCATGGTGATCACTTTGTACATTTACCTGTATTTTAGTCTTTCTGAAACCCGACATATATTTCCATCTTTGCAGAAAACTTTTCATTTGGAGTCAGGTAATGACTGTAAAATATCACTTATTGGAAAGATTCTGAAAGGCTTGGCTCAGTTCCATTTGAACTCAGTTCAACACAGAGCTAATGTTTAGTCCCCACCAAGCCTTTCAAAGACCAACAAGACCATTCTTGTTTTCAAAGACTTTAGAATAAGTGCTCAGGACTGAGTTTGATTTCACTGCAGAAAACTCTCCTAATTGAATGATGCAATATTTCACACTGCAAGATGCTCCCTGCTTTCTGTGAAAGCCAGTCAACTTATAATTCTGAGTTTGGGATATCCCATCTTGTTAAAAGGGATGTAAGAAGATGTTAGAACTGAGAAGAATGATACTTTCCCTTCAGAATGATAAAGAGGGACTTCCCTGGTGGTCCAGTTGTTAAGACTCTGTGCTTCCAATACAGGGGGCATGGGTTCGATCCCTGGTCAGGGAACTAAGATCCTACATGCCATATGGTGTGACCAAAAAATTAAAAAGGAATAGTATGTCAACAGAATGATAAAGAGAGTTCAAGGGCATTGAAAATGGGCAAGATTTGGCCAATGAGTACACAAAGGGATAGAAAGCCTTAGGAGTAACCTAGAGTTTTCTAGAACAGTGAAAGGAGTTATACTGCACGTTAATGAGGGGAAGTGGGGACACAAATGTTTAGTCATCATCACTCTGCTCAGGATTCAGCAGTACTTATTCGGGTCCTACTAGACATAATGGCTGTTTCCCAGGGACTCTGTTCTTTGCCATTTTTTCTTTTATTCTACATCCTCTTTTTGAACAATATCACTCAAATGTATGGCTTCAAGTAACACAAATATTTCAGTGTATGAGAAACCTATATTTGCTGCCCAGGGAAGGTTCTGTGTGCTAGAAATCTATTTCAAGTTGTTTTTCTAGATATCTTCGAGACCTCAAGTCTCTTATAATCTCTCTTCTGGCTCTTGAGAGTACCATGACTACATCTCATTAGCCAAAATTCTCAGTCATCTTTGACTTCCTTACTGCCTACATCAATTTAGACTCCAAGCCCTCTTAATTCCTCCACCAAAATTTCCTAAATCTATCACACCCTCTCTGTACCCACAGTCCCTGTCTTAGTTCAGTCTCCCATCATCTGTTGCCTGGATACCCTACCAAAGAGCACTTACTGGTTTGCTTACTTCTCATTTCTTCCTACTTAATCTACCTTTCACATGGCCAATACTTGGTCTTTCGTTAACCCTCAAATTTTCATATAACTTTGACTCTGATACAAACAAATACCAGTGAATTCCCAAAGACTTATATAATGTCTTCCACTGTCTGGCTTCAATTCACCTGTCTCCCCACCTGCCAGAAAATCATTTTTCTTTTTCAATCACATCAAGAGCCCTTTCAAGCTCTTGCATTTTTAATGGATACTCTTCCTTTTTTGATGCCCTTTACCTCCACTTTATATGGTAACACCTCCATATCCTTCAAGTCTCCTCTCAAACCTCACATTCTCTGTGAGGTCTTCTCTGGCCTTCAGGTAGTTGTTCAATCTGTCCCATATATTCCCAGGGGAAGTGGGGACACAAATGTTTAGTCATCATCACTCTACTCAGGATTCAGCAGTACTTATTCAGGTCCTACTAGACACAACGGCTGTTTCCCAGGGGCTCTGTTCTTTGCCATTTTTTCTTTTATTCTACATCCTCTTTTTGAACAATATCACTCAAATGTATGAGTGATATAATCATACTATAATTGGACTCATTGCCCCAAATGAAAAGCATTTGTTTACCTATCTGACTCCTTTACTAGACTAGGGCTACTTTTGAATAAGGACTGTATCTTACTCATCTTTGTGTTCCTGACCCACCACCCCCACCCCTCACCACCAAGTAAGGCATAGCACAGAGCGTGGTACTGGGTAGGATGTCAATAAACATCTGTGGACTGAAAATCAATTGTAGGTATCACAGGTTGGGTCCTTCCAGCAGTCCCCAGCCTTTTTGGCACCAGGGACCAGTTTCATGGAAGACAATTTTTCCACAGACGGTGGGGTGTGGGTGATGGTTCAGGTGGTAATGCGAGTGATGGGGAGCGGCAGATGAAGCTTCACTTGCTCGCCCACCACTCACCTCCTGCTCTGCAGCCCGGTTCCTAACAGACCACTACTGGTCCACGGCCTGGGAGTTGGGGACCCTCACTCTAAGCAACAGACCCGGAGACAGAGCCTAGTACAGAGGAGCACTCTTGGGACCAGTACCCGTGAAAGGAAGGGAAGGAAAGCAGGGGTGAACAGAGGGAGAAGTCAAACTCATGTGGACTCAATGACAGCTACTGACACCCCTATAGGAGCTCTAAATGACCCTGTGGAATTGTCCCAAGTTGGATCAAATGGCCAGGACTTTATGTGCCCAACTGATCATTTATTGAATGTGAGCCACTCCAGAAAGGGAGTAACCTTGGATGAAGAGGTTGCCTGAAACTGAATAATCCCCCAAAAGGGCTGACAGTACTGACAGTGACCAGGCGACAGGTTCTTCCTTGCATGGGATCTGGGTGGCACATCACAGTGTTCACCAGAGACTCAATCTATTGGTTATAAATGGATCACTTAGAAACTGCATTTAGCGGAGAGTAAAAGAGTCCCCCACAACAGTGATATCAACCCACCAGAGGCTTTATTTTTCTTTTAACAAGAACTCTGGAGGTAGGAACTACTGACTTTTGTTTAGTGGTGCAGAGTACTAGAGCTGAGGTCGCCTCAACCCTCTGGGCCTGCCTCTCACAGTCGAGGGAATGGCTGTGGCAGCCACGTACATGCAAGAAGCAGGAATGAAAACGGACAAAGAAGAAAGAGGTGGCATCGATGGGGAGCCAAGCTTTCTCAGAATCCCCAGCTAGACTTCTATTAATATTTTATTTGTGGGAACACTATCATATGGCTCCTCTTGGATGAAAGGGAGGCTGGAAATTGTGTTTTTTTCATCATACTTATATTTATTAATCTTTTCCAATTTTTATTACCATATTGGTCACTACACAATGGACACTGCATTTAAGACATTACACTTAAGAGTATAATGAGATTTATAAGTAAGGGACATACTTCCTGGGTTTAGAGTCTTGGTGAGGAAGCAAAACACAGACACATAAAAATAATTTCAGAACAAAAGAAATGTGAGCTAATGTAAGTTGAAACTTTTACTGAGGTAAAAAATGTGTAACACGGAAATCATAATTTTTATGCTTGGGAGCAATTGCCCCTTTCTCACACACCCCTAAAGCAGAGTTCTTTGAGTGAAAAAGGAATCATGGATATTAGGCAAATAAGAATTTCTGCCATATAGACTCAGGTTTAAAAACCCAGGTTCAAAGGAGAAACAAGTGACATGTAATAAGATTGGATAACATAGAGACAGGGTAGATTCATAAGGTAATTGTTGTTTTGTAAAGTGACTGTTCCCCACTTAGCATACAAAATTATATGAATTAATTAAGCCTGCCAGAGGAAATTAGGGGAAGAGTGGCATCCAGCTCCTGACACAGCAGAAAACAGATTGCTGGGACAGAGAATCAAAGTCATCTTCAATGAGAGAGGGCAAAGAAGAGAATACAAAGAAAAGGGCAAAACAGGAAAAAGACACCACCAAGCATTAAAACAAAACAGCAAGCATAAAACACAAAGCACAGACATCTCAGCAACTAGTCAGCAATACTCCTTAGAAATTCAGGTGAGAATTCAGAGAGGCAGCTGGTGCTGCTGGGGGAGTGGTAAGAGTTTGTTGCCAGTGTTCATACAAGAAGCTAAAGGTCACCCTTTGAGAGAGAAATAGGTTTCCCCGATGCGAGGGAAGAGATGGAAAAAGGGCTGTGACGCTCAGGGGGAACTGACACCCTCCGCCCCCCACAGCCCTTGGGGAATGGCTGCTGGAGAACTGGGTAAGAAAAGCTGTAAGGACAAAAAGCATCAGGACCTGATAAACTGAGAGTCCTTGAATTCAGAATGTAAAAACTAAAGGACAAACAAAACATTAAACAAATTTCAAGAAGGAGAAAAGAATGGACCCCATAGTGTAGCCATAGGGGGGCCAAAATCAACTCTGCAACTAAGAAACAAAAGGACACAGAGACAATGTTGAATGAGCCACTCTGAATTTTAACTCCAATTACAAGGAAAGCCTGGGGCTGAGGTCACCTGAAGAGGTCCCCTCAGCCAGCCTCTGTGCAAATGCAGGTCCCTGCCAGTCTCAGAAAATTTTAGCAACTCCTCACAACTTCCCTTGACAGCTTAATCAACCCTCATTTTACAGTTGATTGTCAATTTGGGAAGGTAGGAATGTCCAGTGGATAAGATATTAAATATTCTTCCAGGGATCTTGGGTTTTAATTCTGGCTCTACCACTAACTTCTAGCTTTGTAACCTTAGAAAAATAACATCTCCTCTCTGGACGTCGTTTCTTTATCTGTAAAATGAAAGAGATACACCATCTAGCTTCCAGTTCCCTCTATCATCTATGTAGCTGGGTAATGAATGATAAGTGCTTTCCTTATAATAATCCTTCAAAAACAGATCTCAATAATCACTGTCCAGAATAAAATTTTACCTAGCAATTGCCCGTTTAAGAACTTCCTTTAACTTCTCTTTAGTTTTCTGAATTCCTACCCATAAAAATAGCACTAATAATATCTTAAAAATAAAATCTGTCAAGGATACAGTATTTAACAATTTATGAAATGCATTTGTATTACTTGATCCTCACAATATTCAGGTGAGGAGGAGGTGGCAAAGGCTTGTAATTGTCCCCCCATATCCATCCTTCTTATCCTCAGAGGAATCAGCTCCTCGTTTTTGTTGTAACCCATGACCACATGGAATAAAGAATGCCTTTCCCAGCCTTCCCCCAAAGCTAGGCATGATACCCTTCTAAGTTCTGGCAGAAGCAGCGTTATAATTTCCAGAAAACATCCTTAAAAAGAGGTGCCCATGTTCTTCTTTCCCCCTGTCTCCTTCTAGTCGGCTGAGATGCAGACTGATGGGTAGAATTCAAGCAACATCTTGGACCACAAGGTAGAAGCTCCAGGTGGAGGATGGCAAAGCAACAGGATAAAATGCCTTGATTCCTAATGACCCCATGAATTTGCTTTAGCAGGCTCTGTATGTCTTTGATGCGTGAGCAAAATAAACTTGTGTTTTGTGTAAATAACTATTCCGCTATTTGCTTCACTTGCAGCCCAAATAATTCCTAACTGATACAAGTACAGGAATTATTAGTTTTATTTTACAGATTTAATAAGTTACTGAAAATTTCAATAGGGCTAACATTGGGATACAGGACAATTTTGACACCTAAGCCCAGTGAACTTCCTACTTCTCTCTAAATAGATACAAGCAACCATTAGTAGATGTAAGCTGAAATACACTCTTTAAAATGGAATTCATCGAAGACCAGAACATCTTAGAAGAAACTCATGTTGCCCTCGATGTGGAAAACTTTCCCATGAGAAGTTAACGGGGGCAATCACCTCTCTAAAGTTGAGGGGACGTTGGATACCCCCTCTATGAAGGACTCTTACTCTTGTCAAAGTATCAAAGTGAGGAATAGGATATCATTCCAGAGCAGATTATATTATGACCACTAATTTTTGTCATTTTTTAGATAAAATCCACAATGTTTCTTGCAGTAATCATATTCTCCTCTAAGAAGTAGATGGATGGTACCTCTGATGCTCACAGCAGCTGGAGCATCCTGTTCACAAGGAGCAGAAGAGATGCCAAAGCTCACTGTGAGCTCAGCTTTTCAATTTAAGGAAAACTTGTGGGCCATGTATCCTCCACTTCTGCATATTTTACAATAATGGAATATGTTTAGACAAAAGCATAAATAAAAGACGTTACTGTTTTTTTGTACAAGACGTTGTATATATCTTATTGTGGTTTTATTTTTTCCATAGCACAATTTTAGCTATATAGATGGTACAGTTCTATGTTGGGAGAAGGAAAGGGGAGAGAACATTATTCCAAGACCCCCAAAAGGGTCCTGATTTTATTAATCATTCCTACATACTTGTATTCTTATTTATCAAGAGCCTGCACTATGCCAGACACTCTCTTTGGTGTCGGGAATATGATGAATAAAAGATATATATGGACCTTTGTCTTGTGGGGCACACAGTTTGAAGCTGAATGTAGATAATTAATAGGTAAACAGTAAAATATGCATTTCCTATAACATGAAAAGTATAAGGAAGAATATACAGGAGTCCCTCACTTGGTAAGGAAGGAAGGGAGAGTGAAGTTTGGCAGGAGGGTGTTAGGGAAGGTTTCGCAAAGAAATGACAACTAAGCTAAGATCTACCCATGATGAGTAGGAGATGACCTGGACGATGAGAAGAGTGTCCTCAGCAGAATGAACAGCATGGGCAACTGTCCAGGATCATCTCAGTGGGATCAGGACAAGATACTATCCTAGGTCCCATTTGGCTGTCTTACCCAAAGTGGGCAAAATAACACTTCTTATTAGTAATTTGTTCATTTAGTCATTAAATATTCAACTACGTGTCACACATTGTGCTATAATTACAGAGTTTAGAGGGACACATAAGACATGGTCACTACCTTTGGGGAGAAACCAACTTTGTCAACAGAGGCAGTCTGGGCTTAAATTGATGGTATGAGGGTTGCAGCTGCTAATAATCAATCAGGTATGAACAGGACACAGTGTGATCTTTAAAAGACAAGTAGTCATAATTCTGAAGGGAGAGGACAAGAAGGCAGTGGGTGAGAGGATCAAGGGACAAAAATGGGAAGGCAAGAAGAGGGACGTTTGATAAACTCTGCATACGCAGTTAACCAGCAAGGGCTGCACTTACTTATTTATTTTTTAATGTAACCAATTTCCAAGTTTCATTAGTTTTGTTGGGAGCACATTGTTCTCCCAACTAATTTCTTTTAAATGTTCTGAGAATGGATGCTAATTAATGATGGTGCCAGAAACCAGAAGGTTTCTATTTAGAAATCATTTGACTCAGCAGCAGACATCACACTAAGCCATGTTAGAGATGCACAGGAGGGGGCACCTCTGGGGACATGGAGTCATCCAGCCTGGAGGAGAGAAGGTGGAGGGGCAATTCAATTAATGCCGCCCAGGAAAATCCAACCAAGCTTAACGACCTCTGTGAAGAGGTCCTAGTGATGCTAAGTGTGGTTGGGAGTGGGAAAAGACAAAAGGTTGGGAGACCAATTATTAAACCACTTTAATAGTCCAGGAAGAAAATTCTAAATCTCTAGAGTAAGGGCAAAAGAGATGTAAAGGAACAAAAGAATAAAGAAATATTGCAGAGATTGAAACTGGTCCCTGGATAAAGTAGGGAGGATAAGGGGGAAAGAACCAGCAACAAGAAGATATTTGTAAGGGGCACTTTCAAGCTGATGGTGGCTAACTGCTGTACAACTTTGCCGAGTTAAGACAGAACAGGAGGGCGTGCTCCCAGGAGGTGATCTTGGTTAGAAAATAAGGATAAGTTGGGATATTTCCTAATCAGAAGAGTTGAGGGGATTGCAATAAGATATACTAATAAGGACTGAAGAGATCTTCAGAAGAGGACTGTATTCGTGGTTGTCAGCATCGAGAACATTCTTCAGAATGCTGCAAAGGGCCAGGTGAACAGGTCTGGAGCAGGGCTGCTGATATACTGACATTTCCTTCCCTACCATTTCACTCTCAGACCCTGGAAACATGTACGGTCCTGTGACAATAGGAAACTGACTACCCAGAGCATCTTAACAATTTCTGTGGGTCCAGACAGAGAAAAAGTGAGGAGGAGAGTTGGGAGACTAACCTCACAATGCCAGACTCCATTCCTCTCAGGAGTAACATCATCAGCCTGACAGTTGAAACCACGTCTCTCTTCTGAGAGAGAAAGACTTGGTAAGCTCAGTCCCTACCATTCAAAGAAAACTAAACACAATGAACTACAGGAAATTTTCTAGACATAAATCTACCTCATACCTCTGGGATTTTGACTTTACCTTTTATCTGAAATAACCATCCTCTCTTCTTCATTGGAAAAATCCTTCTGGGCATTCAGAATCCAGCAGGAATGCCATCACCTCTAAGAATGTTTTCTGGCTACCTTGTACCCTAACCATGGGCTGAGTTAGATCTTGTGGGAGATGACATTTTCCAAAATGACTGCACTGATATATATCCTGCCCCACATGCCCTTCCTTATATCATGACATTGACATTTCTCCATAGAGAGGTGAGAAATTGGTTCCCCTACCTTGACCTGGGTAGATCTTTGTAATATTTCAGAAAAAAACATTGTGATGGAAGTGCATGACATGTGAGACTAGGTCATAAAAGGCAATGTAGCGTCTGCCCGGCTCTCTCTTGGGATAATTACCTTGGGAACCCAGACACGATGTTTCGAGGAAGCTCAGACCATATGAAGAGTCCACATGTAGGTGTTCTGAGCAACAGCCCTAGATAGGCTCCCAACCAACACATGTGAGTGAAAGAGGTTTCAAATGATTTCAGCCCTTAGCCTTCAAATTTTCTAGCAAAGACTCCAGATATTGTGGAGTAGGGACAAACTACCTCTGAGGTGCCCTGCCTTAATCCTTTACCCACAGAAAATGTGAGATAATAAATGATTTTTGTTGCTTTAAGCCACTAAGGCTTAGGGTAAAGTCCTGCACAGCAATAAAAAATGAATAGAGATGCCATCTTTCATGACTCTACAGCACTCATTTTAATGAAATCATTGCTCTTATCACACTATGGTATAATTCGTTTACTTTATCTATCACAAGATTGGGAACTCTCAGATGTCTGGAACCACGTCTTTTCACTTGTATGTCTCCAAGACCTAGAGCAGGGCAATAAATAAACATTTGTTGGGCAGATGAATTTTCAGAAGACCCATCTCATTTTGCTCTATCCACCCCTGAAAACTACCTAGGACCACTAGGATGAAACTTGATTAGGTATTAGCAGTGGCCAATGTAGGAACTTAGCTGTCTTGTGGAATAATTGCAGACACTCATACTCTGTGGCTGACAGCTTGGGGAAGGTAGGTGGGTTTGCCGATTATTAAACTCTTGCCTCTCACTTTCAAACCCACCCTTCTACATGACTTTGTGATGTCGAATCTGGGAACTCTGAAAACCACTGTCTGCTTTGGCAGCTGGATCCCTGTTAATCTCTGCCAAGCAGGGTCCCTAGAGGTAATGAGGAGTCTGGAGGTGGAAGAGGAAGGGACTGGCTCCCACAACCCAGGAGCATCAGCAATCTTCCCCCACCAACACTTCTCACTCCAACAAAGACACTTCTTCCCTTGGGAGCTGCTGAATCTGCTTTGCAGTTTTTCCAACACACACAGAACCAGCTTGTCACACCCTTCAGGGACATGACAGCATCTCCTCAGAGATCTGGGTTTTAGTCCATTTTTCCTCTCCATTCTCCCAACCCTAAGAGCATAGTCTGCTTATTTCAGTTGCTATCGTTTTGATGCCGTAGTGTCTCCTATTTGCCCTTTCATATCTTCAATTCCTACTAAACCATTCCTTATATTAAATTCTATCTCTTAAAATAACATGTAGTTTATTTCTTCTGACTGGACCCTGATTGACACAATGGAGGATGAAAATAATGACTCTGGCAAAGCTGAGTTCTGAGATTTGGCCAGAGGAACCTGCCTTTACAACACGCTACTATTTCTACCCCTCTTCTTGATATCCTGATCTTTTAGATCAAGCTCTACTTCCCTGACTATGTAACTAGACCTTTAGACCACTCTGAGGTACCTGGTAGTCATGGAACTTCACTTACACAGGATAAAATTTTTTGCATGAAAAACGTTTCTTTTAGTACATTGGTGTGCCTCATTTGTGTTCACAAATATCTATGAAAAACTGACTTTTAAAACATCATGTTGTAAAACCTAAATATATACAATTCTTATTTGTTAATCAGACCTTAATAAAGCTGGGGGCGAAAAGCAACACTGACTTTTGCAGCAGTGCTGGGAATTCAGTAATGGCAAATGCCCAATCTCTGTCCCTGAGGAGCTCACACTCTAGAAGAGGGACTACCCCTAAATGGACCTCTCAATTCAGCAAGTGAGAGTTATGGGTAAGGTATGTATTGGACACTGGGGGCAGGTGGAAGGTACAGGGAGAGCTCTGTACCTTCTCTCTGACTCCTCAGCTTCCTTGTTTGCTGCTTGTCTCTCGCTTCCCCCTCCTCTCCCTCACCAAGGCCACCTTGAGGAAATAGCTGGCCCATAAGACTATGGAAAGAGTGGGGGATGATGCCCATCCCCACAATCTCTGTCTGGCTAGTCCTCGACCTCCATAGGACAGTAGCTGTCCAGTGTAGAATGCACCATTTGACCACTTCACCTTAATTTTAAAACTACTTTAGTTTTAAAACCATTTATTCATTCCATTGTTTATTTGATGAATGTTTGTTGAGCACCTACAGCATTCCAGGCACTGGCCCAAACACTGGGAATAAGACAGGGAATGGACAGAGTCCCAGGCCTCAAGATATTATGGTACATTTTAAATGGATTATTTTGAGAAATTCCACTTCCTTTCCTCTCCTAAATTCTTAAAGTGCTCAGAGGCTGCTGCAGAGTTGGACGTAAGAAGACCCCTTTTGTTGGCTGTGTGACCTTGGCAAAATCATAAGGTCTCTGAGCTCTGATTTCTTCAGTTATAAATTAAGATAACACCACTGACTTGGCAGAGTTGCTGTAGAAATTAAATGGACTGATATATATGAAAGTACTATGTACATATTGGATTTAATCTAAAAGAAAATGATACTACTTCATTTTTTTGTTATATTTAATATGCTCATTTCATTTGCAAAGATGTTTCATTGAAAACAGTTAACTACAACTTTATGGTATAGAATTAAACTTAAAAATTCACATCTGGGGCTTCCCTGGTGGCGCAGTGGTTGGGAATCTGCCTGCCAATGCAGGGGACACGGGTTCGAGCCCTGGTCTGGGAGGATCCCACGTGCCACGGAGCAACTAGGCCCGTGAGCCACAATTGCTGAGCCTGCGCGTCTGGAGCCTGTGCTCCGCAGCAGGAGAGGCCGTGGTAGTGAGAGGCCCGCGCACCGCGATGAAGAGTGGCCCCCACTTGCCATAACTAGAGAAAGCCCTCGCACAGAAACGAAGACCCAACACAACCATAAATAAATAAATAAATAAATAAAATTTAAAAAAAAATTCACATCTGTAGTTCCTTGTAACAATGGGAAAAGTTGGAAAGATTCTGGCTTAAAACAAATCAAGCAAAAAAGGGAAATTACATATATACTATTGATGAATATTTCCCACATACCTATCTCTACTGTCAGACCCAAACTCTCTACAGAATATAAGATCTTGTATTTCTACATACTAACAACAAACTATTCAAAAAGGAAATTAAGAAAAAAAATCCCATTTACAATAGCATCAAAATGAAAAGAATATTTAGGAAAAATTTAACCCAGGAGGTGAAAGACCAGTAAACTAAAAACTATAAGACCTTTAAGAAAGAAATTGAGGAAGACACAAATAAATAGAAAAAGATCTCATGTTAATGGATTGGAAGAATTAATATTGTTAAAATGCCTGTACTATCCAAAGCAATCTACAGATTCAATGTAATGCCTAATAAAATCCCAATGGCATTTTTCACAAAAACAGAAAACAATCCTAAATTTTGCATGGAACCACAGAAGACACCAAAAAGCTAAAGCAATCTTGAGGAGGAAGAACAAAGCTGGAGACATACTTCCTGATTTCAAATTGATACAAAGCTATAATAGTGAAGACAGTACAGTACTGCCATAAAAACAGACACATAACTCAATGGAACAGAATAGAGATCCCAGATTAAAAAAAAAAACACGTGTATAAAGTTAACTATTTTCTGACAAGGGTGCCAAGAATACTCAATGGAAAAAGGATAGTCTCTTCAATAAGTGATGATGAGAAAACTGCACACCTACATGCAAGAAAATGATATTGGACCTTTGTCTCCCACCATACACAAAAATTAACTTGGAATGGATTAAAGACTTAAATATAAGACCTGAAACCATAAAGCTTCTAGAAGAAAACATAGGGGGTGAGCTCCTTGACACTGGTCTTGACAATGATTTTTTTGGATTTGACACCACAAGCAAAGGCAACAAAAGTAAAAACTAAACAAGTGAGACTATATCAAACTAAAAAGCTCTGTACAACAAAGAAAGTAATCCACAAAATGAAAAGTCAACTGATGGAATGGGATAAAATATTTGTAAACCATATATCTGATAAGAGGTTAATATCCAAAATACATAAGTAATTCATACAACTCAATAGCAAACAAAACAAGTAACCTAATTTAAAAAATGAGCAAAGGACATGAACAGACATTTTTTCAAAGAAGACATACAAATGGCCAGCAGGTTTATAAAAAACTTCTCAACATAATTAATCATCAGAAAAATGCAAATCAAAACCACAGTGAGATATCACCTCACACCTGTTAGAATGGCTATTATCAAAAAGACAGGAAATAGTAAGTGTTGGCAAGGATGTGGAGAAAAAGGAACCCTGATGCTTATTGGTGGGAATTTAAATTGGTACAGCCACTATGGAAAACAGTATGGAGGTTTCTCAAAAAATTAAAAATAGAACTACTATATACGGTCGTGCGAGCCCACTTCTGGGTATACATCCAGAAGAAATGAAATCAGTATCTTGAAGAGATATCTGCACTCCTATGTTTACTGCAGCATTATTCACAGTATCCAAGATATGGAAGCAACCTGAGTCTCTATAAATGAATGAATGAATAAAGAAAATTGATATATATATGTCACTGTGTATATGTATGTATGTGTATATATACATATATATGAACATATCTATATATATGAACATTTATATATACATATATATGTGGACTCACACACACGAGTCATAGAAAAGAAGGAAATCTTGCTATTATGACAACATGGATAAACCCGGAGGACATTATGCTAAGTGAAATAAGCCAGACACAGAAAAATAAATACTTTATGATCTCACTTATATGTGGCATCTAAAAGAGTCAAACTCATAGAACCAGAGAGTAGACCAACAGTGGACATGTTGGTCAATGGGTGCAAACTTTCAGTTATAAGATGAATAATTTCTGGGGATCTAATGTACAGCATGGTGATCATAGTTAATAATACTTTATTGTATACTTGAAATTTTCTAAAAGAGCATATCTTAAGTGTTCTCACCAAACACACGAATTAAAGTAACTACATGAGGTGATGGATGTGTTAATTGACTTGATTGTGGTATCACTTCACAATGTATACATGTATTAAATCATCACATCATACACCTTAAAAAATTACATTGTACTATATATATATATAACTTTTATTTGTCAATCATACCTCAATAAAGGTGGAAAACAATTTTAAAATAATAACCATTTTGCCTCATCATGAGAAATTTCACCGTGCTTTAAAAAACTTTAAACAGCCTGTTGGATTTTTGTTGATTGGTATTTTCATTTTATTTTCTCACTAGTACAGTTTTAAAAAAAGTTCTACTTTTCCACAGACAAACCGGGTCCCATATTTACCAGTAAAAGGCAAAAGCAAATAATATTTATCTAATTTATACAAAATTCCAACTACAACCAAATGGAAGGCAAGACTTTCATTTTTTGTGAGAATTGTTTATTGCAATGAGGTGTTCTTTCCCCCCTTTTCATAGAAAGTGTGTGTCTGTGTGTGTTTTATCATCAATTTTATTAACGGTTAATCTGTGTGGTAACTGACAGAAGGTGGCAGAGTCTAATGAACCATGTGTGGGACATCACTAATCAGAAGGAACAGCTAGGGACAACATGGCAAGTGCTCCCTAAATCAAGCTCTGAGCACCAGGTATAAAGTGCACGAGCATCAGGAAAGAACATTATCTACCTTGTTAAAAGCCATTCTAGTTATATTTTCTTCAAGGCTAAAGAGGAGTTGATTGTATCAACTCCTCTTTAGCCTCTGTTTGTGCCTTCCTTTTTCTAACAGTCTACAGCAGACACTGTATTTTGTTTCCTTGACACCAAACCAACACCCTTCTCTCTTGTCTTCTGCTTTACGGGCTACAAAGCCAACCACTAATCTCCCAGCTTCCCTTGCATCTAGTAGTAACCAGTGACATTGTTACCATCAAGTGATCCCTAAAATGTATGCAGATCAGGATTCTGGGGACAAAACTATGCCCACTAGAAAAGGGTTTTAGACATGGATGGCATAGCCTTCCGTCCACCCCCATTTTTCCTGTCTAGAATGTAGGCATCATATTTGGCAATTCAACAACTGTCTTGTGTGCAGGAGGCAACAACTACAGGAAAGAAAACCCAATAAACTTACTAAGAGTGGCAGAAAGAAAATGCAGAAAAATCTCAACCCCTGACAGTGATGTGGAGTAGCTGACCCAACACCAAAAACTTCTTATTATATGAGAAAAATGAACCCCTATTTGTTCAAAACCCTCTAGCCTCCTTTTCTCACAGCTGAAAGCATTCGTAGCTGGTACAGAGATGTAATGTGGTTTACTATAAAGCCTAATGATGTAATGTGGATGATGATTACAACAATTATGAATCAGGAATAGCACTCTGAATAGAATGATATATCAATAATATAAATAGTAATCAATAATATAAGCAATAATTTTAAGAGTGTGAAGTTCCACAATAAGAGTGATGGCAAAAATGACTGTGATAGCTAAGAATTACCCTGTTTATTATTGTAACAACTACTGTGGGAGTGAATTAAAAATAGGTTGAAAAGAGAGTGACTGTTGGGTCTGGGAATGTATTTGCACAATAGAGATACAACTAAAAAAAAACAAACCTTTGAGATTGGAGAAGATGGCGGAAGAGTAAGACGCGGAGATCACATTCCTTCCCACAGATACAGTAGAAATACATCTACACGTGGAACTGCTCCTACAGAACACCCACTGAACGCTGGCAGAAAACGTCCGACCTCCAAAAAGGCAAGAAACTCCCCCCGTACTTGGGTAGGGCAAAAGAAAAAAGAAATAACAGAGACAAAAGAATACGGACGGCACCTGCACCAGTGGGAGGGAGCTGTGAAGGAGGAAAGGTTTCCACGCACTAGGAGCCCCTTCACGGGCAGAGACTGCGGGTGGCGGAGGGGGAAGCTTTGGAGCCACGGAGGAGAGCGCAGCCACAAGGGTGTGGAGGGCAAAGCGGAGAGACTCCAGCACGGAGGAGCAGTGCCAACCAGCACTCACCAGCCCGAGAGGCTTGTCTGCTCCCCCGCCGGGGCGGGCGGGGCTGGGAGCTGAGGCTCGGCTTCGGTCGGATCGCAGGGAGAGGACTGGGGTTGGCGGCGTGAACACAGCCTGAAGGGGTTAGCGCACCACAGCTAGCCGGGAGGGAGTCCGGGGAAACAGTCTGCAGCTGCCGAAGAGGCAAGAGACTTTTTCTTGCCTCTGTTTCGCTGCGCGCAAGGAGAGGGGATTCAGAGCGCCGCCTAAACGAACTCCAGAGAAGGGCGCGAGCCGCGGCGATCAGCGCGGACCCCAGAGACGGGCGTGAGACGCTGGGGCTGCTGCTGCCGCCTCCAAAAAGCCTGTGTGTGAGCACAGGTCACTCTCCACACCGCCCCTCCCGGTAGCCTGTGCAGCCCGCCACTGCCAGGGTCCCGGGATCCGGGGACAACATCCCCGAGAGAACGCACTGCGCGCCTCAGGCTGGTGCAACGTCACGCCGGCCTCTGACTCTGCAGGCTCGCCCCGCCTCCTCTGTACCCCTCCCTCCCCGCGGCCTGGGTGAGCCAGAGCCCCCGAAGCAGCTGCTCCTTTAACCCTGTCCTGTCTGGGCAGAGAACAGACGCCCTCAGGCGACCTACACGCAGAGGCGGGTCCAAATCCAAAGCTGAACCCCAGGAGCTGTGCGAACAGGGAAGAGAAGGGGAAATCGCTCCCAGCAGCCTCAGAAGCAGCGGATTAAAACTCCACAAACAACTTGATGTGCCTGCATCTGTTGAACACCTGAATAGACAACGAATCATCCCAAATTCAGGAGGGGGACTCTGGGAGCAGGAGATATTAATTTTTTCCCCTTTTCCTTTTTTTGTGAGTGTATATGTATATGCTTCTGGGTGAGATTTTGTCTGTATAGCTTTGCTTTACAATAGCTTTATTTTACTTCACTATATTATAGCCTCTTTCTTTCTTTCTATTTTTTCTCCCTTTTACTCTGAGCCGTGTGGACGAAAGGCTCTTGGTGCTCCAGCCAGGCATCAGGGCTGTGCCTCTGAGGTGGGAGAGCCAACTTCAGAACACTGGTCCACAAGAGACCTCCCAGCTCCACGTAATACCAAATGGCAAAAATCTCTCAGAGATCTCCATCTCAACATCAAGACCCAGCTTCACTCAACGACCAGCAAGCTACAGTGCTGGACACCCTATGCCAAACAACTAGCTAGACAGGAACACAACCCCATCCATTAGCAGAGAGGCTGCCTAAAATCATAATAAGGCCACAGACACCCCAAAATATACCACCAGACGTGGACGTGCCCACCAGAAAGACAAGATCTAGCCTCATCCACCAGAACTCAGGCACTAGTTCCCTCCACCAGGAAGCCTACACAACCCACTGAACCAACCTTAGCCACTGGGGACAGATACCAAAAACAACGGGAACTACGAACCTGCAGCCTGTGAAAAGGAGACCCCAAACACAGTAAGATAGGCAAAATGAGACGACAGAAAAACACACAGCAGATGAAGGAGCAGGGTCAAAACACACTGGACTTAACAAATGAAGAGGAAATAGGTAGTCTACCTGAAAAAGAATTCAGAATAATGATAGTAAGGATGATCCAAAATCTTGGAAATAGAATAGACAAAATGCAAGAAACATTTAACAAGGATGTAGAAGAACTAAAGAGGAACCAAGCAATGATGAAAAACACAATAAATGAAATTAAAAATACTCTAGATGGGATCAATAGTAGAATAACTGAGGCAGAAGAAAGGATAAGTGACCTGGAAGATAAAATGGTGAAAATAACTACTACAGAGCAGGATAAAGAAAAAAGAATGAAAAGAACTGAGGACAGTCTCAGGGACCTCTGGGACAACATTAAACGTGCCAACATTCGAATTATATGGGGTCCCAGAGGAAGAAGAGAAAAAGAAAGGGACTGAGAAAATATTTGAAGAGATTATAATTGAAAACTTCCCTTATATAGGAAAGGAAATAGTTAATCAAGTCCTGGAAGCACAGAGAGTCCCATACAGGATAAACCCAAGGAGGAACACGCCAAGACACATATTAATCAAACTGTCAAAAATTAAATATAAGGAAAACATATTAAAGGCAGCAAGGGAAAAAAAAAACAAATAACACACAAGGGAATTCCCATAAGGTTAACATCTGATCTATCAGCAGAAACTCTGCAAGCCAGAAGGGAGTGGCAGGATATACTTAAAGTGATGAAGGAGAAAAACCTACAACCAAGATTATTCTACCCAGCAAGGATCTCATTCAGATTCGATGGAGAAATTAAAACCTTTACAGACAAGCAAAAGCTGAGAGAGTTCAGCACCACCAAACCAGCTTTACAACAAATGCTAAAGGAAATTCTCTAGGCAAGAAACACAAGAGAAGGAAAACACCTACAATAACAAACCCAATACATTTAAGAAAATGGGAATAGGAACATACATATCGATAATTACCTTGAATGTAAATGGATTAAATGCTCCCACCAAAAGACACAGGCTGGCTGAATGGATACAAAAACAAGACCCATATATATGCTGTCTACAAGAGACCCACTTCAGACCTAGAGACACATACAGACTGAAAGTGAGGGGATGGAAAAAGATATTCCATGCAAATGGAAATCAAAAGAAAGCTGGAGTAGCAATTCTCATATCAGAAAAAATAGACTTTAAAATAAAGACTATTACAAGAGACAAAGAAGGACACTATATAATGATCAAGGGATCGATCCAAGAGGAAGGTATAACAATTGTAAATATTTATGCACCCAACATAGGAGCACCTCAATACATAAGGCAAATACTAACAGCCATAAAAGGGGAAATTGACAGCAACACAATCATAGTAGGGGACTTTAACACCCCACTTTCACCAATGGACAGATCATCCAAAATGAAAATAAATAAGGAAACACAAGCTTTAAATGATACATTAAACAAGATGGACTTAATTGATATTTATAGGACATTCCACCCAAAAACAACAGAATACACATTTTTCTCAAGTGCTCATGGAACATTCTCCAGGATAGATCATATCTTGGGTCACAATCAAGCCTTGGTAAATTTAAGAAAATTGAAATCGTATCAAGTATCTTTTCCGACCACAACGGTATGAAACTAGATATCAATTACAGGAAAAGATCTGTAAAAAATACAAACACATGGAGGCTACACAATACATTACTTAATAACGAAGTGATTACTGAAGAAATCAAAGGGGAAATCAAAAAATACCTAGAAACAAATGACAATGGAGACACGACGACCCAAAACCTATGGGACGCAGCAAAAGCAGTGCTAAGAGGGAAGTTTATAGCAATACAAGCCTACCTCAAGAAACAGGAAACATCTCAAATAAACAACCTAACCTTGCACCTAAAGCAATTAGAGAAAGAAGAACAAAAAAACCCCAAAGCCAGCAGAAGGAAAGAAATTATAAAGATCAGGTCAGAAATAAATGAGAAAGAAATGAAGGAAACAATAGCAAAAATCAATGAAACTAAAAGCTGGTTCTTTGAGAAGATAAACAAAATTGATAAACCATTAGCCAGACTCATCAAGAGAAAAAGGGAGAAGACTCAGATCAATAGAATTAGAAATGAAAAAGGAGCAGTAACGACTGACACTGCAGAAATACAAAAGATCATGAGAGATTACTACAAGCAACTGTATGCCAATAAAATGGACAACCTGGAAGAAATGGACAGATTCTTAGAAATGCACAAACTGCCGAGACTGAACCAGGAAGAAATAGAAAATATGAACAGACCAATCACAAGCACTGAAATTGAAACTGTGATTAAAAACCTTCCAACAAACAAAAGCCCAGGACCAGATGGCTTCACAGGTGAATTCTATCAAACATTTAGAGAAGAGCTAACACCTATCCTTCTCAAACTCTTCCAAAATATTGCAGAGGGAGGAACACTCCCAAACTCATTCTACGAGGCCACCATCACCCTGATACCAAAACCAGACAAAGATGTCACAAAGAAAGAAAACTACAGGCCAATATCACTGATGAACATAGATGCAAAAATCCTCAACAAAATACTAGCAAACAGAATCCAACAGCACATTAAAAGGATCATACACCATGATCAAGTGGGGTTTATCCCAGGAATGCAAGGATTCTTCAATATACGCAAATCAATCAATGTGATACACCATATTAACAAATTGAAGGAGAAAAACCATATGATCATCTCAATAGATGCAGAGAAAGCTTTCGACAAAATTCAACACCCATTTATGATAAAAGCCCTGCAGAAAGTAGGCATAGAGGGAACTTTCCTCAACATAATAAAGGCCATATATGACAAACCCAGAGCCAACATTGTCCTCAATGGTGAAAAACTGAAACCATTTCCACTAAGATCAGGAACAAGACAACTATTATTCAACATAGTTTTGGAAGTGTTAGCCACAGCAATCAGAGAAGACAAAGAAATAAAAGAATCCAAATCGGAAAAGAAGAAGTAAAGCTGTCACTATTTGCAGATGACATGATACTATACATAGAGAATCCTAAAGATGCTACCAGAAAACTCCTAGAGCTAATCAATGAATTTGGTAAAGTAGCAGGATACAAAATTAATGCACAGAAATCTCTTGCATTTCTATACACTAATGATGAAAAATCTGAAAGTGAAATTAAGAAAACACTCCCATTTACCATTGCAACAAAAAGAATAAAATATCTAGGAATAAACCTACCTAAGGAGACAAAAGACCTGTATGCAGAAAATTATAAGACACTGATGAAAGAAATTAAAGAGGATACAAATAGATGGAGAGATATACCATGTTCCTGGATTGGAAGAATCAACATTGTGAAAATGACTCTACTACCCAAAGCAATCTACAGATTCAATGCAATCCCTATCAAACTACCACTGGCATTTTTCACAGAACTAGAACAAAAAATTTCACAATTTGTATGGAAACACAAAAGACCCCGAATAGCCAAAGCAATCTTGAGAACGAAAAATGGAGCTGGGGGAATCAGGCTCCCTGACTTCAGACTATATTACAAAGCTTCAGTAATCAAGACAGTTTGGTACTGGCACAAAAACAGAAATATAGATCAATGGAACAGGATAGAAAGCCCAGAGATAAACCCACACACATATGGTCACCTTATCTTTGATAAAGGAGGCAAGCATATACAGTGGAGAAAAGACAGCCTCTTCAATAAGTGGTGCTGGGAAAATTGGACAGGAACATGTAAAAGTATGAAATTAGAACACTCCCTGACACCATGCACAAAAATAAACTCAAAATGGATTAAAGACCTAAGTGTAAGGCCAGACACTATCAAACTCTTAGAGGAAAACATAGGCAGAACACTCTATGACATACATCACAGCAAGATTGTTTTTGACCCAGCTCCCAGAGAAATGGAAATAAGAACACAAATAAACAAATGGGACCTAATGAAACTTAAAAGCTTTTGCACAGCAAAGGAAACCATAAACAAGACCAAAAGACAACCCTCAGAATGGGAGAAAATATTTGCAAATGAAGCAACTGACAAAGGATTAATCTCCAAGATTTACAAGCAGCTCACGCAGCTCAATAACAAAAAAACGAACAACCCAATCCAAAAATGGGCAGAAGATCTAAATAGACATTTCTCCAAAGGAGATATACAGATGGCCTACAGACACATGAAAGAATGCTCAACATCATTAATCATTAGAGAAATGCAAATCAAAACTACAATGAGATATCATCTCACACCGGTCAGAATGGCCATCATCAAAAAATCTAGAAACAATAAATGCTGGAGAGGGTGTGGAGGAAAGGGAACACTCTTGTACTGCTGGTGGGAATGTAAATTGATACAGCCACTATGGAGAACAGTATGGAGGTTCCTTAAAAAACTACAAATAGAACTACCATACGACCCAGCAATCCCACTACTGGGCATATACCCTGAGAAAACCATAGGTCAAAAAGAGTCATGTACCAAAATGTTCATTGCAGCTCTATTTACAATAGCCAGGACATGGAAGCAACCTAAATGTCCATCGACAGATGAATGGATAAAGAAGATGTGGCACATATATACAATGGAATATTACTCAGCCATAAAAAGAAATGAAATGGAGGTATTTGTAATGAGGTGGATGGAGTTAGAGTCTGTCATACAGAGTGAAGTAAGTCAGAAAGAGAAAAACAAATACAGTATGCTAACACATATATACGGAATCTAAGGGGAAAAAAAAAAAAAGGCCATGAAGAACCTAGTGGCAAGACGGGAAGAAAGACACAGACCTACTAGAGAATGGACTTGAGGATATGGGGAGGGGCTAGGGTGAGATGTGACTGGGTAAGAGAGTGTCATGGACATATATACACTACCAAATGTAAAATAGATAACTAGTGGGAAGCAGCCGCATAGCACAGGGAGATCAACTCGGTGCTTTGTGACCACCTAGAGGGGTGGGATGGGGAGGGTGGGAGGGAGGGAGATGCAAGAGGGAAGAGAAATGGGAACATATTGTATATGTATAACTGATTCACTTTGTTATAAAGCAGAAGCTAACACAGTATTGTAAGGCAATTATACTTCAATAAAGATGTTTAAAAAAAAAAGCAATTTCACATTGATTTAAGAATAGTAGAAAATATAGAAAGTAGAAGAAGGATAGAAAGTCCTCATTGTTTACACCCTAAACAAAACTACTATCAACATTTAATTTATTTACTTGCAGGGTTTTTACTACATGCATTGTTTGGGTCTGTGTACTTAGATTGGACCATGTATAGGGCATTCATTTTGTAAGCTTCATATCAGGCCATGTCTAAAAGCTGACCTCAAATAGCAGGACAGTTAAATTGTTCGTCATGGTACACTATAAGGAGGCCATTTAGTCTATCTGGAGAGAAGTTATAATCTTTGGAAATCTACATCTTATGTTAGATTGGGCCAGGGATAGATGGTACAGAGACAAGAATTTGAAATATCATCAGTGGGAGAGAAAATGGTACAAACATTGAAAAACTAATATGGTATCATATATCAAGAGCCTCAGAAGCAGACAAAGACTTATAAATAAATCAATTGCAACATCCTCTATAAAAGTGAAAACTGAGAGTCTACCTAAATTTTCAGTAAAGGTATAATATAGTTAAGTAAATTGTGGTGTAATTAGATGATAAAATATTATTCAACTAGAAAAAATCATGAAGAGTTTTGATGACATAGAAAAATGAGTAAGATACTAAAATATGTAATGTGTGGAAAATATAAAAACCTGGAATGAGATTCACCCCAACTTTTTTTTTTTAATATTAATTTATTTATTTTATTTATTTTGGTTGTGTTGGGTCTTCATTTCTGTGCGAGGGCTTTCTCTAGTTGCGGCAAGTGGGGGCCACTCTTCATCGCGGTGCGCGGGCCTCTCACCACCGCGGCCTCTCTCGCTGCGGAGCACAGGCTCCAGATGCGCAGGCTCAGCCGTTGTGGCTCACGGGCCCAGCCGCTCCGCGGCACGTGGGATCTTCCCAGACGGGGGCACGAACCCGTGTCCCCTGCATTGGCAGGCAGACTCTCAACCACTGCGCCACCAGGGAAGCCCTCACCCCAATTTTGACAGTGATAATGACATTGATTACTTCTAGGTAGTAGAGAGAATTTTCTATAATAAATACGTTTTATTTTTACCAGAAAAAAAAAAAAACCTTTAAATAAAATGTTTATGCCCAACAAATATATGAAAGTGCTCATCTTCTTATTCATTTAATCTTATTCAATTAAAATCCCAGTGATCTAGGACTACACATTACCTGAATAGCTAAGATGAAAAAGAGAGGAAATAATATCAAATGCTGAAGAAGATGTGGAGCAATTAGAACTCTCATACACTAATGATGGGAGTGTACTTTTGTACAACCATTTTGCAAAACTGTTTGGAAATATCTACTAAAGCTAATCCTTTACTCACCTTATGACCCAGTAATCATACTCCTAGGTATTTATCCAAAAGCAACACATCAATATACTCATCAAAAATCATCCCTAAGAATGTTCATAGCAGCATTATTCGTAAGAGCCCTAAACTGTATATAACCCAAATGTCTATCAGCAGCTGAATGGATAAATCGATTGGGGTATATCCATACAACAGAATGGTATACAGCAATGAGAATGAACCAGACTACATGCAATATCAAGAATCTCACAAATATAATGCTCAATGGGAGAAGCTCGACACTAAAAAGTACACACTGCACGCTCTATTTGTGTAAAAGTTGAAGATCGGCAAAAGCTATCAGTGCTGTTAGAAGTCAGCATAGTGGTTACTCATGACACAGGTGGAGGGGTAGTAAATAGAAGAAGGCACAAGAGGGGCTCTGTGGTTCTGCTGATGTTCTGTTTATTAATCTAAGTGCTGGTTCTACAGTTGGATTCATTTTCTGAAAATATCTTGATCTGTACACTTATGACTTGTAAAATTAAAAGTTTACCTAAAATAATTATCAGAGGCTGTTTCCCCAAAGACAGACTGAAACAAAATTTCACACCAGCTAGATGATTCAAACAATTCAACCCATATGCTATCAAGAAATAAGATATTCCCATTAAGAACAAACATGCCACAACTAGATAGGGTACACTGATCTCTACAGAAGAACTTCTAAATGATCAAATTCAGCAGTGATGAAACACCAACAATCTCTACAAGCAAGAGGAAACCCCATTCAACTATACATTCAAACATCCGTTTAGTGCCTACTAAGTACCAGACATTATTTTAGGAGCTGGAAATTCAGTGATGAGTAAGATAGATCAAAGTCTCGCCCTTATGGATCTTACCTTGCCTCACCCTAGGTTCCAGAATAAAGAACACCTAGAAAAGTCATTTTTTTATTCTGGAAGATTCCATGAAAAGTATGACTGAGACTGTCTCCTACTGTTTGACTTTTTGGCTCAGTTTCATTTGGTAATAAGCTCACTAACAAGAGTTAACTATGAATTGGATCTAAAAGTGTGTAAGTGTATGTGTGTGTGTTTGTAGAAAACACAGACAGACTCAGAGTTTGAGTTTGTCAGTGAGTGCAAACCATACAAAGCATGTGAGATTGTCTGAGAGACAAAAATATGATTAAGTGAAGTGAAGAAAGGGAGTGTGGAACACTATAGGAGAATACATGAATAAGAGTGCGTGTAACTCAGGCTGAAATCTTGTGACTAACAGAAATCTACTTCCACTAATGAGTTTTTTTCTTAAGCTCCCCCATTGTTCCCCAGGATCTCATGAGGTAAAAGAAGTTAGCTGTTTCATCTGACATTACCATATCCAGTCTCCTGTTTTATATTCATGGGAAAATCCTGGCACATAAGCAATTTAAACTCCAGCTCACGGCTGCATCAGGGTTATTTCCTGTTCAAAGTATTAAACCCTCAAAACTAGCCCCTGATCCCTCCTGGAACATCCCTTCCTCCTCCCACTGAGAGCTGTTGAACACCATCTGTGCTAATAAGGTTCTGTGACTCAAAGCCATTGACCTCCCAGGATGACTGTGGACTCCCTTCTCAAAAGGTCTTTAAAAATAGAAGAGATATTCTCTTCTTGGAGTATGGCTTAGGAAGAGCTCTAGCCAAGAAGATGATGGTCCTTTCATAAAGTCCTATCAAGAACAATTTATCAGAATTATCCAGGCTTGGTGATTGGTAGGGGTTGCCTGATCCTATTGAAGTCAGTCTTTTGCACATAGCATAATTTTTCCCTTTTTAAGCAATGTTATTCCTTATTTTATCTACCTGGCAGACTCATCACCTAAGATCTAGTTAAGTCACATCTCCTTTATAAAACCCTCCCTGGCTCCTTTTCCCAATCTAGAGTCAAATATACTTTCCTCTGACTCCTCTAAGCTTTGAAAGAATATTTTGGTTCACACATTTTCCTGTCCTTTGAGAAATATGAGTTTTATGAAGACAGGGACCATAATTGTCAATTCTGCTATCCAGTGGCAAGGAGGGCACATGGAAAATGGCAGATATTCATTAGTCATTTGTTGAATGAATGTCAGTGACCAGGTGATGTTTATAAAATGGAGCTTTTGGAAAATAACTTTCCCCCTAGAGCTGGCTTAATAAATGGGATAGAAATTAAGCCATCTATCTCATCTTCAAAAAAAAAAAGAATTCTCCTGCCCAGATCTCTTGTGAAAATGCATGCTTTGTCTGATGGACTTAGGATATTTCTTAAAGAGATTTCTATAGAAAGGATGAGCAGAAACTTGAATGTTTTCAAAAGAGCTCCTGGGAATTTTACATCTAATAAGGGAGCTAGAGAAAAAATATATATAAGGGAGATTTGAGGTTAAATTGAAGAAGTAAAATTAACTTATAGAATCTACATACATTGGACATCATTCTTTGGATAATAATCATTATCATTCTTAATTATCATTTAAGAATGATAAATATCCTAATTATCATTCTTTGGATAATAAGGACAGCTGAGAAATAAAAGGTCGTTTTGTTTGGATTCAAGACATGTTATGATTGATACTTTGCTTAGTCAATAAGTTGGTCCATTGTTAAGAATATGTTTTTTAAATAGAACAGCTTAACTCCTGGTTTTCACTCTGAGCCAGAGGAAAGCATCCCCTGACATCTGGGAGCTGGCTTGGTGAGCAGACTTGGTGCTATCAGCTTGACCTTGGTGTTGCTAGGAGCTGGCGTGGCACTCACAGATAGCTTTTAGTGTCCTGTGGAACAAAACACTTTCACAGAACATCAATATAACACAAGGCCATGATGGAGCAAGACAAAAAATAGACTGCTCCATAATCATGCTGGAGCCAGAGAAAAACATAAACACTGTCCAAACCACAAAAATGACCAAACATCTCCCACCCTGGTTAAATGATCGACTGATGTTTCTTTATTGATTATAGCTTCAACCTTGGTCTATTCTTCCCTCCTAGATAAGGTCTATTAGGGTACTCAATTACAGAATTGTCCTGGCTTCCATCCAATCCAGAGTAAAGTTGTCCTTCCTTAAATTCTCCCCAAATCACCTAAAGATAGCCCAAATTCAATTAAGTCCTTTCTTAAACTCTCTTACTAAGATGCCTCGGAGTTCCCCAAGGAGAGTGTTCTTACTTGTGACAAAGAGCAACAAACCCAACTTATTCAACAATAGGTGTCTTCCTGGTGGCTGGAAGGTATTATTCCCTCACATATATCTGTTCACTAACATACAAACTGACTTCTCCCAAATGCCAGCATTTACACTAAGATATTAAATTCTCTTGATTAAATTTTACAATTTTATCATATTGTTATCATAATTTGTTGTTATTCTGTCCCACCTCAGTTAAATAGAATATTTCAGAAACCCCAGAGGAAATGATGATGGAATAAATTATTTTAAGGAATTAGAAAAAGAGAAGGAACAATCGAAGTTTCTATTTTCTTACTCCCCTTACATAAGAGAGGGAAATAGTCTTCTATAATGTAAAGCTCTGTGGTGTAGTGGTCACATTTATTCCATGGAAGCAGTATATTTTCCTAAGATCCTCAACTCACCACCATAATTTCTACCAGTTTTCTCTGCACAAAGATTCCTCCATGGAGCTGTCACAATATTTTTCTTCCCACTAAGAATACCAGAGTGCTTTTTCTTCCCTAGTATTCTTCTTGTGTTGTATAATGTGACAGGTTATTAAATCAATTTCTCTCTCTCTCTTTAAATAAAACACAGCATCAAGCACAGTGATCGTTCAGAATTAGAGATGACAACCTAGAGATGTTTGGATTCAGTCTCCAGTCCTAACACACACACACAACCCACATCTCCCTTGTTCAAGCTCTCACTCTTACAAACCCACACACACACACACACACACACTGTATACTAGTAAAAACGTATTAACAGTTATGTTTTAATTTATTAGTATTTTATTATTATATCAGGCATATTATATTATATTAATAATTAATACACATATTAATATAAAGATAATTTTGGGAGAAGAAGGACAGAAATATGATTAGAATCCCTTAAGTGACTTCGAGTCACGCCAAACCAAAGAAAGCCTCCCTCTGTGACTAGGGCAGTTGGCGACAACAAAGGTCTGGGGAGTCTATATATTAAATGCTAAATATCTAAAACATTTTTGTTAAATAATGTTTAACAAAACATTACCCAGGAGTTAACCTGGGTAAACCCAGGAGTTAAGCTGTTCTATTTAAAAAACATATTCTTAACAATGGACCTCCTTTTCATTTCACAGTTTGCTGGTAGGAGCATATGGGTATGATCACTCCAGATAGGGAATTAGGTAATTTTAAAAGCTTAACATGTGTGTATATCATTTGATCCAACACTTCCCCTAAGACAACAATCTAAATGTTAACAGAATTATGTTTATAATGATACTGATGGCTGGCAGTTAAGTGCTAGGTACTGTTGTGTATTAAATCCTCCAAACAACCCTACAATGTAGGTAATTTTATCATCTCCATTATACAGGTAAGAAAATGGAAGTAACTGACTTGGGTAAGACCTTACAGCTGATAAATAATAGAGCTGGGATTCAAACAGAGATGGTCTTTAGCCACACTGTCCCTGCCTCTCACTGCTAGAAGCACGTTCACTGTAGAATTATTATCACACCCGCTCTTCCCCAAGCATTGTCATCGTTGACTTAGGTGCTTAGACCTCTGGAATCGGGCTTGATTCCTCCCTTTTTCTCATACCCTATATCCTATCCATCAGCAAATTTTATAGTCTATTTTTTAAATACAGCTCATTTCCAACCACTTCTCCTCTTCTCCATGGTTACCACCTGCTCCAAACTATCATATCTCTCCCTTGGACAAACGTAGTCTCTGTACACTGTCTGGCCCAACAACAAAGAGCGTTATCTCTTAAAATGCCAATCACTTCCCTGCTCCAAGAATTCCATTGCCCTCCACGTTTGGAATAAAATCTAGAAGCCCCCCAGGATCTCTACTGTGGCCTGTAAGTCCCTACACAACCTGGCCCCTAGCTGCCTCCTCACACCATTTCCTCTCAACCATACATTTTTAACCCCATTGTTTTATTTATTTATTTATTTATTAACATCTTTATTGGAGTATAATTGCTTTACAATGGTGTGTTAGTTTCTGCTTTATAACAAAGTGAATCAGTTATACATATACATATGTTCCCATATCTCTTCCCTCTTGCATCTCCCTTCCTCCCACCCTCCCTATCCCACCCCTCTAGGTGGTCACAAAGCACAGAGCTGATCTCCCTGTGCTATGCGGTTGCTTCCCACTAGCTATCTATTTTACGTTTGGTAGTGTATATATGTCCATGCCACTTTCTCACTTTGTCACATCTTACCCTTCCCCCTCCCCATATCCTCAAGTCCATTCTCTAGTAGGTCTGTGTCTTTATTCCCATCTTGCCACTAGGTTCTTCATGACCTTTTTTCTTTTTTCCTTAGATTCCATATATATGTGTTAGCATACTGTATTTATTTTTCTCTTTCTGACTTACTTCACTCTATATGACAGACTCTAACTCCAACCACCTCACTACAAATAACTCAATTTCTTTTCTTTTATTCTATCCATCCTGCTTCCCTGCTATTCCTTAAATAGGTCAGCAAACCTGTGTCATTGTGTCATGGCCTCTGCTCATCCTTCTTTAGAACACTCTTTCCCTGTAACCAGATGGCTCACTCCATTACTGGCTCAATTTCCTGTGCAAATGTTGATACCTCAGAGAAGCCTTCCCTAACCATAATTTTTAAACTGGTGCCCTCAGCATTCTCCACCCTCTTCCCTGCTTCATTCTTCTCCAAAGCACTCACCACTACCTGACAACAGATTATACATTCATTGTTTATTTTCTATTCTGTTCACTTGCACAAAAGCACAAAAGTAACCATGTGTTACTCCCTGCTATTCTCCCAGCCCATGGAAGGCAGAGTGCCTTGCACATAGTAGGAACTCAATAAGTGTTTGCTAAATGAATCAAAAAATGAACCACTTACATGTGCACCATTAGTGGGCTGGTAGGTGAATCATGGCTCACCCATAGAATAAACTCACCTATGGATCTCTTGCCAGCAAATTATTGTGGAAAATACTTATTAGGATTGGAAAATGTGGTTGGGCAAATTTCAAGGCAGCAGGTAGGGAGTGGGCAAGAAAGGGATCAAGTAGCAAAGGGATGGAGAGAGTTGTGTGTGGGCTCAACTGGTTCCCACAGCCATAGGTGTACTGGTTTCTCAGAAAGGGGCAGGGTTAGAATCACGAACATCAGTGGGAGAGGATTCATGATGCAACCAAAGGATCCCAAACTTGGAAGTCAGAGGATTTTAGAGAGCAGGTACCACATATATTGACCAAATGACCTTGGAAATGTTATTATGACATCTCTGAATCTCAGGTTCTCATCTGCAGATTGGCAGTAAAAATAATAGTACTGACTTTCATAAGTTGTTGTGAGGAAGCTATGAAAAGAATTGTGGAAGGGCTATGCAGATACAAGTTGCTCTTATTTATTCCTTTTCTTCTTCTTCTTATCTAGTCATGGTAGCATTTATGCATTATTCTTTTTTTTTAATAAATTTATTTATTTATTTATTTTTGGCTGTGTTGGGTCTTCGTTTCTGTGCGAAGGCTTTCTCTAGTTGCGGCGAGCGGGGGCCACTCTTCATCGCGGTGCGCGGACCTCTCGCTATCGCGGCCTCTCTTGTTGCGGAGCACAGGCTCCAGACACGCAGGCTCAGTAGTTGTGGCTCACGGGCCTAGTTGCTCCGCGGCATGTGGGATCCTCCCAGACCTGGGCTCGAACCCGTGTCCCCTGCATTGGCAGGCAGATTTTCAACCACTGCACCACCAGGGAAGCCCCTATGCATTATTCTTAAAACGGTGTCTAGAACCAGAAGAGAGACTTCAACTTTTATCGCCCATGGCTTAACTGGATGGCAAACATTCGACACTCTTCTTATTGCCCTGAGACCACCATGCATGGAAGGCCACATGCAGATGCTCTAGTCGGAAGTCCCAGCCTGACATGAGAGTGAAGGACCTTCAGATGATTTGAACCCAAGCCTCAAATCCTGCCAGCCCTCTAGTCTTCCCAGCTGAGGCCCTGGACGCTGTGAATCAGGGGTAAGCCAGACCCACTGTGCCCTGTCTGAAGTCACAGAATCCATGAGATTAATAAAATGGTTGTTTTAAGCTGCTAAATTTTAGGGTGATTGTTATGCAATGGTAGTAATTGGAGCTGGAAAAGCAAATCTTCAAGATGGACAGGCTTACATAGGCTATCCTACCAAAAACCCCAGTTCCTCAGAAGTTGTTCTGAAAAGGTTGGAATTCAAAGGGGGTGTTTAAAAGGTACCAAATTTTCTTGCTTCCACACACAGTTCCCAAACTGTAATCTTTTAACAAGAAGAACTAGTCTTCACACTCAAGAAGAAAATATCTAAGACTGAATTCTCAGGTGGGAAGAGGTTCTTGAAATATCAAGTATTTGAAAACAGACTAACCAAGATAGGCAGTTGAACTTTTCTGAGCTTGAATCAAGATAAAATATTTAATTAGCCTATAAACTGACCCCAAGAACATCTGGAGCTTCCAGAAGGAGGGATTTTCTTGTCACTTCTCTTCTAAGACTGCCAAACAGTGCTGGCTGATGTTGGTACAGAAGCAAAGATGGAAAGGCAAGGTTATCAGCACGGCCTCTCTTATTCCCATCCACAGATTAGAGAACATGGACAAGTGAAATGAAATTGCTCCAAGCCTATTTGTCTTCTTCAAAATTCAGGGAGTGCAGGGGAGGAAGAGGCTTGGATAATTCCCTACCAGGAGAGCCAAAACAGATCAATCAAAGTGGCTAGTCAGAGGCTTGGGGGAAACTTAGAGACCTTCCAAAATTTTTGACTGAAAGTTCTCTTATTTTAACACAGACAAATGGGACCAAGAATACTTGGGCTGGGCAGCAGACCAAAAGCTTGTTGCTGGCATTAAACACACATCATGTAAGTGTTACCTGATAACATCTTCTGCATACGAGGTCCTAGGTAATGTGCTAACCACATTAGTTTTGCACACATTATATGCTTTAAGCATAATAACATTTAATGTCTATTAAGCACTCACTATGCCCCAGGTACTCTGTTAAGGAATTCTTAGGTATCATCTCATTTTACCCTTATAGTAAATCCATGGAGCAGGTTTCATTGATACCTCCATGTAGCAGATGGAGAGAATGCAGGGCCAGGGAAGGTGAGGCTTCTGTGTAAGGTCATAGATGACCCAAGTGGTCCAATTCCAGAGTCTATAGCATCAGCATGCTCACTATCCTGCCAGCCAATCATTCAATCCTAACGACAACCGTTTAGAAAGGAGGTGGTGTGAGAGGCTTGGAGGGGTTAGGAGGCTTTCCAAGGTCACGCCATTGACGTGTGGTGCACCTCATGACTGTCCTAACCACTCTACCTGAGCTGATTCATTTAATCTCATAATCATCTCCATATGAAAGGTACCAATATGATACCCATCTTATAGATGAGGAAACTGAGGCACAGAAAGGGCTGGGTAATTTGCCTATTAGCACAGCTAATAATGACTGTGTTAGGACTTAAATCTGGGCAGCCTGGCTCCACAGTCTGAGCTCTGAACCACTCTGCCACGCACCATCATGAACCACTAGGAGGTCAGGCTGAAACCATATAAACTGGGGTTGAGGTGGATGTTTTAAATATCAGCCCCCAAACAAATTTAATTTCTATTAAAAATAAATGCAATCAGTTTTAAATGAATTCTTGCCTTTTCTAAGGAGGAAAAACATGTTCATTTTAAAGGCTAGTGGCCTTATGGGTGTTACTCTACCTCCACGGGCACTGGAGACATGAAGATCTGAGTTCAAATCCCAAGACCACTTCTCACTAGTCTTGTGAGCTTCGACATGTACATTTCCTATGTGAGTGTCAGTTTTCTCACCTATAAAATGGGTAATCACAGTTCCTATCTGCTAACACTGTCATGAGAATTCTATGAATATGCATGTAAAAACTCGGCACACGGCACACAGCACTCAGGGACTGGGACACATTATTCTTAGAGATGGGCAGTGATGGATTCTGGCAGCACCGTCTGCAGTCAGACAGACTGGGTTCAATTTGTCACAGCTCCTTCACTTATGACTGACTTGTGTGACCCTTGAGTAAGTTGCTTAATTCTTCTGTGCCTCTTTATAAAATATCTACATAGGACAATTTGTAGGGCTGTTTTGATAATTACATATGATGACACATGTAAAGTGCTTAAGAGAGTGCCTGATACACTGCATGCCTACTCTCAATATATTTAAGGTATCATTATTAATAAACCACAACTACACTTAATAAAAAAAGATAAAATTGATTGAAATTACAAAGGAAAGGTAATTTTAAGATGATGATTATCAATAGTGACTAGAAAAACATTAAAAAGTGGGGCCCAGATAAGGTGTTGAAAATATCTCCTTTGTAATGTTGCAGGTGGTTTGAGCTAGAGGCAGAGAGCTCTAAATCACAGATGCCTCCTCACATTCTATCCCTGGCCTGTATTCCATCTTCCAAACACTCAACATGGGACTCAAGACACATTACAAAAACCCATGGCAACCACTGTTGAGTCTGAGTGTCCAGAGTGTGTCTTGCCAGTTCTTCAAGCTAAGGAGGCAGTGAAGCCCACATCACAGTGCTCTCTTCTTTGTAGGAGACCTGACATTATCCTTCCAGCTGATAAATCATCTTCTGGGCCCCCAAGAGAATAAGCAGTGAAAACAGGATTTCAGTTCAAATTGTTTCTTTTTCTCATTTGTAGCCCCAAATTTCCCATCTTGTGTGATTCTGCTCTCAGACATTATAACATTGACAACTTGGAGATTTCAATGATAAGAAAGCTACTTAGTCACATATTACACAATCCAGTAATCTTTCCTTTCATCCAAGTGCATCATTTTTGGAGTGAGCATCATAGCACCACAGTCTCTGGTCACAGGGATGTAACTTCCAGCAGCAGGAAGGAAACATTTTCTGGTTTTAATATTTCATTTTGTTTTCTTTTCTATTCAGTGCTCAGGATAAGATTTCTAATATCACCAAAATCAACTTCTTTTTTTTTTTTTTTTTTTTTAAGAAAAGAAATTATTCTCATTAGGGCGTGTTAAGGGGGAGGTGGAAAGCAACATCAAAGTTTTCCCAAATGGGAGTTTGATGTGAAACCACAGTGGAAACTTTGTGAACAACTGAAGAAAACTGTTGTTTTTTATCATCCGTCATGCTTGGTGTTAGCCACTCAAACACTGCCAGTCAGCAAAGTGTGAACAGAAAATCTTTCGAGAAAGGAACTTGTTTGTGATACCCAGAGGGAATGCTTTAATTGACTTAATTTTCATTTTTCAGCTCTTGTCTGAGTCCACAGCTGGGCGGTTAGCTATGTTTCAGAGGCCCAGCCCAGGGACTGCAGGAGCGTGGTCTGAACTCAAACACCTCCAGGGGCCATTGGAGCCATCCCAGTGAGTGAAGGAGGCTGGCTAGGAGTGAGCACAAGGATACACTTGGATTCTGGGTAGGGGCAGATGCTGACCATCACTGTACAAGAACTAAAGGCTCCATGTTGCCAGATTTCCTGGCAAAAGAAAAAATCTGGAGTTTTATGAAAAATCCCCTGATCTTTAAGTTTTGTTAACCAGTACAAAACTTGTTTAAACACATGACGGCCAGATAAACTATATCTGGAGATTAGATAGAGGCCTTTAGCTTTAAATTTGTGACCCCTGGTAAAATAGAGATAATATGGGTTTTAGAATCAACCAGATTCCAGCTTTACTATTGACTAGTTGTACGACCTGGTGACTTATTAATTCTGCCCAAGCCTCAGTTTCCTTACCTGGTTAATAAAGTCTGCATTGCAGGGTAGTTGTGAGGATTAGAAGGAAAATGTGTAAAATGACGAATACATAGCTGGTATCAACAATTAGAGATGGCTACTTTATTTTGTTATCACCTAAATGTTCATATTGTCTGACCCATTTTCATAAAATTCTAGCATTTTGGAGCAATAGGAAATTGAAAATCTCAGGTATAGGTGAAACTGCTATTTTGGACTCTATCCTCCTGGCTCCATACACAAAAGGATGCTGCCTCACTATTTACCCAAGCATGAAAGAAACTTGTTCCACAGAACTCCTCCATGAGCCCTCTAGCCAACAAAGAATTGCTGAAAAAAGTTCATAGCCCACTTATTTGGGAGTGGGCAAGGCCACCACCGTGGACCCATATTTCTCCTCTGTACTGCCAGTAGGGATGTTGGGTCAGATGGTATCCAGACCCTACATCTGGGTAGATGGGGAGTGGGGAGAGAACATGGGGAATAGTGGAGGGATGAAGGAATGATTGATTTTTAGTTCCACCCCATATAAAGGTAACCAAGGCACACTTGAAATGGTCTATCCACCACACATTGAAGGAAAGGAAAAGGTTTAAGTTAGGACCTTGTCTTGAGCCCCCTTTCTCAAGTTCACATGACCATCTAAGGCTCCAGGCCTCTGGCTCTGAGATGGGCTGCATTCTACTAGACTCTGAGGTCTTTGAGGACACAAAAGATGTCTTTTTCATAGTACTCAGTACGTGCTAGGGTTAATTTCAATGTCTGTGCCACCTTTTTACAGGGCTATTATGAGAAGTAAATGAAATAATTTAAGTAGATGGGCTTTGTGAATGTAAAGTATTATATGGATATATTATTATTATAAACAATAATAATCTTGCATTAACATCCACTGATAATTAATGTGTTAGATATAACCACACTAATTATTACTAACAATTATTATTACCAACAATCCACCAAAGCATATGATTCATCATAACATGCTTTCATATGGAATTGATCCAAGGGTAATTCATCCTGAGAATTACTTAGAGCTTCCTATGGAGGAACTCAATAACTATGTATTAAGATTAAATGGAAAACTGGAATTAAAGGTGATTGGCAACATCCTAGCAGTGTGGGCAATCATTTGGCTTTTTCCAATGAGAACAATTACTCTGCCATCTACAAGATCTCTGCCAAGGGCCACAGTATCAGGAGTGTAGCTCTGCTTCATGGAGAGCATCCAGGTGCCCAGGGAACTAAATAAAAGCCTCCAGTTCATAAGGGCTCTTGCCTTGTGAATCCCTGAGAAGTGTTAATTTATTCCATTTGCATATGAAGTTTAGTGCCTGGGAGTTAGTGAATATCAGCACTCACTAGAAGCCAGGAGGAAATATTTCCACCCTTCACTGGAAGACAAAATGTGTTTTAAATTATCAGCACACTGAGCTGTACCACATACTCTCACCATTAAATGGCCAGGAGCAGGTACAGGGGGATTTAAAAAATGAGTATGAATTAAATTAGGGAAATTAAATGATAGGTCTGAAACTCTCCACTGGGAATGTATTTCCAAGCTACAAGTTTTCCTTTCCTTGCTTTTGACAGTTACAATCATGGTCATTAAAGATTTACCAGAAGGTTTACCATCTCATCTTTATACTCTGAGAGGAAACAAAAATAGCATCCTCTCCATCTCCTCAGCCCTCAAACATACACTTCAAACCCTGCTGGTATGCAAAGAGCAACAATCTGTTCTACATTTCAGAACAATTGATTCCCAGTATTTCAGAGACACAGATTTATCCTCATCGACTCTTTTTTTGAAGTACAGTTGATTTACAATATTAGATTAGTTTCAGGGTTACAGCAAAGAGATTGAGTATTTTGATAGGTTATACTCCATTTAAAGTTACTAAAAAATAATAATTATAATTCCCTGTGCTATACATATATCCTTAATGGATAAAAAAGATGTGGTGTATATATATACAAAGAAATACTACTCTACCATAAAAAAGAATGAAATTCTGCCATTTACAATAACATGGATGGACCTAGTGAGAATTATGCTTAGTGAAATAAGTCAGAGAAAGATAAATACTGTATGTTATCACTTACATGTGGCATCTAAAAAATAAAACAAAGGAATGTATATAGCAAGACAAAAACAGACTCACAGATACAGAGAACAAGCTAGTGGTTACCAGTGGGGAGATGGAAGGGGGGAGGGGAAACATCGGGGAAGGGGAATAAGAGACACAAACTACTATGTATTCTTACTGACTCTTAATACCATTGACAGCACAGAAGGTCGGATTGTAGGTCCTTTTGAGTCTAACTATCAGGCTTACATTTTTATGATACACTTTAGGAATCAAATGTTCTCTTCCACTGCAAACATGCTACAGCCAATTTAAAAAGCAAGCAGTTCCCCTGCATATGAGCTGGGCATCAGAAGGTAGTTATAATTATTGCAGTAGTAACCTGAGCTGTAAACTAGAGCATAACAGGGTCTTTTCCCAGCTGGAATGCTATTACAAAAAGCACAGGGGGACCTTCAAGATGGCAGAAGTAAGACGTGGAGATCACCTTCCCCTCCAAAGATACATCAGAAATACATCTACATGTGGAACAACTCCTACAGAACACATACTGAATGCTGGCAGAAGACCTCAGACTTCCCAAAAGGGCTGTGCTGGAACTTCTCTGCTGGACTCCTGGACTTCCACAAAGACTGCTTTGGCAGGGACCTTCAAGGTGGTGGAGGAGTAAGATGTGGAAATCACCGTCTATCCCACAAATACGTCAAAAATACATCTACAGGTGTAACAGCTCCTACAGAACACCTACTGAATGCTACCAGAAGGCCTCAGACTTCCCAAAAGAGGCTTGGTGCTCCAGCCGGGTGTCAGGCCTGAGCCTCTGAAATGGGAGAGTCGAGTTCAGGACATTGGTCCATGAGAGACCCCTGGCCCCACGTAATATCAAAAAGCGAAAGCTCTCACAGAGATCTCCATCTCAACACTAAGACCTAGCTCCACTCAACAACCAGCAAGTACAGTGCTGGACACCCTTTGCCAACAACTACCAAGACAGGAACACAAACCCACCCATTAGCAGAGAGGCTGCCAAAAATCATAATAAGTTCAAAGACACCCCAAAACACACCACCAAATGCAGTCCTGCCCACCAGAAAGACAAGATCCAGTTTCAACCACCAGAACACAGGCACCAGTCCCCTCCAACAGGAAGCATACAAACACACTAAATCAACCTTAGCCACTCGGGGCAGACACCAAAACCAATGGGAACTATGAACCTGCAGCCTGCGAAAAGCAGACCCCAAACACAGTAAGTTAAGCAAAATGAGGAGACAGAGAAATACAGAGCAGATGAAGGAGCAAGGTAAAAACACACCAGAGCAAACAAATGAAGAGGAAATTCAGAGCAATGATAGTAAAGATGATCAAAAATCTTGGAAACAGAATGGGGAAAATACAAGATATGTTTAACAAGGACCTAGAAGAACTAAAGAGCAAACAAGCAATGATGACCAAAACAATATATGAAATTAAAAATTCCCTAGAAGGAGTCAATAGCAGAATAACTGAGGCAGAAAAACGGATAAGTGACCTGGAAGATAAAATAGTAGAAATAACTACCACAGAGCAGAATAAAGAAAAAAAAATGAAAAGAATTGAGGACAGTCTCAGGGACCTCTGGGACAACATTAAACATACCAACTTTCGAATTATAAGGGTCCCAGAAGAAGAAGAGAAAAAAAAAGGGACTGAGAAAATATTTGAAGAGATTTTAGTTGAAAACTTCCCTAACATGAGAAAGGAAATAGCCACCCAAGTCCAGGAAGTATAGAGAGTCCCATACAGGATAAATCCAAAGAAACACGCCAAGACACATATTATAAAACTATCAAAAATTAAATACAAAGGAAAAATATTAAAAGCAGCAAGGGAAACACAACAAATAACATACAAGGGAATCCCTATAAGGTTAACAGCTGATCTTTCAGCAGAAACTCTGCAAGCCAGAAGGGAGTGGCAGGACATATTTAAAGTGATGAAAAGGAAAAACCTACAACCAAGATTACTCTACCCAGCAAGGATCTCATTCAGATTCGATGGAGAAATTAAAACCTTTACAGACAAGCAAAAGTTAAGAGAATTCAGCACCAACAAACCAGCTCTACAACAAATGCTAAAGGAACTTCTCTAGGCAAGAAACACAAGAGAAGGAAAACACCTACAATAACAAACCCAAAACATTTAAGAAAATGGGAATAGGAACATACATATCGATAATTACCTTGAATGTAAATGGATTAAATGCTCCCACCAAAAGACACAGGCTGGCTGAATGGATACAAAAACAAGACCCATATATATGCTGTCTACAAGAGACCCACTTCAAACCTAGGGACACATACAGAGTGAAAGTGAGGGGATGGAAAAAGATATTCCATGCAAATGGAAATCAAAAGAAAGCTGGAGTAGCAATTCTCATATCAGATAAAATAGACTTTAAAATAAAGACCATTACAACAGACAAAGAAGGACACTATATAATGATCAAGGGATCAATCCAAGAAGAAGATATAATAATTGTAAATATTTATGCAACCAACATAGGAGCACCTCAATACATAAGACAAATGCTAACAACCATAAAAGGGGAAATCGACAGTAACACAAGAGTAGGGGACTTTAACACCTCACTTTCACCAATGGACAGATCATCCAAAATGAAAATAAACAAGGAAACACAAGCCTTAAATGATACATTAAAAAAGATGGACTTAATTGATATTTATAGAACATTGCATCCAAAAACAACAGAATATACTTTTTTCACAAATGCTCATGGAACATTCTCCAGGATAGATCATATCTTGGGTCACAAATCAAGCCATGGTAAATTTAAGAAAATTGAAATCATATCAAGTATCTCTTCTGACCACAACGTTATCAGACTAGATATCTATTATGGGGAAAAAATCTGTAAAAAATACAAACACATGGAGGCTAAACAATCCACTACTAAATAACAAAGAGATCACTGAAGAAATCAAAGAGGAAATCAAAAAATATCTAGAAACAAATGACAATGAAAACACTATGACCCAAAACGTATGGGATGCAGCAAAGCAGTTCTAAGAGGGAAGTTTATAGCAATACATTCCTACCTCAAGAAACAGCAAACATCTCAAATAAACAACCTAACTTTGAACCTAAAACAATTAGAGGAAAAAGAACAAAAAAACACCTCAACGTTAGCAGAACCAAAGAAATCATAAAGATCAGATCAGAAATAAATGAAAAAGCAATGAAGGAAATGATAACAAAGATCACTAAAACTAAAACCTGGTTCTTTGAGTTGATAAGCAAAATTGATAAAACATTAGCCCAATCCATCAAGAAAAAAAGGGAGAGGACTCACATCAATAGAATTAGAAACAAAAAAGGAGAAGTAACAACTAACACTGCAGAAATACAAAGGATCATGAGAGATTACTACAAGCAACTATATGCCAATAAAATGGACAACCTGGAAGAAATGCACAAATTCTTAGAAAAGCACAACCTTCCAAAACTGCACCAGGAAGAAATAGAAAATATAAACAGACAAATCACAAGCAATGAAATTGAAACTGTGATTAAAATCTTCCAACAAACAAAAGTCCAGGACCAGATGGCTTCACAGGCGAATTCTATCAAACGTTTAGAGAAGAGCTAACACCTATCTTTCTCAAACTCTTCCAAAATATAGCAGAGGGAGGAACACCCCCAAACTCATTCTACGAGGCCACAATCACCCTGATACCAAAACCAGACCAAAATGTCACAAGAAAAGAAACTATAGGCCTATATCACTGATGAACATAGATGCAAAAATCCTCAACTAAATACTAGCAAACAGAATCCAACAGCATATTAAAGGGATCATACACCAGTATTAAGTGGGGTTTATCCCAGGAATGCAAGTATTCTTCAATATACGCAAACCAATCAATGTGATACACCATATTAACAACCTGAAGGATAAAAACCATATGATCACCTCAATAGATGCAGAAAAAGATTTGACAAAATTCAACACCCATTTATGATAAAAACCCTGCAGAAAGTAGGCATAGAGGGAACTTACCTCAACATAATAAAGGTCAGATATGACAACCCCACAGCCAACATCATCCTCAATGGTGAAAAACTGAAACCATTTCCACTAAGATCAGGAACAAGACAAGCTTGCCCACTCTCACCACTATTATTCAACATAGTTTTGACAGTTTTAGCCACAGTAACCAGAGAAGGAAAAGAAATAAAAGGAATCCAAATCGGAAAAGAAGATGTAAAACTGCATCACTGCTTGCAGACAACATGATACAATGCATAGAGAATCCTAAAGATGCTACTAGAAACGACTAGAGCTAACCAATGAATTTGGTAAAGCAGCAGGATACAAAATTAATTCACAGAAATCTCTTGCCTTCCTATACACTAATGATGAAAAATCTAAAGGAGAAATTAAGGGAACACTCCCATTTACCATTGCGACAAAAAGAATAAAATACCTAGGAACAAACCTACCTAAGGAGACAAAAGACCTGTATGCAGAACACTATAAGACACTGATGAAAGAAATTAAAGATGATACAAACAGATGGAGAGATATATCATGTTCGTGCATTAGAAGAATCAACAATGTGCAAATGACTATACTATCCAAAGCAATCTACAGATTCAGTGCAATCCCTATCATACTACCAATGGCATTTTCCACAGAACTAGAACAAAAAATTTCACAATTTGTATGGAAACACAAAAGACCTCAAATAGCCAAAGCAATCTTGAGAAAGAAAAACAAAGCTGGAGGAAGCAGGCTCCCAGACTTCAGACTATACTACAAAGTTACAGAAATCAAGACAGTATGGTACTGGCACAAAAACAGAAATATAGATCAATGGAACAGGATAGAAAGCCCAGAGATAAGCCCATGCACATATGGTCACCTTATCTTTGATGAAGGAGGGAGGAATATACAATGGAGAAAATGACAGACTCTTCAATAAGTGGTGCTGGGAAAACTGGACAGGTACATGTAAAAGAAAGAAATTAGAACACTCCCTAACACCATACAGAAAAATAAACTCAAAATCGATTAAAGACCTAAGTGTAAGGCCAGACACTATCAAACTCTTAGAGGGAAACATAGGCAGAACACTCCATGACATAAATCACAGCAAGATCCTTTTTGACCCAGCTCCTAGAGAAATGGAAATAAGAACACAAATAAACAAATGGGACCTAATGAAACTTAAGAGCTTTTGCACAGCAAAGGAAACCATAAACAAGATGAAAAGACAACCCTCAGAATGGGAGAAAATATTTGCCAATGAAGCAACTGACAGAGGATTAATCGCCAAAATATACAAGCAGCTCATGAAGCTCAATATCAAAAAAGCAAACAACCCAATCCGAAAATGGGCAGAAGACCTAAAGAGACATTTCTCCAAAGAAGATATACAGATTGCCAACAAACACATGAAAGGATGCTCAGTATCACTAATCATTAGAGAAATGCAAATCAAAACTACAACAAGGTATCACTTCACACCAGTCAGATTGGCCATCATGAAAAAATCTACAAACAATAAATGCTGGAGAAGGTGTGGAGAAAAGGGGACCCTCTTTAACTGTTGGTGGGAATGTAAATTGATACAGCACCTATGGAGAACAGTATGGAGGTTCTATAAAAAACTAAAAATAGAACTAACATATGACCCAGTAATCCCACTACTGGGCATATACCCTGAGAAAACCATAATTCAAAAATTGTCATGTACCACAATGTTCATTGCAGCTGTATTTACAATAGCCAGGACATGGAAGCAACCTAAGTGTCCATCAACAGACAAATGGATAAAGAAGAGGTGGCACATATATACAATGGAATAGTACTTGGCCATAAAAGAAAATGAAATTGAGTTATTTGCAGTGAGGTGGATGGACCTAGAGACTGTCATACAGAGTGAAGTTAATCAGAGAGAGTAAACCAAATACCGTATGCTAACACAAGTATATGGAATCTAAAAAAAAAAAAAAAGTTTCTGAAGAACCTAGGGCCAGGACAGGAATAAAAACTCCAACGTAGAGAATGGACTTGAGGACATGGGGAGGGGGAAGTGTAAGCTGGGATGAAGTGAGAGAGTAGCATTGACATATATACACTACCAAATGTAAAATAGCTAGCTAGTGGGAAGTAACTGCATAGCACGGGGAGATTAGCTCAATGCTTTGTGACCACTTAGAGGGGTGGGATAGAGAAGGTGGGAGGGAGATGCAAGAGGGAGGGGATATGGGGACATAGGTATACATATAGCTGATTCACTTTGTTATACAGCAGAAACTAACACACCATTGTAAAGCTATTATATGCCAATAAAGATGTTAAAAAAAAGATGAAACAGATAAAAACAAACAAAAAAACAAACAACAAGAACAACAACAAAAACAAAATGTACAGGGCAGAAATCACAAGTAATAACAAGGAAATATCAATCTCTAGGTATGTCTTCCCCAAAAGAGGTTCAGCTGTAAAAACAACAGCCTATGGTAGTAACGTGTTAACAAACTCCCTTTCCTCTTCTCCCTACCCAGCCAAATTCTCTACCACCCAAGGAGACTCCAAAATCACACCAGCTACTTATTTACCCTCTAATTAATTAAAATTAAATAATTAACCTTTTCCATTCCTCAGTTATACAGTCTACCTTTCAACTGCTCAGGGGCCACCTGTGGCCGGCGACTACCTACTGGCCAGCACAGGCAGAGAACATGCCCATCACTGTAGGGAGTTCTAGTGGACAGTGCTGATCTCCAGAGAGGCTCTTTTGCCAAACTTCAAAACTCTGAAAAAGAAGCTCACCTTGTTTTTCTCTCTCTCATCCTTACACCCTCAACAATCTCTTTATTATGCAAATCAGTTTAGCCTCTCAGGTTTTTCTTTTTTCTTCACTTAGTCATTTACCAGATTTCACATAACAAAGACACTCAGGAACTGACACAGCTGGCATGAATCCTCTTCTGCATTGCTTTCTCTGAATTCTGTAATTCTGCACATAGAAATCTCTCTGTAATTCCAGACATGTTCTAAGGGACAGATACAGGAAAATGTGCATCAGTCATGTACCAGGGCAATGGCCATGCTTGCCAGCTTTCACTAAACATAGAAGGTAGTAGGTGTGTGGTTTAAATAGACTGTCAGGTGCTTCTCACTTTGAGCACATGACCACACACTGAACTTGCACCAAAAAGTAGGTGTTAGCACTAAATAAATATGCACTACTTCATGACTGAGTGCCTGATTCTCCCAGTTACTGTGAGTTGTCAGAAGGTCTATGTGCTAGTCAGTTACCTCTGTGCTTTCAAGTGTTTTCTGGACTCTTCCCTGGAAACTTGTCAACTGGCTTCCACCAGGGGTGTGGTCACTGGAAGGCATGGATGGGAGACCTGAGATGACATCCCTTCCTCATCTCCCTTTCAGGTAACATTTTCAGCATTACCTGCATCTCCTCTACCTTGCTGGCTACCATTAGGTAGGCCCTCCTTCCACAGATCCAGCTTCTGCTCGATGGTCCAGCTGGTACTAACACCTCCTTTTGTCCCTCTCTCCCAGTGGTGTGCTGGTAAATGTTTAGCAACCGGTTCTCTTGGTGGGGAGAAAGTTCTGATTTGAAATGTTTGTCAATGTCTGTGGTGTAAATACTTATACCAGGCTAGCAAAATTCCTGAAGATTTAACAATTGTCTCTCTCAAGCCTCTACAAGATAGCTTCAGTACATCACTGTTCTACCCTAAGTCAAGTAGCAGCTTCCCGTTGTTAATCTCTGGGTTTCCTCACAGTTCCTACTTAGTTTCTCAAGATTCCCAACTCCTTTGTTATTTGTTATTGAATTAAATCTTTTCTATTAGCTACCTGGTGTGGGCTCTGTTTTCTCAACTATATCCTAAATGTATATTCTTAAGATTAAAATCTATTAGAGAAGTGCTTCTCAAAGTTCCAAAGTATAAATCAGTCATATCACTAAGCATGCTGGAAGTTCAGCTGACACTACTTTTAAAGAGTAAGACTTTCTAGATGAAGGAAGCAGTGAATCAGTTTACAATGTGGCACAAGCTTCTTATCTCATTGTGCACTGGTAACAAAATGTTTGCAGGCTGGTAGCTGTGGGCAAACACACTTTAAGTGACTCTGTAGAAAAGCACTTTGGAAAAGCAATTTGGCAAATGTATCAAAAGCCCCCAATGTGTCCTATCCTTTGTTCCACTTTGACAGACTATCTCCTAGGAACTCATCCAAAAAGAAGGGAAAAGCCTTATGCTCAAAGATGTTTACTGCAGCATTATTTAAAATAGGGTAGTTTTGAAAGCAACTTCAAAGTGAAAAAAATAGGAAAATGATTAAATAAATCTACTTGATGGGATATTATGCAGTCTTAAAAATTATAATTATGAATATTATAACAATATGGACAAAAACATATACTATTAAGTAATAAAATCAGGAAAGAAAATTTTATGTGCATGATAAGTATCATGTAAGAATATGAATGCCAGAAGGAAAAGACTGAAAAGAAATATATACAAATAATAAATAAATTATGTAAGGGGGTGGGGTCTCAGGAGACGAAGTCTTTTCCTCTAATTATCCGAGAGAGTCCTAATATCCTAATGTAGATATTCCATTTAGTTTTGTTAAACAAAAAATAAAAGACAGTAAAGCCCACCAACAAAGTCATGGAGAATATTTAGACGGGATAAAAAAGACATTACACATTAAGATGCCTGTGAATGCTGTTTTATATGTATAATATAAGACCTGGATGAGCTGGAAGTTAAATGAAGATCCCCTATCTTCCATCTGTCATTCATCCCCTCATGTGTGTTATGTTGCCTTCTCACCTGAATTTCATCAGCTTACCAAATTCTATCAAACCACCCTTTCAGAGAAGTGGCTTTTATCGCATACGTACAGGTAAGTAAACATGCTACCTGTGAGGTTTTCTGAGCCTTCTTCCTGCTGTGGAGTGAAGACCTTGGCCCCTAGAGGAGCACCTGTCAGCTCCTTGCAAGCAGATTGGAAGAAGGACTGAAGTCTGTCCTCAGGGATCCAAACAAGGTATTTGTCTACACTTGATCTACTCAGTATGGATTCAAACCCCTCACCCAAATTCCACTGGGCATCTGGTTCCCTTAGAGACAATAACAACTGCTTCCTTGGCTGCACCCCCTGTTCCTCCCTCTCCTGCCTTCCACCTGAGACCAGATATTTAAAAACATTGCAAACTTAGACCAGGTACCAAGAACAAAAATTAAAAAGAAAACAACAACAACACAACAACACAAAAAACCCCAAACTTAAAAACAGTCCTCATCCAATTTGTTTCAACTTTTAAATAAACAAACAAAACCCAACTGCAGAATTCAACATGCAATATTGCCACACAAACCACCAAAGACCACACCAATGGCCACCATAAGTATAAAATAGCAATAAAGAGCTCAGGCCCTGGAGCTTGACTGGTAAATATTAGATTTTCCACTTACCTAATCTTTCTGTTTCCTCACCTGTCTGTTTCCTCATAGGATTGTTGTATGGACAAAATTAGTTATTTTACATAAAGCACTTAGAACAGCACCTGACACTTGATAAGCACCCAATAAAGTTTAGCTAATATTAAGTTCTCACTCCAAAAAATAAATGTGTGATGTGGCCCCTGTAAGGCAGTCCCTGTTGCCCATCCCCAGGGGCTACTATGTCTAAAATGAGCACACAAATTAAGGGTAAATGTCAAAATATCCACAGTATTAAAACATCACAATATGGATGTTGATTTCCATCGACAGATGAATGGATAAAGATGTGGTACATACATACAATGGAATATTACTCAGCCATTAAAAAGAATTAATTAATGCCATTTGCAGCAATATGGATGGACCTGGAGATTATTATACTAAGTGAAGTAAGTCAGACAGAGAAAGAGAAATATCACGTGATATCACTCATATGTGGAATCAAAAAAAATTATATAAATGAACTTATTTACAAACAGAAACAGACTCACAGATTTAGAGAATAAACTTATGATTACCATGGGAGAAGGGTATGGGGGCAGGATAGACTGGTAGTTTGAGATTGATATGTACACACTGCTATATTTGAAACAGATAACCAACAAGGACCTACTGTATAGCACAGGGACCTCTGCTCAATATTCTGTAATAACATAAATGGGAAAAGAATTTGGAAAAGAATAGATACGTGTATATGTATAACTGAATCACTTTGCTGTACACCTGAAACTATCACATTGTTAATCAATTATACTCCAATATAAAATAAAAACTTTTTTAAATAAATAAAAATCATGATATAAACAGAAATGTGATCATATTCATTTCTAGAATTTTCCATCTCACCAAAATAAACCACCTGAAGACAGGAAATGCCAAAACATTTTCAAATCACTCCTCCCGCCATGCTTCTGTCCATTTCACTGGACATGCCTACCTCGAACCACTGCCCGTGGGACTGCATCTTGAGGATGACACAGGGGTCTGGTTTGGAAAGAGCATCTCTGTCGGAAATGCCTTTGCATGCCACACGCAGCTCAACTTTGGTCAGGCAGGGGCTGTTAAAGATTCCCAGTGTATTGGCAGCTGACTCATAAATGTTGCTCATCTTCTTCATTCTGTTTTAGGCAAGAAAAAGAGGAAAAAAATACATGCCAATCACCACAGTATTTGTCAAAGGAGAAAGCCTCCCAGTCACCCTTCAGGAAAATGTTCAACACACACTATCGAGTACTGAATATATTAATTATCTAGCTTTCCACAGCAGGGTCAGAGTTCCAGTGAAACAAACAAACAAACAAAACCAAAAGAAAAAACAACCAAAATACCCAATAGGTGCTAATGCACTTGGCTAAGAACACTATTTTCTTATATGATTTGCACACATTTGCATAGTAAAATTTTTAGTCTGTGAAATAATATTAACGAATTAGTGCAACAGACTGCAAACTGTAATCCAGTTCTATACTAAGTGCATGGCTTGTGTGAAATTTTACAGAGTTGTTGGTTAATCAGTTTAGTCACATTCCAAGTTGTTCAGATTCCTCCCAAATCCAGCTCTTCTTTTCCTTCTGTGTGATGGCACAGAGAAGGACAATGTCTGACCTGAAGAAACAGTCCAAATTTCCCTTCCCCAAACCCTGGCTCCCTTTCTCAAGATGCTTTCAGCAAACCAAGTCCAAGAGAGACCCAGCATCTGATCTCCTGCCTCAAGTGCATTAGTCCATTCTCTCCTTTCCCTTCTCTGCTCCTGCTACCATGTCAGAAATGTGACTGTGACCATTTGAAGGAGAGCACAAAGCCTAACCCATGGAAACAGTAGACACAAGTAAGTACTGCAGGCCTCCTTCCTGTCCTCACATGGTCACCTTTCAATGACACTTTGCATCACCAAGGCCCAGGGCTACAGGGAACCCCCAGAACCCTCCAACACTCTCCTTCTCAGAGGAGGGCTGGGCCTGTAAGGACATCGACAGAGCCTCTCAGGGGCAAAATCAATATCCTTCTCATGAAATTCTGTTTCCCTGTAGATTCCCTATGAGAAACGGCATTGGTGTCCCACAGTGGAATTTCTTCATCTGTAAAATGAAGATAATCCATCCTTCTTCCTTCCCTTCTTCCACAAATATTCAGTGAGTCCCCTTGGTACCTGGCACCATGCTAGGTTTGCGTACACCATAACCTCTTACACACACACACACACACACACAAACACACACACACACACACACACACACACACACCAGCTGGTCTCTCCAAACTTAGCAGCTAGCTCCATGCCAAAGCCAACCTTTTCCAACCTGACAATGCCCCTCTCTCATGGCAGATGTCACTGGAATTTTCTCTCCCAATGCTCCATCACAAGGCTCTCTGCCCTGCCTCCCTTCCACATTCCAACTCTCTAGTTCCCTATTTATCTAATTATTATGAACACATGTTTTTCCCTATATATGCTGAAGGGAAGTTGCACTGAATGCCAGAAAGTTATGTCCTAGAACAGAAGTGGACAAACTATGACCTGTGTGCCCAATCTGGCTTGCCACTTGCTTTGATACATAAAGTTTTGTTGGAACACAGGCCTGGTCATGCATTTACATATTTTGTGTGGTTGCCTTAATAGACTGCAGCTCAGAGTATTTGTAACAGAGGCTGCATGGCCTGCAAAGCCTGAAATACCTACTCTCTGGCCTCTTCAGAAAATGTTTCCCAGTCTCTGCTCTAAAATATCAGGTAAGGGGAGTTTGCAGTTGGAAGGAGTTGGGATTCTGTTTCAATATGTGCTGTGGGATTAGTTTGAGGGTGAGAGTTGCTCTGTCCTCTATCATACTGAATATTAATAGGGATTTTGGGACATTTGTTTTTTACATACAAGAAAATCCAAGCTCAGAGGAGATTGGAACCTTGCCTGTGTTACACAGTTATTCTAATGGAAGAGCTAATACTGAAATGCCAGTTTTCTATCTTTTAGCCCATGCTATTTTTTACCATATGTAGAATCTACAAAGTAACAGTGGATATGACAATATCCTTGATTTATTTCAACCTCCACACAGAATCATTCTTTCTATTTTTAAACAAATTTTATTCATATATAGAAAATGCACAAATCATAAGTGCACAGCTTAATAAATGATGGTTCCTCTATTTTTACAGACTGTGAGCAGACCAATTATTAGAGCAACATAGAAGGCAGAGCATATGTGAACTTCAGTTTATAAAAAAGTGCACAGAGAAGGAATAGACTAGTAGGAGGATGGTTTTGTATCAGGCAGTGTTGGAAAAAATGTTGTGAACTCTCTGTCAACTTTTTGATAAGAACAGCTTATCCTTCCTGAGTTCTGCTTTCCCAAAGCATTAGCTGGCTCCTTGGATCCACACTGCTCTTCTGAGTTCTGAGTGGCCTCTCCTATCTCTGGGAGGCATTGCTACCCCTTCCAACTGGCCCTCTCCTTACAGGCTCATGGCCAGGTCCATCCCCTTTCTCTCTCTCTCTCTCTCTTTTTCTTAAGGACTATTTTCTATTTTAGGTTCATAGCAAAATTCAGAGGAATGTTCAGAGATATCCCATATGCCACCTTCCTCTTCCATTACCTTTGTTACAATAGTGAACCTCCACTGACTCATCATAATCACCCAAAGTCCATAGTTCACATCAGGGTTCGCTCCTGGGGATGCACATTCCATGTGTTTGAACAAATGTATAATAACATGTACCCCCCATTACAGTACCATACAGAGTAGTTTCACCATCCTAACAATCCTCTGTGCTCCACTTATTCATCCCTACCTAACTCCTGGCAACCACTGATCTTTTTACTGTCAGCATAGCCTTTTCCAGAATGTCACAGAGATGGGAGCCTTTTCAGGCTGGCTCCTTTCATCCAGGACCCACTGACTCCTTTCTGTATAACACAAGCTTTCCTATAGAATGGAACACCTGCTCTAATGCCAAGTATTAATTGTGGGATGTGATGGAAAAAAGACTGTCAAGGAGACACACAGTTCCTTCCAAGGTCAAATCCTGGCTCCTTCACTCACTATGTAACCTTGAGCAGGGTTCTTAACCTCTCCTGTAGTAATACCTACCTTGAAGAGTTGCTATGAAGGGCAGATGAAATAATACATGTAAAGTAATTAGCACAATGCCAGGTATACAGTAGATGCTTCAAAAGTAGAGCTATTATTATTGTAATCTGACTGCTCTCAAGATTAAATCACTCATTCTCCCATTGCCAACTGGAACTCTCTTAGATTTTCTTGCTATTACTCCAGGATTAAGGTTCTACTTGACCCCTTAAATACATTCTGTCATTGCAGCCCACACAGTCTGGGCATAACACTCTCCACCTAAGAGCACACAACCACCTCTCAAATCAGTAGTTTGTCTGAGGATTCATACACATTAGCCGATCAGAAGGCAAATAGTAAAATATAAGTGACAATCTGATCACATAGGCCAAAAGCTGTCTAAAATAATTTAAAACTATTAGGAAAGCTTCTTGAAATATGGATTTATGCCATACCATGAATAATATATCCTAAACTGTAAGTGTACATAGTACTCTGAGATATTAGTTGGTAGTAAATTTAAATCGTTTATAAATGAATAAACAAATGAAATTGGGGCACATGTTCAGAGACTTCTTTTTTTAACCAGTGGGGTATATGATCTAAAAATATTTATGAATCATTCTTTTAGGCAAACACTTGGAGGATTTAGAGCTGGGAAAATAGACATGATGAAATAATCATTTGATAAAAATTAATCTAGTGCCAATATGATGGTTGAACTAGAGGAGAGAAGAAAGTTTATGACTGTCAAAGGGTGGTCATTATTTACTCCTCCTTTTTTCATTGATTTCACCCCCCCCTTCTTCTTCTGCTCAAGGACCTAAGAGGCTGACCTCCACTGAATGACAGCTCACTGTTGGCTAGCCTCCTGTTGCTGTGGTCTGAATGTCTGTGTCCCCCCACAAAATTCATATGTTGAAATCCTAACCCCTGAAGGTGGTGAGATTAGGAGGTGGAGACTTAGGGAAACGATTAGGTCTGAGGGTGGAACCCTCATGAATGTCATTAGTGTTCTTACAAAAGAGACCACAGAGCTCCCCGGGCCCTTCTGCCATGTGAGAACACAGTGAGAAGAGAGCCCTCACCCAACCATGCTGTCACTCTGATTGGGATGTCCAGCCTCCAGAACTGTGAGCCAAACCCCTATATGACCCAGGTCCTGAAAGGCAACTCCATCTCCAAGGTTCTCACTGCACTTTGGGAGTACTGTTTCTTCCCTTGGCTCCTTCAGGCTTACATTCATTCTAGGGTTGGGCAGGCATAAGTCCTCAGGTTTGGCCCCTGCCACCCACTGGCTGAGAACAATCAGCCAAGTCTCCAGAAAAAGGGCAGCTGTGAAACATTCACAGCCAACACTCACATCCACTGGGCACTGGGGGATGGATACACTAACCTGATAAAGGGGAACTGGGCAGAGCATCAACAGGGTCTATTTCACCACAGTGGTTAGTCTCCTTTAGGTCAGGGACTACTTCTTATACTTTACCCCAGTAGTGTTCGCCTTGATAATATTTGTAGACTGGTGATGAAACCACTACAAATACTCACTTTTGGGGGGACAGGATATAGGCCATGTCCGTGCACAAATGAAAGCCACACTTAGATGGGCATTTTGGAGATCATGAGTTCCTCTGGCTGTCCCGAGGTAGCAGCAGTCCTGACCTTGACTTTGGAGGTGGTATATAGGTCAGTGAATTCAGACTGTTTGGCCTTGGCCCAGCTGAAGCTCACTGCTGAAAGGTGATCACAAACTATGGCTCTGTCAACCAGTGATCAGCTACCTCCAGCCCCAGATAAGTGGAGTAAACAAGTAATTTCACACTCTGTTAGAGGACAGGATTAATATGGCCAGATTATCAATACATTTTCCATGGCCTATTTAAATCCTTTTGTTGCCTTTCATACAATAGCCTGGTTTTACAGAGACTAATGTCTGCTGAGAATTATTTTGGTGCAAGCTGACTTTTGGCCAATTTTAGAAGCAAATTATAATTGTCCTTTCACTTGGATAATTTAAGTTATAAAAAACCACTCCTTTAGCATATCCGCAGTCTCTAACAGGACAAACTGATCCTGAAACTTAATTAGTTTCTGAATGAGCTGAAAACAACGCCAAGACAATAGAGAGCTCAAGAGGAAAGAGAATCAGTTCGGTTTCACAGGGGACCAGCTTGTCTTAAAGCTATGTTAAGAATAAGTGCATACTGTATTTGTTTTTCTCTTTCTGACTTACTTCACTCTGTATGACAGACTCTAACTAACACATATATATGGAATCTAAGAGAAAAAAAGAAAAGGTCATGAAGAACCTAGTGGCAAGACGGGAATAAAGACACAGACCTACTAGAGAATGGACTTGAGGATATGGGGAGGGGGAGGGGTGAGATGTGACAGGGTGAGAGAGTGGCATGGACATATATACACGACCAAATGTAAAATAGATAGCTAGTGGGAAGCAGCCACACAGCACAGGCAGATCAGCTCGGTGCTTTGTGACCACCTAGAGGGGTGGGATAGGGAGGGTGGGAGGGAGGGAGATGCAAGAGGGAAGAGATATGGGGACATACGTATATGTATAACTGATTCACTTTGTTATAAAGCAGAAACTAACACACCATTGTAAAGCAATTATACCCCAATAAAGATGTTTAAAAAAAAAAAAGAAGAAGTGCATACAGGGAGATCAGCTCCTCGGTGCCTTGTGACCACCTAGAAGGGTGGGAGACGGACGGGATGTGGGGATATGTGTGTGCGTAAGGCTGATTTGCTTTGTTGTGCAGCGGAAGCTGGCGTGACAGTGTGAAGCAATTGTACTTCAATAAACATGTAAAAAAAAAAAAAGAATAACTGCATAATCTCTGTTCTGCTTGCTCTGGCATTATTTGGTCTTTTTAAACGTCACTGCACATCCGGGAAGGCTGCTATGCTGGATGTCTCTATCACACAACATTTCCATATCAATGCAAGAAATATGACAGGGTGTCTGCTATGTGCCTGGTGCTGCAGTGGACCCAGAGGCCCCGAGCATCATTCACTCAGCTGAGGAGAAACCAGGTATTGTTCCCTCGACTTCTGAATTTATTTCCTATTTAAAGTTTCCTGATCTACTGTTAGATCAAAAGTAAATTTATTCTTAGGCGGCAAGCGCGCGTGCTGGACACTAATGAGACAGCCCATCTCCTACATGTTCACATCCTGGAGCAGCTTCTCAGGCTGTACACGATCACGGATCATGCGGGGAGCTTGTTAAGACATAGTTCCTGTTACAAGAGTCTGGAGTGGAGCCTGAGACTCTGCTCCCAGGTGTCACTGATCCTGCTGCCTATGGCCCACATGTTGAGAGGCAAGGTTGTTGAATACAAACCAAGCATTTATAAAACAAGGCAAACTGCCCTAGAAGTTGTTCATCTGAAGACCAGATGCTCACGTATGAGATGTAGATGGTATAGAAGAAAAGAGTAGGGATCCAGCGTCAGAATATTTGATGCTAACCCGAACTCTGCTACTCCCTGTGTATGAGTTGGGGCGAGTTACTTGACTCCTCTGAGCCTCAGTTTTATCACGTGTGAAATGGTAATAATAATAGCTCCTGCCTTGTAGAGTTTTCCTGAGAATTAAATGAATTAAGCCTCATAATGTCTTCAGAAGAATAATGAAAACGATTATTGTCCTTCTTAAAAAGGATACCACTGAGTTCATGTAACATTTATCAAGCTCTTATATATCTGCCAAGCACTCAACATTAAGTCATGAGATCCCAGGAGAATCGTTTCACAGGCAGGAAACTGCAGCTTAGAGAAGTAAAACAACTATTCAGCCAAGTGTGATGAATAAGGATTTGAACCTAGAACTCCAGGTCCAGAATTTAGGCTCTTAACCACTCTGCTCCACTCTCCTCCCTGTGGGATAACTACTTAAGAAGACTCTCAATAGAAAAGGGAACCCTTCTGCACTGTTGGTGGGAATGTAAATTGGTGCAGCCACTATGGAGAACAGTATGGAGGTTCCTCAAAAAACTAAAAATAAAGCTGCTATATGATCCAGCAGTCCCACTCCTGGGCATATATCTGGACAAACCGATAATTCAAAATTATACATGCACCCCAATGTTCATAGCAGCACTATTCACAATAGCCAAGATGTGGAAATCCATCAGTAGATGAATGGATAAAGAAGATGTGATGTGTGTGTGTGTGTGTGTTCACACACACACAATGGAATACTACTCAGCCATAAAAAAGAATGAAATAATGTCATTTGCAGCAACATGGACGGATCTAGAGATTATCATACTAAATGAAGTAAGTCAGAATGTGAAAGACAAATACCATATGATATCACTTATATGTAGAATCTAAAGTATGACACAAATGAACTTACCTACAAAAGAGAAACAGACTCACAGACACAGAGAACCGACTTGTGGTTGCCAAGGGGGAGGGGGTGGGGGAGGGATGGATTGGGAGTTTGGGATTAGCAGATGCAAACTCATATATAGGATGGATAGACAACAAGGTCCTACTATATATAGCACAAGGAACTGTATTCAATATCCTGTGATAAACCATTATGGAAAAGGATATAAAAAAGTATACATGTATAACTGAATCACTCTGCTGTATAGTAGAAATTAAGACAACATTGTAAACCAACTATACTTCAATTATTAAAAATTTTTTAAAAAGAAGACTCTCAATAAAAGGGGCAACTGGGGACTTACACCACACAACACTTGCCCAAATGTTCCTGACTTACCTGGTTCCCCTGAGTGTCACATTGTACTGCCCCTCCCTCTTTCGGTCTATCCCCCAAAACTTCTGGCGCCCTTCTCTCTCAGTCCTTGAAACTTTTAAATTCCTTATTATTTTTTCCTTCATAGAGAGCTCCTTTTTTTTATAAATTAACCTGTCCTCTAGGTTCCCTTCCTCTCACAGCTTTAATCATAATGCATCCTGCTCAGGCTCCCTCGGCTCCTGGTTTGCCAGCACAAACACTGAATCTTCCCATGAGGGCTGAAAAGGGAGAAAAGCCTATAGTGCTCTATAAATCTCTTTTAAAAATAGCTTATTTTCCTAGCCACTAATACTAACGGCACCAGTAACAAACTGCACAGACAGTGTTTCACTGAATTCTTGAGACAGTCTCTTGAGATAAGTATTGCCAGCCCCACTTCACAGATGTAAAAGTAAGACTCATGGTGGTTAAATCACAGCTGCCAAGTGACAGAGTCAGGAATCAAGCCTGGGTCTAATGGACTCCACAATCTGTGTTTTTGACCATTTCTTATAAAATGATTTACACTCTTAATTAGATTAACAATTATTTTCCTTCTAGATCATGCAAAGGCAAACTTAAAACCCGCTCCAATCTTAATAAAATCTCTAAGGTGTACTATGTACATTAATGAGATTGTGCTCTAGCAGCCTTTAAAAATTCACTTTTCTTTCTTCCCCTTACTCTCAAAGCAGCCCAAGTCACTTTTGGAACTGTTTGTAACGGTAGCCTCACCAACAAGTTGAGGGGTCTGGGAACTCAGTGCCCCTACCCGGATGATTTCATCAGTGAGCATCAGTGAGTTATCATTGGTGGGGCTACACCACCAGAAAACCCAGAAATAAAACCACATGAACCACAAAAGGCCATGGTGCTAATGAATAAGATTCAACATTGACAATATGTAGACATGAATGTTTTTCTTGAAACATTCAAGAAACATATGTCAAATCACTCAAGTGCAGTAAATTATTATTTCAGTCATTTCCTGACTTTCTAATTTGAGACAACCGAGAGACCAAAAGAAAAAAATCCAGCAGAGATCCTATTTACTGAAAAAGAGCTTTCTTGGGAAAATGTACATAAGGAATCAGATATATCGATGTTCTAGGAACTTCCGGGCTCACATTTGTGTCTCTGACAATGAGTCATAAACATGAGATTTTTCTAGAAAGCAATTATGTCCATTGCATCACATTCCTATTAATTTTATAGCACTCAAATGTCACCCATTTTTAGGAGAAGAACTGGATATACAAATTTAACTGGACGATTACAAAGGCTGACAAAATTTTAAAAGTGAAACATGAACAAAATGTCAAAGGAAATCGTATGAATAACTGTCTCCTCCCTGTAACAGCCACTCCTTTTCTTACCACACCAAAGGCAACTATAGATCCTGAATGAGAGAGAAAAAGCAAGTTCAGATGATGTTTTATTATTTTGGCACTGAAATAATTTCCTCCTGTTTCTCAGGCAACTAAATTTACCCAGTAAAAAGATCAAATCCCAGTCTTCTTTTGTTCAGTTATTTTCCCTTTTTAATATAATCACAGGGTGGATTCTTCCATTAATGTCATGCTAAAAGGAAGCTGGGGGCTCACAAAGTGGATTTTGTGCTTCTGGTCTCATATATGTGGCTAAATTTAAAAGCAAACAGGAGCAACATTATTTTTATGTTCAACAGGAGAAACTATAGACAGTATATGAAGCCAGAAGCCAATTTCCTTGAAAAAGCATGGTAATGGATCTACTGATGGGTCTTGTTCTGCTCCTACATCTCGTTTAAGACTTGCTTCTGCTTTGAACGACATCCTAGCATTAACAGGCTTTTGTTTAATTGGCATAGGACAGCATCGTGTGTTTTGGGAAAGAAGAGGGGGGTTAAGTAGATGACAAAGTGAAAAGGAACTACCTCTTAGGATACAGAACACAACGTCTAGTTCAGTGCTGCCAAGTAGAAATACGTGTGTTGATGGACATTTTCTTTACCTACGTTGTCCAATATAGTGGCCAAAAGCACTTGAGCTGGGGCTAGTGCAATTGAGGAAATGAATGTTTAACTTTATTTAGTTTTAACTTAAATTTAAATAGCCACCTGTGGCTGGTGGCTACCATAACTGACATGTGCTGGACATATTGTATTAAACTACTGTTCATAGCATTCTTTCTTTTTTCCCTTTGTTTCTCCTGAAGACTAAAACTGAATGTTATTGCTCAAAAGAACCTTCCAACATGAATGTGATGTCAAGGACCTCAACTCAAAGCAAGTCATGGAAACAGGGCTCTTTTATTTTTATTTTTAAAATAAATTTATTTATTTATTTATTTTTGGCTCTGTTAGGTCTTTGTTGCTGTGCGCGGGCTTTCTCTAGTTGCGGTGAGTGGGGGCTATTCTTCGTTGCAGTGAGCGGGCTCCTCATTGTCATGGCTTCTCTTGTTGCAGAGCACAGGCTCTAGGCGTGCGGGCCTCAGTAGCTGTGGCACGTGGGCTCAACAGTTGTGGCTTGTGGGCTCTAGAGCTCAGGCTCAGTAGTTGTGGAGCACGAGCTCAGTTGCTCCGCAGCATGTGGGATCTTCCCCGGCCAGGGCTCGAACCTGTGTCCCCTGCATTGGCAGGCAGATTCCTAACCATTGCGCCACCAGGGAAGCCCAGGACTCTTTTATAAGAGAAATCTATTTCCCACTCTTTAGTGGAGACTGGACACAGAGGTGCTAAAAGGACTTAGCAAGTCCAGGTTTGGCCCATAGGCTTTTCCTCATTTGCCAGGGCCAGTTGCTCAGTGGTGAATGCTTGCAGTACTGCACAGAGACAGACTGCATGAGAAAGAGTGTGGTTAATTAACAATGTCTGCCATCCACACTCTTGGGGTGGGGGAACGTGGCAGCCTAAGGAAGATATTGGAGTGAGGTTCTCCTTAGAACATTTTTTTAAAACTTTTAATTTTGTATTGGAGTATAGTTGATTAACAATGTGTTAGTTTCAGGTGTACAACAAAGTGATTCAGTTATACGTATACATGTATTTATTCTTTTTCAAATCCTTTTCCCAGTTAGGTTGTCACAAAATGTTAAGAAGAGTTCCCTGTGCTATACAGTAGGTCCTTGTTGGTTATTTTAAATATAGCAGTGCATACATGTCAATCCTAAACTCCCTAATGATCCCTCCCCCCTCTCCAAAATTTACAAATAGCTCATGTGGCTTAATATCATCAAAACAAACAACCCATCAAAAAATGGGCAGGAGACCTAAATAGACATTTCTCCAAAGAAGACATACAGATGGCAAAGAGGCACATGAAAAGATGTTCAAAATCACTAATTATTAGAGAAATGCAAGTCAAAACTACAATGAGATATCACCTCACACCAGTCAGAATGGCTGTCATCAAAAAATCCACAAACAATAAATGCTGGAGTGTGGAGAGAAGGGAACCCTCCTACAGTGTTGGTGGTAATGTAAATTGGTGCAGCCACTGTGGAGAACAGTATGGATGTTCTTTAAGAAACTAGAACTTCTTTCTAATGTGGCATTGCCTTTATGTCTGATGTGTAATAATGTTTCTACAGAAAGTTTCAAAATGGCAAAACATAAGCTTTGTGGCAATGGCCTTGCTGAAGTAGCAATGGATGAAAACAAATGAGAGATGAGAATTGAGGTAGAAGTACTATGTAAAGTGGGTGTGATTTGGGGAGTGGAGAGAGGACTGCTGAAAAGGGAGGCTGTTCTAGAGGATAACAACATATCCATCTCAGATATCAGTCGTCAGGATACTTCAGTGAAGAGGAAAGCCGCAGCCAATGTGGAAGTTATGGTATCTGCATGTCAGTATTCACACATGGACACAAACACACATTCATTCTCTCCCTCTCTCTCTTCCTTCCTCTCCTGTTGAATTTCCATAGTACCAGAGTACAGGGTGGGACTGCTGTTGTGTAACAATGTGAGAAATTTATATTCAGTGGAGGAGTCTGGAAAGGAAAGAAACAGTCTCCCCATGAGCACTGAGAAACTTCAGGGGTCCTCTGACAGCATGAAGACATACTGACTGAATGGCTCAAGTTTAGGCACCTGGGCAAGGTATGTGTAAGACATGATTAGATGATGAGGAAACCTGACAGATGCCATGCATGTGGGGGCTGGGAGTTCTATAGATGTCCATCCGCACTGCCTGTGAAGAGAATATGAACACAGGAAAACCTGCAGGTTCCAGTGTAGGCAGAGACCAGAGAAATAAGTGCCACAGGAAAACCATAACAGCAACAATGAAACCAACCACAACAACTGTTTTTGCATACTTGGGTGACCAGCACTGTGCTCAGTGCTGCCAGCTACACCATCACATTCAATCCTTTCAATACTTATTAAGGGTAACTCAGTATTATTTCAGTTCTACAGATGAGAAAACTGAGATTCAGAAAATCTAAGTAAATTCCTAGATCACATAATCAAAAAAAACGAAGGGGGCAGGATTCAATTGTATTCTTTTTAACTCCAAAGTTACAGGATTCTGTCTGTAATATTATTCAGCCTCCTTTGCATACCTTAACATCTCAGTTCAGTTTCTAGTTCTATTTGTGTCCCTTCACACTAACAGTCCCAGAGTGTTATATCTCTTTCATTCATTTATTCATTCATAAAATATTTATTTAACATTTCAGATGTGTGCTGGGAACCATGCTGGGTACTGGGAATTACAAAGAGGAAAAGACAGGGCCACTAACTCCAAGGAGCTTGCAGGCAAATGGGAAATAAACAGATTAAGTTTTTTTTTAAATTTTTACTGGAGTATAGTTGATTTACAATGTTGTGTTAGTTTCTTGAGTTACAGAAAGGTGAATCAGTTATACATATAAATCCACTCTTTTTTAAGTTCTTTTCTCATATAAGTCATTACAAAGTATTGAGTAGAGTTCCCTGTGCTACATGTTAGGTCCTTACTAGTTATTTAATTTATATATAGTAGTGTGTATATGTCAATCCCAATCTCCCATTTTATCCCTCCCCCCCTTTCCCCCTTGGTAACCATAAGTTTGTTTTCTACATCTGTGACTCTTTTTCTGTTTTGTAAATAAGTTCATTTGTACCATTTTTTTTAAGATTCCACATATAAATGATATCAAATGATATTTGTCTATCTCTTACTTACTTAACTCAGTATGACAATCTCTAGGTCCATCCATGTTGCTGCAAATAGCATTATTTTTTATTCTTTTTTATGGCTGAGTAATATTCCATTGTGTGTGTGTGTGTGTGTGTGTGTGTGTGTGTGTGTGTGTGTGTGTGTATATATATACACCACATCTTCTTTATCCATTCCTCTGTCATGGTCATTTAGGTTGCTTCATGTCCTGGCTATTGTAAATAATGCTGCAATGAACACTGGGGTACATGTATCATTTCAAATTAAGGTTTTCTCCAGATATAAGCCCAGGAGTGGGATTGCTGGATCATATGGTAGTTCTACTCTTAGTTTTTAAAGGAACCTCCATACTCTTTCCAGAGTGGCTGTACCAATTTACATTCCCACCAACAGTGTAGGAGGGTTTCCTTTTCTCCACACCTGCTCTAGCATTTATTGTTTGTAGATTTTTTGATGATGGCCATTCTGACTGGTGTTGAGGTGATATTGCATTGTAGTTTTGATTTGCATAATAATTAGTGATGTTGAGCATATTTCCATGTACTTTTTAGCTATCTGTGTGTCTTCTTTGGAGAAATGTCTATTTAGGTCTTCTGCCCATTTTTCGATTGGGTTGTTTGGTTTTTTGATATTGAGCTGCATGAGCTGTTCGTATATTTTGGAGATTAATCCCTTGTCTGTCACTTCATTTGCAAATATTTTCTCCATACTGTGGGTAGTCTTTTTGTTTGGTTTATGGTTTCCTTTGCTATGCAAATGCTTTAAAGTTTAATTAGGTCCCATTTCTTTCTTTTTGCTTTTATTTTCATTACTGTAGGAGGTGGGGGTCAAAAAAGATCTTGCTGTGATTTATGACAGAGAGTATTCTGCCACTGTTTTCCTCTAAGAATTTTACAGTATCCAGTCTTACATTTAGGTCTTTAATCCAGTTTGAGTTTATTTTTGTGTATGGTGTTAGGGAGTGTTCTAATTTCATTCTTTTACATGTAGCCTCCAGTTTTCCCAGCACCGCTTATTGAAGAGGCTGCCTTTTCTCCATTGTATATTCTTGCCTCCCTTGTCATAGATTAGGTGACCATAGGTGCGTGGCACTATGGACTTCCTATCCTGTTCCATTGATCTATTTCTGTTTTTGTGCCAGTACCATACTGTTTTGATTACTGTAGCTTTGTAGTATAATCTGAAGCCATGGAGCCTGATTCCTCCAGACCATTTGTCTTTCTCAAGATTGCTTTGGCTATTTGGGGTCTTTTGTGTTTCCATACAAATTGTAAAATTTTTTGTTCTAATTCTGTGAAAAATGCTATTGGTAATTTGATAAAGGATTGCATTGAATCTGTAGATTGTTTTGGGTTGTATAGTCATTTTGACAATATTTATTCTTCCAAACCAAGAACATGGTATATGTCTCCATCTGTTTGTGTCACCTTTGATTTGTTTCATCAGTATCTTATAGTTTTCTGAGTAGAGGTCTTCTGCCTTCTTAGGTAGGTTTATTCCTAGGTATTTTACTCTTTTTGATGTGATGGTAAATGGAATTGTTTCCTTAATTTATCTTTCTGATCTTTCATTCTTTCTTATCATCACTGTGATAAAGCCCACTTGATCATGGTGTATGATCCTTTTAATGTGATGTTGGATTTTCTTTGCTAGTAACTTGTTAAGGACTTTTGTGTCTGTGGTCATCAGTATTATTGGCCTGTAATTTTCATTTTTTGTGGTATCTTTGTCTGGTTTTGGTATCAAGGTGATGGTAGCCTTATAGAATGAGCTTGGCAGTATTCCTTCCTCTGCAATTTTTTGGAATAGTTTGAGAAGCATAAGTGTTAACTCTTCCCTAAATGTTTGATAGAATTCACCCGTGAAGCCATCTGGTCAGACTTTTGTTTGTTTTGGAAGTTTTAAAATCAGTTTCAATTTTAGTACTTGTGATTGGTCTGTTCATATTTTCTATTTCTTCCTGGTTCAGTCTTGGAAGGTTGTAACTTTAGAAGAATTTGTCCATTTCTTCTAGGTCGTCCATTTTATTGGCATATAGTTGCTTTTAGTAGTCTCTTATGATCTGTGGTGTCAGCTGTAACTTCTCCTTTTTCATTTCTAATTTTATTGATTTGAGTAATCGCCCTCTTTTTCTTGATGAGTCTGGCTAAAGGTTTATCAATTTTGTTATGTTCTCAAAGAAGCAGCTTTTAGTTTCATTGATCCTTGCTATTTTCTTCATTTTTATTTCATTTATCATCTCTGCTCTGATTTTTATGATTTCTTTCCTTCTACTAACTTTGGTTTTTTTTTGGTTCTTCTTTCTCTAGTTGCTTTAGGTGTAAGGTTAGACGGTTTATTTGAGGTTTTTCTTGTTTCCTGAGTTAGGATTGAATTGCTATAAACTTCCCTCTTAGAACTGCTTTTGCTGCATCCCATAGGTTTTAGATTGTCGTGTTTTTGTTGTCATTTGTCTCCGGGTATTTTTTGATTTCTTCAGTGATCCATTGGTTGTTTAGTAACATATTGTTTAGCCTCCATGTGTTTGTGTTTTATACAGTTTTTTTTTTTCCTGTAATTGATTTCTAATCTTATAGCATTGTGGTTGGAAAAGATGCTTGATATGATTTCAATTTTCCTAGATTTACTGAGGCTTGATTTGTGGCCCAAGATGTGATCTGTCCTGGAGAATGTTCCATGTGCACTTGAGAAGAAAGTGTATTCCGCTGCTTTTGGATAGACTGTCCTATAGATATCATTTAAGTCTATCTGGTCTAATATTTCATTTATTAATTTTCTGTCTGGATGATCTGTCCATTGTTGTAATTGGGGTGTTAAAGTCTTCCACTATTATTGTGTTACTGTCACTTTCCCCTTTTATGGCTATGAGTATTCACCTTACATATTGAGGTGCTCCTATGTTGGGTGCACATATATTTACAATTGTTATATCTTTTTCTTGGATTGATCCCTTGATTATTATGTAGTGTCCTTCTTTGTACCTTGTAACAGTCTTTATTTTAAAGTCTATTTTGTCTGATATGAGTATTGCTACTTCAGCTTTCTTTTGATTTCCATTTGCATGGAATATCTTTTTCCATCCCCTCACTTTCAGTCTCTATGTTTCCCTAGGTCCGAAGTGAGTCTCTTGTAGACAGCATGTATACAGGTCTTGCTTTTGTATCCATTCAGCCACTCTATGTCTTTTGGTTGCAGCATTTAATACATTTGCATTTAAGGTAATTAACAATATGTATGTTCCTATTGCCATTTTCTCAATTGTTTTGGGTTTGTTTTTGTAGGTATTTTTTTTTCCCTTACTCTTTTCTTCTCTTCTCTTGTGGTTTGATGACCATCTTTAGGGTTGTTTTTGGTTGCTTTTTCTTTTTTGTGTGTGTATGTATTGTAGATTTTTGGTTTGTGGTTACCATTAGGTTTCAATATAGCAGGTTTTATATGTACAAGTTTGTTTTAAGTTGCTGGTCTGTTTCCCACCTACAGAAGCTCCATTTGTTGTAAAGCTGGTTTGGTGGTGATGAATTTTCTTAGCTTTTGCTTGTCTATAAAGCTTTTGATTTCTCTTTTGAATCTGAATGAGAGCTTTGCTGGGTAGAGTATTCTTGGTTGTAGGTTTTTCCTTTCATCACTTTAAACATGTCATGCCACTCCCTTCTGGCCTGCAGAGTTTCTGCTGAAAAATCGGCTGATAACCTCATGGGGATTCTCTTGTATGTTATTTGTTGCTTTACCATTGTTGCTTTTAATGTTTTTTCTTTGTCTTCAATTTTTGTCAGTTTGATTAATATGTGTCTTGGCATGTTCCTCCTTGGTACATGGGACTCTGCACTTCCTGGACTTGAGTAAGTGTTTCCTTTCTTATGTTAGCAAGTTTTTTGCTATAATACCTTCAAATATTTTCTCAGGCCCTTTCTCTTTCTCTTCTCCTTCTGGGACCAATATAATGTGAATGTGGGTATGTTTAATATTGTCCAAGAGGTCCCTGAGACTGTCCTAATTTCTTTTCATTCTTTTTTCTTTATGCTGTTCTGTGGCAGTAATATCCATCACTCTGTCTTCTAGCTCACGTATTCGTTCTTCTTCCTCAGTTATTCTGCTCTTGAGTCTTCTTAGTGTTTTTTTCATTTCAGATATTGTATTGTTCACCTCTATTTGTTCTTTAAATCATCTAGTTCCTTATTAAACATTTCTTGTATCTTCTCAATCTGTGCCTCAATTCTTTTTCAAGATTTTGGATCATCTTTACTATCATTACTCTGGATTCTTTTTTCAAAAGATTACCTATCTCTTCTTCATTTAGTTGTTCTTGTAACTTTTTATCTCATTGCCTCATCTCTAACATATTTCTCTGTTGTCTCATTTTGTTCTGGTGTTGTGGTCTCCTTTCTGCAGCCTGTGGGACTGTAGTTCCTCTTGCTTCTGGTGTCTGCCCCCTGGTGGGTGAGGTTGGTCTAGTGGCTTGTGTAGGAGGGACTGGCAGGAGGGACTGGTGCCTGCCCTCTGGTGGGTGGAGCTAGGTCTTGTCCCTCTGATGGGCAGGGCCATGTCAAGGGGTATGTTTTGAGGTGGCTGTGAGCTTAGTACAACTTTAGACAGCCTGCCTTCTGATGGGTGAAGGCAGTGTTCCTATCTTGTTGGTTGTTTCACCTGAGACTTTCTAGCACTGGAGCCTGCAGGTTGTTGTGTGAGGTCAGGTCTTGGTACCAAAGTGTGGAACTCTGGGAGATCTCACTCTGATCAATATTCCCTGATGCTTCTGCTACCAGTGTCCTTGCCCCCACAGTGAGCTACAGTCAACCTTTGCCTCTTCAGGACACCCTCCAAGATCCCTAGGTAGGTCCAGCCCAGGTTCCTATGGAGGTACTTCTTTGTGCTGGGTTCTAGTGCATGTGAGACCTTGTGTGCACCCTCCAAGAGTGGAGTCTCTGTTTCCCCCAGCCCTGTGGAGCTCCTGCACTCAAGCCCCACTGGCCTTCAAGGCTAAATGCTCTGGGGGTTCTTCCTCCAGATACCAGACCCTCAGACTGTCTTGGAGGGCTATTTTTACATGGGAACATCCCTGTGTAACCTGCATGGGTTTAATAATTTTTGTTGTGAGGGCTGTTTTTAATATAGATGTCTGCCACCTCTTTCTTCAGTGCATGCTGCTCATTATCCCCTTGATAAGAGGTGTGACTGAAGTTGTGGTGACCAGAGTCTGCCCTGGATACTGAATGGGGCTTCCCCTTTGCTCTGTGGTTGTCACTGCCCCGTCAGAGTTGGGGTCTCCTCCCTAGTTGTTGGAGTAGAGGTCCCCAGAGCTGTTTCTTAGCTGTGTTTCTGATTTGTGGTGCAAGGTAGGTGGGATTGGAGCACTCCCACTGGGAGAGAAGCCACTGAGTATTCCTCCTCTGGAGCTGTTCACCTGTGGGTGTGCTCTGTTGTGTCACCTTTCACCTGTTGTGCGAGCTCTCAGATTACACTGTTTTTGGCACTGCTCTTGGCCCCACCTTAACCATAGGTATGCTGGCAATTGGCCCTGGTGTCTCTCTGAAATTGTTTTCACCAGGCCACCAGCATAGATCCACTGAAGTCAGGTCCCAAGATTGCAGTAATTATGGATCTGGACCCACTGTGGGCACTATGGGGGCAGCTCAGACTCTGGCCTGGTCCAACACCCACATGTATGTGCCCACAGAGTCTACAGCTGCTAAAGATAGACCCATCTTGGCTGCAGGAGGACTTGTTGTCTGTTTAGATGTTCTGCAGGAGCTGAGTTTACAAAGCTGGTCATAGGGGTGTCAATCCACAGTCTGTGCAGCTGGAAGGAGAGATTTCAGCTTTTCTTCCTTAGTTGCATGGCCCCTGGGGTTCAGCTGTGGTTTCAGCCCCACTTCTGAGTGTGGGCCACCCACAGGTGTCTGCTCCTGAGATTCCTCTGGAGCACACAAGAGTGCCTCAGCAAAGAGGGGGCATGGAGGTAGCAGTGGTCAGGGTCACAAGAGTGCCCGTCACAGTAGGGATGAGGTGCAGAGGAAGAGGTGGCAGCCACTGGGGTTGCAGGAGTCCTGGCCCTGGTGGGAGCCCTTCCTACTTTCCAGGGAGGCAGGAGCCAGCGTGTGAGGAGAGAGGCCACAATGGTGGCCCCACCCCTTATGCATCACTCAACAATGCCACTTCACTTCAATGGCAGTCCAGGTTTTTGCCACAAGCATTACGGTTGCGGATTTCCTCATTCCCATCCCCTCAGGCTGTCTCCTCGCAGCAACAGCAGTCCTCTCCCCAGATCTGTTCTCTAAACCCCACGTTCCAGCACCCAGCCCCTGTCCACACTGGCAGACACAAATCTCAGGCTGGGGCACACAGCGTTGTGGCATGGACCATCTGTGTAGGTCTCACCCTGTCCTGCCTGACACACCGGTTGCTGCACTCTCCTCCGATAAGCTGCACTCTCCTCCGATAACCCCTAAAGACCCCTTTCTCTACCAACTGATCTTCTCACTGGTGAGGGGGCTTCCCCGGATGCAGGAACCCCTCCTGTCCTTCAGCTCCCCTCCAGGGGCACAGGTCTCTCCCGCTTCCTTTCCTCTTCCTTTTCCCTTCTTCTTTCTTTCATCCTGCTTGGTTATGCAAGGATATTTCTTGTCATTTTAGGTGTCCAAGGTCCTCTGCTAGTGTTCAGCAGGTGCTCTGTGAGAATCGTTCCATTTGTAGATTTGTGGGGAGAGATGAACTCCACATCCTTGTACTCCTCCACCATCTTGACTCTCACAGGTAAGTATTTATAATAGATTAATTTTGCCTGTTATTCCTTCTGCCACATTTCTATTAAAATAGCCATGGAGAACCTCAGAAACTAGCAATAGCACTAAAAGGAAAAAACATCCAAGTGGAAATCCCGCTGACTGTTTTCTACATAACAATGTGCTATGGAACCATTGTTCTATTTTGTGAGGTACTAACAGATACTCTCAAAAGTAGAAAATGGTAGGTTTTATAACATAAAGCAGGTTCTTTTACAGTAGAGAGTTTCTGCTGTATGTGAATATTCTCTGTAACCAAAAAGGAGATATGGTATATAATGTTTTCTAAACTTATTTACTCACAGAAAAATTTCATGGCTGCACCAACTTACATTCCCACCAACAGTGTAGGAGGGTTCCCTTTTCTTCACACCCTCTCCAGAATTTATTATTTGTAGATTTTTTGATGATAGCCATTCTGACTGGTGTGAGGTGATACCTCATTGTAGTTCTGATTTGCATTTCTCTAACAATTAGCGATGTTGAATATCTTTCAATATGCATGTTGGCCATCTGTATGTTGGTGCAGCCACTATGGAAAACAGTATGGTTATTCCTTTAAAAACTAAAAATATAGGTACCGTATGACCCAGGAATCCACTCCTGGGCATATATCTGGAAAAGATTAAAACTCTAATTTGAAAAAATACATGCACTCCTATGTTCAATGCAGCACTATTTATAATAGCCAAGACATGGAAACAACCCAAGTGCCCATCAACAGACATTTGGTTTAAGAAGATGTGAAAAAAGTCAGACATAGTAAGATAAATATTATATGATATCACTTATATGTGGAATCTAAAAAATAATAGAAATGAATCTATATGTAAAACAGAAACAGATTTATAGACATAGAAAACAAACTTGTGGTTACCAAAGAAGAAAGTGTGTGTGTGTGGGGGGGGGGGGAACAGGCGTATGGGATTAACAGATACAAACTACTATACATAAAATAAATAAACAACAAGGATTTACTATATAGCACAAAAAACTATATTCAATACCTTATAATAACCTATACTGGAAAAGAATCTGAAGAAATATATATGTATATAACTTTGCTGTACACCTGAAATTATCACAGTATCGTAAATCCACTATACTTCAATAAAAAAAATGTCATGGGACACAACAGAAGATAAATGATTAGCAAAAAGGAAAAGCAAAAACAAACTCTGGAAAAATGGCAGAGTTTGGGCACCAAGCAGAAGCATACTGTAGTTGGGAATATTTTGTTTCCCATTGAAAATACTGTAATTGGGGGCTGAGACATGACTACACCAGGAAGCAGGGCGGTGTGGGAAGCACTGTCTCTCAGGTACCACACGGCATAGAGGAATGTGTTCAGAGCTTCTGAGTCGGAGCTCCAGTCACAGTTTGGCCAAACTACTCTAGATGAATACCTGTGGGCCTTACCAGTTTGGGCCAGGTACTAGATGTCATGGTGACCCTCAAATACTCAGTTTAGAGGCAGGAGAAGCTAGCATCCAGCGGATAGTGGGGAAGATTAATGACACTCCACTTAGCCTGTACACTGGTAAATGCCAGGCTGAACAGAGTGTTCCCATCCTTGAATGAGTAAATAGAAAATAACAAGAGCTGTAACACATGACCTAAGAAATGGACGGGGATAACGACAGTGTTACCTAGTCACATGATAGATGCCATACAGCAATGAGCATAAAGGGCCTCCTGATGCACACACAAGCATGAATGAACCTCCTAGACATGGAGGTTCTTTTATATCTGAACCATGTCAGATATAAAAGAGTACTTACCATGTGATCCCAATTATATCAAGTTCAAAAACAAGTCAAAATTAATTATAATGATGGAAGTCAGAATAATGATAACCTTTTGTGGAGGCAATGATGGGAGGGATACAAAAGAGGCTTTGAAGTGCAGGACTATTCTATATCTTGATTTGGAGTGTTTGTTTCATAAAAATTTGTGAAGCTATACACTTATGATGTAAACTCTTCTGTATGTTTGTTGCACTTGGATAAAATTTTACTTAAAAAATAAATAATAGATGGCATAAATAAGACCAACATATCTAATATATTAGTAATCATAAAAATGTTAAAATTCCCTCCCAAAGGACCAAGAACCTTAGGTCTTTAAAATCTAACTATGGGATACTTACAAAGCAAACGGTAATAAGTAAGTAAATGGATGAGCCAATGAATGAGTGAATATCTGGATAAATAAAAAGAGACTCCAATTAAAAGAAAGTAGAGATGATAATAGTAATATGAGGCAAAGTAGAATCTCAGGAAACAAACCTTAAATGAGACAAAGAGAATCATTTCTCTCATTTCCCCCAACTTGGATCCATCATAAATTATTCCTCATTGCAATCAGTAGGTACAAGGTTCTCAAGGGGTGTCTGCCAAATTTTTCAACTCAAATTTTATCAGGTCACTCCCTGCCCCACATCCTTCTGTAGTACCTAAATTCTACAGGCCAAAGTCCACACTTCCCAGGCTAGAATCACTAGCTGACTTTTCCGACCTTTGTCCACTGGGCATACTAGTCTCCAGCCAATTATTTTATTTATTTCTTATTTATTTATTTAGCTAGTTAGTTACTTAGTTAAATTGAAGTATAATTGATTCACAATGTTGTGTTAGTTTTAGGTGTACAGCAACGTGATTCAATTATACATACATATCTATCTTTTTTTTCAGATGCTTTTCCCTCATTGGTTATTACAAACTATTGAGCATATTTCTCTCTGCTATACGGTACGTCCAGCCACATTAAACTGCTTCATTCGTATGACTCTTTTTCTCACTTTCAAGTCTTTCTTGTCCCTCCACTGGAATTCCCATGGAATTATATTACTTTTTTTCACATGAAAAATTCCTCCTCATTTATGCCTCCTTCATGGCCCCATTTTAATACTGAACAAGTTTCCACGACCACCCCATACCCACTAGTCACTCCTTAGTTTGTGTTCCTATGGTCCCCTGATGTCAACGATCACACACATGTTATAACTATCAGCTTCCATGTCTACAAAATCCTGGTGGGTAGGGACCAGGGACTGTTCAACAAAGGTTCAAAGCAGGACAGACTGGGCATGGAGCCTCCTAAACTGCAGGATGACAGGTCAGAACCCCATGGTGTGGGGTCCTGGAAAAATCTGTGACTCTAGCTGCTGATACAAAATAGATCTCCAGACCAGAAACAGGGACTGGAGTGGCCAGACAGACCTTCAAAATGCCAGGTGACCTAGAAATATGACGATTATGATCTATGCCATCACCTTAGAACCAAACATTACATCAGTGTGAGACTCCAAGCATTCTATCCCAGAGAGCATTTCTCTCCAATCTTCTTCCTTCCCTCTCCCTGCATTAATCTTCTCAATGATACTGCATCAAACACAGATTACTTCCATGGTAAATGGCTAAAGGAAAAGAACAGGGTCTGGAATTCTCACTGTGGGGATGGATAACCAGGAGTTAACACAACAGTCAGAACACAGGCTTCCTGCTCACTCCTGATGTGCTGACAGCACTGTTCCCACCCACTTGGCACTGACTGGCTGCAACAAAGGGCAATGATTTGCCTCTGTGTCTCAGAAATCCAATTCTCCCAGAAGAAATGATGTCACTTATGGGTATAGAGCACCAATTCATTCCTATCTCTGCCACCAGCTGGTCTAGAACATTTAGACATATTCCTTAACCCTCAAGTCCCTCTGACTCTGTGTTTGTCTATTTCACTGGAGGCTAAAAGTCTAGGAAGCAAACATGGCTAATTCTCATAATCACAGACCACTGGCAAGAGATGCTCATGGTCAAGGATACTCTCCTTTCACACTTAAGATCCCTAAAATTCAACTTGATAAATGATTATTGAGCAACTATCCAGTGCCTAATATTCTATCACATGCTAGGAGGGGCACCAAAATATTAAGTTGTGGTCACTGCCTTTCAAGGACTTTCAGTGGGATGAAGTAGATGAAATATTTTATTCATAGAAGGCAATATAGCATTATATTTAAATGTATAAGCCTTTGAGTCAGATAGTCAGGTTCACACCCTGGATCCATAATTTACTGTTATAACTGTAGGCAAGATGTACTTTGGTTTCCTCACCTGCAAAAGGGAACTAACAGTAGGATCTAACTTAGCATTGTTGTGAGGATTCAGGGAGTAACAAGGCAGATATACAGCATAGAGTGCTAAATAATTGTTATGTTAACCAGTGCTCATGTGAAAAAGATTTCTGCAAGAAGGTATATGATGAATTGCTAAAGTAATTAGCAAAGACAAGCTAAGTAATGATAAAGCCCAGAAAAGATAAAGATACTTTGGTCCAAAGTGAAGGGAAAAGATGAATTGGAAGAATTAATATTGCTAAAATGTCCATACTCCCCAAAGCGGATTCAATGCAATGCCTTTCAAGATACTAGTGACATTCTTCACAGACTAGAAAAACAATGCTAAAATTTGTATGGAAACCCAAAAGACCCCACATAGCAAAAGCAATCTTGATAAAAAGAACAAAGCTGGAGGGATCATGCATCCTGATTTCAAACTATACTACAAAGCTACAGTAATCAAAACAGTATGGTACAAAAACCAAAGAGATCAATGGAACAGAATAGAGAGCCAAGAAATAAACCTACACTCTAAGATCAACTAATCTATGACAAAGGAGTAAAGAATACACAATGGGGAAAAGACAGCCTCTTCAATAAATGGTGTTGGAAAAACTGGACAGATACATGAAAAGAATCAAACTGAACCACTTTCTCACACCATATACAAAAATAAACTCCAAATGGATTTACCTAAATGTAAAACCTGAAACCATAAAAGTCCTAGGAGAAAACATAGGCAGTACATTCTTTAACATCAGTCTTAGCAGTATCATTTTGGGTATGTCTCCTCAGGTAAGGGCAACTAAAGCAAAAATAAACAAATGGAACTACATCAAATTAAAAAGCTTTTTCACAGTGAAAACAAAATCCCAACATGAAAAGGCAACCTATTGAGTGGGAAAATATATTTGCAAATGATATATCTGATAAGGGGTTGATATCCAAAATATACAAAGAACTCCTACAACCCCATATCCAAAAAATAAGCAATCCAATTTAAAAATGGACAGAGACATTTTTCCAAAGAAGACATACAGATGACAACAGACACATGAAAAGATGCTCAACATCACTAATTATTAAAGAAATGCAAATCAAAACCACATAGAGATACCATCTCACACACATCAGAATGGCTGTTATCAAAAAGATAACCAATAACAAATGTTGGTGAGGTTGTGGAGGAAAAGGAACACTTGTGCACTGTTTGTACGAGTGTAAATTGGTGCAGTCACTATGGAAAACATAAAATTAATAATAAAACTACCATATGCTCCAGCAATTCCACTTCTGGATATCTATCTGAAGAAAACTAAAACACTAATTCAAAGAAATATGTGCACCCCTATGTTCACTGCAGCACTATTTACAATAGCTAAGATGTGGAAGCAAGCTAAGTGTCCATTAATAGATTAATGGAATATATATATATATATATATATATATATATATATATATATATGTATGTATGTATGTATATATATATGTTAGAATATTAGCCATAAAAAAGAATACAATCTTCCCAGTTGTGACAGCATGGATGAACCTAGAGCAAATTATGCTAAGTGAAGTAAGTCAGACAGAGAAAGACAAATACTATATGATTTCATTTATATGTGTAATTTAAGAAAAAAACAAATGAACAAACAAAACAGAAACAGACTCATAGATACAGAGAACAAACTGGTGGCTGCCAGAGGGGAGGGGAGTGGGGAAATGGATGAAATAGGTGAAGGGGATTAAGAGATACAAACTTCCAGTCATAAAATAAGTAGGTCATGGGGATGTAATGTACAGCATAGGGAATACTAGACTTATCATGGTGATCATTTTGTAATATTACATAACTTTCAAACCACTATGTTGTACAACTGAAACTAATATAATATTGTGTGTCAACTATACTTCAATATAAAATAAATAAATTTTTAAAAGAAATTTCGAAATTAGTATCATGAATTTTAAAAATGAAAGCAATGGTAATTTTTGGAGAAAAAACTGAAGTGTAGTGAAGAGAGAAGAAAGGCAGTATTTGTCACAAAGACTTCTTTATGCTAGAATTGGTATTAGGTGCTTTAAAATGAACCATTACTATGTTATTTGTAAAATGGAAGAGAAAGGTTTTAAGCTAAGCTCACAACACTGGTCTGAATGGAAGAGACTAGGAAAAGAAGAAAGGATATGCCAATCTGTATGTCCCATCATCAAAAAAAGGCAAAAACACAGAGGCAGCATTCTGTTTCTGGAGGTCATGAGATGCTTGGATGGATGAGAGTATCACCCAAGTGGTGCATAACAGAGTCAAAAGTGTGTTGGAGACACAAGGACTTGAATTTGTGTCCTGGCTCTGACATTTCCTAGTTGTGACATAACTTAGAGAAGTTAGAGAACACAGAGAGCCTTAGTGGTCTCATTCTGAAGAAAAAAAAAAAAAAGCTTTCTCCCAGGGCTATTGTGAGGATTAGCGAGATCACAGACATAAAAGAACCAAACATAATAATTAATACAATAGAGTCTCTGGAAAATGTTATTTCTATTTCTCCTGTCCTATGGTCTATAATATAGCAAATGCCCAAATGTTCCCACACTCAAATTTCAGATCATTTGAGAGAGCTCTGATTTAAAGATAAATCATTATTAAATAACAAGACTCCAAATTAAAAATCAATTCATGTTAGGTTATTCATATATTTTGGTTTGGGTCAACAATTTTAGAACAAATATGTTCAATTATAATTTAGACTGGTTCATTGGACACATGGAATTTTGGGGCTAGTTCTGTAAAGAAATTAGCTTTTGGGTGGGTTTAAAAACTTAGTTAACTTCATTCTTACTGGAAAATCAGAGTTTAGTTCAATTAAAAAGCTTGCTATAAATAACTTTTGCTTTATCATTTTCCTCTTCCATGCCAATAGTAGGACCAAAGAAGCAGAGGTAAAATTGTGTGTGTGTGTGTGTGTGTGTGTGTGTGTGTGTGTGTGTGTGTGTCAAATCTTCTCAGCAAACATTGTCTGTTCCCCTAGCACTCCTGCAGTTAGGCAGTATTTCTTTGGTTTCTTCAGTGATCTATTCATTGTTTAGTAGCATATTGTTTAGCCTCCACATGTTTCTGTGTTTGTTTTTTTTTTTTTTTTTTTCTTGTAGTTGATTTCTAATCTCATAGGGTTGCGGTCTAAAATAACGCTTGGTATGATTTCAATTTTCTTAAGTTTACTGAGTTTTGCTTTGTGGCTCAGCATGTGGTCAATCCTGGAGAATGTTCCATGTGCACTTGAGAAGGATGTTTATCCTGCTGCTTTTGGATGGAATGCTCCATAAATATCAAGTAAGTCCATCTGGTCTAATGTGTCATTTAAGACCTGTGTTTCCTTATTGAATTTCTGTCTGGATATCTTTCAGTTGATTAAAATGGAGTGTTAAAGTCCCCCACTATTATTGTGTTACTGTTGATTTCTCCTTTTACGGCTGTTAGTATTTGCCTTATATATTGAGGTGCTCCTATGTTGGATACATATATATTTACAATTGTTATATCTTCTTCTTGGATTGAGCCCTTGATCATTGTGTAGTGTCTTCTTTGTCTCTTGCAACAGTCTTTATTTTAAAGTCTATTTTCTCTGATATGAGTATTGCTACTCCAGCTTCCTTTTGACTTCCATTTGCATGGAATACCTTTTTCCATCCCCTCACTTTCAATCTGTATGTGTCTGTAGATCTGAAATGGGTCTCTTGTAGACAACATATATAAGGGTCTTGTTTTTGTATCCATTCAGCCAGTCTATGTCTTTTGGTTGGAGCATTTAATCTGTTTCCATTTAAGGTAATTGTCGATATGCATGTTCTAACTGCCATTTTGTTAATTGTGTTGGATTTGTTTTTGTAGGTGTTTTTTTCTTCCCTTCCTCTTTTGTTGTCTCCTCTTGTGATTTGATGACTAACCTTAGTGTTGTGTTTAGATTCCTTTTTGTGTGTGTGTGTATCTTTTGTAGATTTTCAGTTTATGGTTAATATGAGGTTTTGATATAGTAGTCTATACATAAACAATACTGTTGTAAGTTGCTGGTCTTTTAATTTCAGATGTATTCCCAATATGCTGCATTTGTACTCTCCTCTTCTCATGATTGCTGGTTTTGATATCATATTTGTGTACAGATGATTTCCTACCTTTTCTGTATGTTTACCTTTACCAGTGAGCTTTCCATTTGTAATTTTCTTCTTTCTAGTTTAGGCTTTTCTTTTTTGCCTAGAGAAGTTCCTTTAGCATTTGTTGCAAAGCTCGTCTGGTGGTGCTGAATTCTCTTAGCTTTTGCTTGTCTGTAAAGCTTTTGATTCCTCTGTCAAACCTGAATAAGAGCCTTGCTGTGTAGAGTATTCTTGTTTGTAGGTTCTTCCCTTTCATCACTTTAAATATATTGTGCCACTCCATTGTGGCTTGCAGAGTTTTTGCTGAGAAATCAGCTGATATACTTATGGGAGTTCCCTTGTACGTTATATGTTGCTTTTCCCTTGTTGTTTTAAATATTTTTTTTTCTTTAATTTTTGTCAATTTGATTACTATGTATCTCAGTGTGTTCCTCATTGGGTTATCCTGCCTGGGACTCTCTGCACTTCCTGGACTTAGGTGGCTGTTTCCTTTCCCATGGTAGGACATCTTTCAGCTATTATCTCTTCAAATATTTTCCCAGGTCCTTTCTCTTTCTCTTCTCCTTCTGGGACCCCTATAATGTGAATGTTGGTGTGTTTAATGTTGTCCCAGAGGTCTCTTAGACTGTCCTCATTTCTTTTCATCCTTTTCTTTTTTTTATTCTGTTCTGTTGCATGATAGCTATCATTCTGTCTTCCAGCTCACTTATCCGTTCTTCTGCCTCAGTTATTCTGCTATTGCTTCCTTCGAGTGTGTTTTTCATTTCAGTTACTGTATAGTTCATCTCTGTTTGTTTGTTCTTTAGTTCTCCTAGGTCTTTTTAAACATTTCTTGTATCTTTATCTGTGCCTCCATTCTTTTTCTGAGATCTTTAAAATCAACTTTACTATCATTACTCTGAATTCTTTTTCAGGTAGATTGTCTATCTCCACTTCACTTAGTTGTTCTTCTGGGGTTTTATCTTGTTCCTTCATCTGGGACATATTCCTCTGCTGTCTCATTTGTCTAACCTTTTGTGATTGCGGTTTCTGTTCTGCCGGCTGCAGTGTTGAATTTCTTCTTGCTTCTGCTCTCTGCCCTCTTTTGGGTGAGACTGTCTAAGAACTTGTGCAGGCTTCCTGGTGGGAGGGACTGATGCCTGCACACTGGTGGGTGTACATGTGTCTTGTTCCTCTGGTGGGCAGGGCCGTGTCAGGGGGTGTGTTTATCAACCAGCTGTGTGCTGAGGAAGACTTTAAGCAGCCTGTCTGCTGATGGGTGAGGCTGTGTTCCTGCCACATTTGTTGTTTGGTCTGAGGAGACCCAGCACTGGAGCCTACTGGCTGTTGGGTTGGGCCAGGTCTCGGTGAGAAAATGGGGGCCTCCAGGAGAGCTCACGCAGATGAGTTCTCCACAGAATTACTGCCACCAGTGTCCTTGTCCCCACAGTGAGCCACAGCCTCCCCCCGCCTCCACAGGAGACCCTCCAATACCAGCAGGTAGGTCTGGCCCAACCTCTTATGAGGTCACCACTTTTTTCTCTGTGTCCTGGTGCACACGAGACCCGTGTGCCCCCTCCAAGAGTGGAGTTTCTGTTTCCCCCAGTCCTGTGGGATTCTTCAGATCAAACCCCGCTGGTCTTCAAAGCCAGATTCTCTAGGGGCTCCTCCTCCCATTGCCAGGCCCCCATGCTGGAGAGTCTGACATGGGGCTCAGAACTTTCACTCCTGTGGGTCAACTTCTGTGGTAAAATTATTTTCCAGTTTGTGGGTCACCCATCCAGTGTGTACGGAATTTGATTTTATCATGATTGTGTCCCTCTTACTGTCTGGTTGTGGCTTCTTCTTTGTCTTTGGATATAGGGTATCTTTTTGGTAGGTTCCAGAGGGTTTTTGTCAATGGTTGTTCAGCAGTTAGTTGTAATTTTGGTGTTTCCATAAGAAGAGGTGAGGTCACATCCTTCTACTATGCCATATTGTCTCCTGTCTCACAACAACCTTACAGGCAGTTATTATTCCCATTTTACAGATGGGCAGACTGACTCTTGGAGAATCTTGTTTGTTTATTTTCTTGTGTTTCAGTTGTTTTGTTTTGTTTGCTTTTCAGAGAATCATAGAGCTGTCTGATGTCAAAATTTTGTTTGTTTCCCAATGTGCTGGCCAAAATACAAAAGTGATAATTTAACTCTCCTCTCTACAGTCCTTCAGTGGACTCCAGGTGCTTTCACAATTAAGAACAAACTACCCAGTATGTACACAGAGCTCTTCTCCCACCCCATCTCCTCAAGTACCTTTCCCAATCCACTGCAAATGGCTTGTTATTTTCTAGACATTCAAAACGCAACCATTTCATTGTCATTGCTGAATTATTCATCTGGACCCACCCCAGCCTGGGTGCTCTCAGAGGTCAAGGCTGGGTCTTATTTGTATTTTTACTCTATTGCCAAGTACAATGCCTGGTTCAAAATGAGGGCTCAATCAAAGTTGAATGGATGAATGAATGAGTCAGTCAATCAAATCATTTTTGGTTCCCATGTAAAACAATCCTCCAAATACATTCTGCAGGATAGTTTACCCTCTGCTTTGGATATTAACCAGAGTTTCATTTTTCTCTGCCTGTCCCCACACTCCACCTCCCCACCATAGTTTTCTGCCTTTGTCTTTGTAGCAGGAGGTACAGGTGGCTGGGTTATGTTTGAAAGAACACTCATTCAAGGACAATCTTGCAAAGAGGCAAGAAAAGCAATTCTGCTTTCTTTTCTGCCTGCATTCTTGATGCAAGCATTATGCGTAAAAATCATTCAAAAACATATTAGATGCATGTGTAGGATAAAAGCCCAGAAGAAAATACACTACAATGTTAATATTAATTTATTTCAGAGTCATGGGATTATAGGTGATTTTAATTTTCAGTGTTGTGCATTTTGGTATTTTCTAAATTATAGGTAATAAACATGCATATATTACTTTTGTAACAGAAATACAATAAGAATTATGTTTTAAAGCATTAAGCAAACTCTGTAGATGTATTAATTATACATACCATATCAGTGAATTAAAGTATAAATAATTCAAAATTTAAAACAGTCTGCTTTTCTTAAAAAAATAGTTTGCACATAAAATCGGGATTGTATTTAACACAAAAGCTTTGTAATTCATGCTTTAAATCTACCCTGCTATGAAATCCTAAGGGAATTTCATTGTGAAAACAACCCAAGCCTATCCAAAGGAATAAGCCTTTTGAGCCGGTGGCCACCACTGACCCTTCTCCTTTGCCACTCAGCAACACAAGGTGCCCATCTGTTACAGAGAGGGGTCCAAGAGGGCAACAGTGCCCTGGCAGTGATTGCTTACAGCCTGTCCCAAAGCCCACCTCAAGACTTGAAGCTGTGTCCAACTGGTCATGCCTGAGGTGTGATTACCACAAGGAAACAGAGCCTGTGTCCTTTCACACCTGCACCTGGCCACGCTTGTTAAGGCAACATCCTGGAGGGACCACCTGCTGTCCACACTCCCTCCAGGCCTGATCGGAATGGATGGAAGTGTCAGGCCTCCCAGACCTAAGCCAGAGGAGGCTGTCCTGTGAGAAGTTGTGTTTCTTGACACCTTTGTCAAGATACAGAAAAATTGAAGGGAACTTGCAGCAGCTGGCTGCTACTGCATCGAAGCCCAACTTCTGGTATTGACAGTGAGTGATGAGGCTCTGGACACAGTCCAGTGGAGAGGATGGAGAGGACACAGTCCCAGGATCAGCTGAGGTGAAGCAGAGCTGAAGCATCTTCCAAACAATGGCTGCAATGATGATCACTCAGCTTTCTAGTGTCCATCAAATAAGCCTTTGCCTCTGGATGGTTAAGATTTTTCAGTTCAGCCAGATTTATATGTCACACATTCTGCCATCTTCTTCTTTCTTCACCAATCACCAGTCCCCAACTTGTCCCCAACAAGGAAAGACATGCTGTGTTTGGATGATACCATTGAGTTGAAAGGCTGCATTTACTTGCTGTGCATTCATTTGTGCGAGAAAAGAAGCCCAGATATCACCTTATTATAAACACCAAGCCCACAGGAACCAGAGACCCCCAGGAAGGACCAAGATTCAAATGATCCTTGGTACCATCTGGGTCTCTTGAATTTCTCAGTCCACGGACACTGACTGAGAAGTGAGTAAAAGAGATAAATTTTCTGCCTTCATGGAGTTTTAAAGCACCTTGTTCAGTGGCTGCCAGGGAGGTGTGTTCAATAAACACTTATTGAATTAATCAGTAAAGTAACTTGGACCACAAGAATGTTGTTCAGTGCACAATACAGGCAGACCTCAGAGATATTTCGGGTTTGATCCAGACCACCACAATAAAATGGGTATCATAATACAGTGAGTCACATGAAGTTTTTGGTTTCCCAGTACATATAAAAGTTATGTTTACACTATACTGTAGTTCATTAAGCATGCAATAGCATTATGTATAAAAAAAAAGTACATACTTTAACTTAAAAGTACTTTATTGCTAAAAAAAGCTAATCATCATCTGAGTCTTCAGCAAATCATAATCTTTTTGCTGGTGGAGGGTCTGACCTTGATGTTGATGGCTGCTGGCTGACTAGGGTGGAGTCTGCTGCAGGCTGAGGTTGCTGTGGCAATTTTGAAAGCTAAGACAATGAAGTTTGCTACCTCAATTGCCTCTTCCTTTCAGGAATGATTTATCTGTAACATGAAATGCTGTTTGATAGCATTTTACCCACAGCAGAACTTCCTTCAAAAGAGAGTCAATCCTCTCAAACCCTGTGACTGCTTTATCAACTAAGTTTAATATTCTAAACCCTTTGTCATTTCAACAATCTTCACAGCACCTTCATCAGGAGAAAGAAACCACTTTGCCTCATCCATAAGAAGCAATTCTTCATCCATTAAAGTTCTATCATGAAAGTACAACAATTCAGTCCCATCTTCAGGCTCCACTTCTAATTCTAGTTTTCTTGCTATTTCCGCATCTGCAGTTATTTCCTCCACTGAAATCTTGAACCCCTCAAAGTCAAACATGAGGGTGGAATCAACTTCTTCCAAATTCCTGATAATGTTGATATTTTGACCTCTTCTCATGAATCACATTTGTGAATACTTCCCAGAAGGTTTTCAATTTATTCTTCCAAGATCCATCAGAGGAATCATCATCTATGACAGCTATGGCCTTATGAAATGTATTTCTTAAGTAATAAGACTTGAAAGTCAAAATGATTCCTGGAACCATGGTCTGCAGAACCCATGGATGTTGTGTTAGCAGGCATGAAAACAACATAAATCTTATTGTACATCTCCACCAGACCTCTTGGGTGCCAGGTGCATTGTCAATGAGCAGTCATATTTCAAAAGGTATCTTTTTTTTTTTTTTTTTTGAGCAATATGTCTCAACAGTGGGCTTAAAATATTCAGTAAACCATGTTGTAAATACATGTGCTGTCATCCGGGCATTGTTTTTCCACTTACAGAGCACAGGCAGAGGAGATTTAGCATAATTCTTATGGGCCCTAGGATTTTAGAAATGATAAATGAGCACTGGCTTCAACTTAGTCACCAGATGCGTTAGCCCCTAACAAGAGAGTCAGCCTGTACTCTGAAGCTTGGAAGACAGGCACTGACTTCTCCTCTCCAGCTATGAAAGTCCTAGATGGCATCTTCTTCCAATAGAAGGCTGTTTCTTCTACATTGAAAATCTGTTGTTTAATGTGGCCACCTTCATTAATGACTTTAGCTAGAGCTTCTGGATAACTTTCTGCAGCTTCTTCATCAGCACTTGCTGCTTCACCTTGCACTTTTATGTATGGAGACGGCTTCTTTCCTTAAACCTCATGAATCAACCTCTGCTAGGCTTCAAACGTTTCTTCTGGAGCTTCCTCATCTCTCTCAGTCTTCATAGACTTGAAGAGAGATAGGTCCTTACTCTAGATCAGGCTTTAGCTTAAGGGAATGTGATGGCTGGTTGGATATTCTATCCAGACCACTCAGACTTTCTCCATATCTGCAGTAAGCCTCTTTCACTTTCTTATCATTGGTGTATTCACTGGGGCAGCACTTTTAATTTCCTTCAAGAACTTTTCCTTTGCATTCACAACTTGGTTAACTGTTTAGAGCAAGAGGTCTAGCTTTCAGCCTATCTGGGCTTTCAACATGACTTGCTCACTAAGCTTAATCATTTCTAGCTTTTGATTTAAAGTGGAAGACATGCAACTCTTCCTTTCACTTGAATACTTAGAGGCCATTTTAGAATTGTTAATTGGTCTACTTGCAATATTCTTGTGTCTCAGGGAAGAAGGAGGCCCGAGGAAAGGGAGAAAGAGTGATCAGAACACACAACATTTATTAAGTTCACCATTTATATGGGCACAATTTGTGATGCCGCCGAACAATTACAATAGTAACATCAAATATCCTAATCGCAGATCACCATAACAAGTATAATAATAATGTAAAAGTTTGAAATATTGTGAGAATTACCAAAATGTGACACAGAGACACCAAGTAAACAAATGCTGTTGGAAAAATGATGCCAATAGACTTGCTTGCCATGGGGTTGCCACAAACCTTCAGTTTGTAAAAAATGCACCATCTGTGGAGCCTAATAAAACAAGGTCTGCCTGTATCTGTTTTCTTCAACTAAGGGTTTAGTCAGCATCAGTGAGAAGCCAACCTGGACACAATTCCAAGCCAACTTAAATTGCCCACCTCCTTCTCCTGTCTTCCTTCTCCATATACACTTAACATGCTACCTCTATCCCTAACACAGCACATGCCCTCCTGTATGTAATAATCTCCTCTCCAAGCTCTCCTTCACTCTCAGGTGAGCTGTATGAGAGACTACGAACGTTCCCCATTGTGGAGCCAATCCCTCATTCAGTGTCTGGCATGTTGTAGACACTCAAGAAATATTTGTTGAATGGGTGAATGAATCGCAAATGGGATCCAAAAGGTGGTTCTGAGTTACACAACATGGACTAGTTCCAGCCAAACTCAAGTTGGGAAGGTTTTTCTGGCAACCTCTCACCAACTGTTAATAGTCCTCCTTCCTTCCCTTTATGCATAACAGTAACAGTAACTATGATGGCTAACATAGCATGAGCCCTTAGTGTGTGCCAGGAATTGTGCTAAGCACTTTATTTCTTTAATTCTCACAGCAAACCTGAGAGGTATATAGTAGTAATAGCAGCAGCAGTAGCAGTAGCAGTACTAGTAATACTAGTAGTAATAGTAGTAGTAGTACTAGTAGTACAGTAGCAGTACTAGCAGTAATAGCAGTAGTGATATCAGAGTCTGCTATCAGAGCCTGTGCCTAGTCACTGCCTTCCTTCCATGGCCCTTCCCCCCCACTGCACATCACCTCTCTCCTTCCATTCCATCCATGGTCTCCCTATCAAAACCATGGCTGCAGGAGTTGGGACAGAGATAGCACTTATATAGGCTCCATGGTTTCTGGGTAGCTCCTTACCACAACTCTGGACCTAATTTAAGGGATAAACAACTAAAGAACAGATGCACTCCCTCTAAAAGTGCACCAGTCTCTCCTGTTCTTGGGATCTCTTTCGTGGAGATGCCCTCCAGTCTGTTGACTCACTCATGATAAACTGTCTGCTTTGAACTCCACTTCTGCTGGAAGGAAATAGGAAATCAGAGTAACTTTCATGATGAGGTGGAAGGACTAAACTCTAAGCCAGGAAGATATTTTGCCAGAGATCTATACTGACATCATCTGGGGCCTGCAAAAGAAGAACCTGTAAGGGAGGTGGAGATTCCACTTTGTCCCATGTCTCTTTTCTACCTCATGTCTTCACGTCCCCTCCATCAGGTGTGCCCTTGGCCTCCCAGTACCCCCTTACCATTGCATACAACTGCACAGACCTGCCACCCTGACAGAGCTGTTCTGCACATTCTCTCCCCCTTATCGAAGTCGACCCTCTCTGCATCCCATTCTCTCCACCTACCTATCTTGTTGGAAAGCTTGCCAACAAATTAGCCATTCTGTCACAAGTGTGTACTCCTCCTGACAGGGCTTTTAAAATCTTTAACTGAACACTCCTAGAGATGCAAACCTTAGAGCTGTTGAATGAGTCTGCATTAACAGCACTGGCTGCCTAACAAGCTGCTGGGAGCAGGGGATCCTTTCCACAGGAAGGACTATTGCAGTGTACCTTAATGGGCAATCACTTGAGCACCATCTATGACATGTACATGCAGAGCAGGTCTTTTTGGCTGTAAGTGCTACTGTAAGTGAGCCGTGGAGATTTTGCAAGTAAGCACCTAACATGCAACACCCTGGAGGTCCTTGCCAGAGACTCCACTTAACTCAGACAGTCCCATGAAAATACTGGCACTTTTCAATGGGTGTTACCAAGAGGTAGTGGTAAGGACATTAACTTTCTAGTGAGATAGATTCATCTTGATATCTAGCCTGTATTAGTCAGGGTCCTTACAGGGAAAAGAAGGGCACACTCAAATTAGGGTAAGTGTGATGCAGGGGAAATTCAAGGGATAATGCAATATGGAGACAAGAGTAGGATCTAAAACCCAGGGGGAGAAAGTTAGGTAGGAAAAAACTGTCTTGAGAAGATCAGGGACACAGCCAGCACACAGTGACCCTGCAACGAAGGAGCAAGGGGAATACATGCCCTGACCTCATCCTTTCTTCTGATCTCATACTAGGGTTCCCAATTAAAAAAACAAATGGAAGCCAAAGGACTTTTTTTGGGTGTGATTATATATGAGCAGTTGTAGTAACTGATAATAGATGTAAAGATACCTCATTGCACAACTTTCGGTGGTCTACTTCACATGGACTACAATGTGAATGCTGCTCCCTGAGTCATGCAATGTGGCAGTCCTACTAAGCCCCTGGTACAGTGCCTGGCAGATAATAGGTGCTTAGTGAATATTAACTCCCTTACCTCCTTCAGTTGGGGCAGAGCAAGTTAAAAGCTTCCCGTTGTATGTAGGTCTCTTTGGGTCCTCACATACAGAAACCTAAGGGGCAAAGCTGCCACTCTTCCAATGACTTCTTTCCCTCAGGTAGTAAAGAACTTACTGAACGGTGAGGAGCTCTCAAGCCTGACTCCTCTAATCACAGAATGTTCAGAAACAGATGTTTTCAAAATTCCTGCTTCCCATCTTGTGCCTCTGCCTCTCTCACAAGGTTAGGTGAGGCAGATGAACGGTTGGGAGGTGAGAAAGAATGAGCTCACACACAGGAAACTAAAAGTGTTGATTAGAAATATTTCCAATGAACGCACAGGCCAATACTTCATACAGGAAATATCATTACCTGATACTTTAACAAAGGTAACTTACCCTTACTCATTTCCCATAAATTTCAGGGCAGTTTCAATCATGGTAGGAAGTACAGCCAATGAAAACACTCTACCAGTTGGACTGGTGACAGCTTTTGCAATATGCTCCTGAAATGCAACTACCACTGAACAAAATCCAACCTTCAGCATGTGAATAGTCAAAAATGTTTCAGGAAAGTAAATGAAGAGCATTTCAGTGAAGAAGAAATTGGTGAACCCGTTTAATAAAAAGGTTAGGGAGAAACTGATGTCTCCTTAAGTAGGAGAAGAGAACCTTACCTTGACCAACAACAGTCTTTTGCAAAGGGAACTATCATTCATCAGAGAGTAAGCTATCCCTAATTGTCTCAATATTGAGCTTCATACCTATGGGTTTGTAGGACCTGCCTCACTACTTTGGTTTATATGACTTCTGAGGTCCCCTTCAACACTGAGAGATGAAGAACTCGAGTCTTTCCCTCTAAGCACAAAGATTGTTTATGTCCCCATCCCCATTTCATCCCCATCTTCATTTTGCTCTAAGCTTTTTACAACTGAAAAAAAAATTCTATGAAAAATTGATCTAAAGCTGGCATGCACATTTTTGGTTACTAAGATAAATGAAGGGTATAGTGGACAAAGGGGTCACATAACTGTGTGACCTTGGTGAAATCACTTTACTTCTCTGGGCTTCAAATTTCTTATCTGTACAATTGGGGGTTAGGTTAGAGCTGTAAGGTACTTCCCAATTCTGGCATTCTATGAAACTAGGAGAGCGGAAACAGTCCCTTTTGTTCTTATGTGTCATAGTTAATTGTCTTTCAAAATACTACTTCTCTTCTCTGCCTCTAGTTTGACATCATGATACAAGTGAGTTCTATTCAGGTAAGGTTACAGCTACCACAGTGAAAAGGCAATGTTCCCAATGCCCACAGCAGTCAGAGGACTGGAAGGTTCAAGAAACTTCCTGAAGAATGTGGCTATGGATATCAGAGAGATCTCACATGTCTGCTAATGGATTTGGACAAGAGGACAGAAAGTCTTGTAACCAAAGGTCAACAATTTAAACAGAAGTATACATGTGCTGACATTTTGAAAGGCCTTATTACCATAAAATTGCTGGTTCAGTTACCAGGTCACTGTATAGAACCCTGACAGAAACCTGGCTATCTGATATATGACAGATCAGACCGTCAAATACCTCTGTCTCAAAGCAAAGCCTAGCCTAGATTCCCTTTCAATCATTGGGTAAACAAATATCTATTGAGCTCCTGCTTTGTGTCATGTTCTGTGCTGGGTGCTAGTGATTAAATGGAGAATGAGATTGATGTAGACCCCACCCTCATGGAAAAGACAAACATTAAACAAATAAGTGTACAAATATATACATACACAATTGGATAAAGGCCATGAAGAAAGACCAAACAGTGTGATGAGATATGAAAGGGGTACCTTTTGGGGTCAGAGAAGGATTTTCTGAGGAAGGGACATGTAATTTGTGCCTGGTGGATGAGTAAGACTCGGCCAAGTAAAGAGTTGATGGAAGAACATTCCAGCATATGCAAGGTCTCCAAGTTTGCCCAAATTTAAAGTCAGCCCTGTGGCTCAGACATTGAGGGTAGGAGGAAACTGAGGGTTGAGAGACAGTTAAGGGTTAACTCATGCTTTGTAGATGACACTGAAGATTTCAGATTTTAAATGCAGTGGTGAGTGACATGACACTTGTAAGTTCCTTAAGGACCACTCTGGAACAATGTGAAGAATGGACTGGGGAAGATCAAGAACGAAAGGGAGTAGAGTAGTGAGATGGTCATTACGGCCATGAAGTCAGGAAAGGATGGAGGCTCGGACTGAAGCAGTAGTAGAGGAGACGGAAAGAAACAGACAGATTTGAGGAGAATCTTGGGAGAAAAATGACAGGTCCTATGCAAAGTGGATATGTAAATGGAAGATGAAGGGAATGACAAAATGATGGCTGCCCACATTCATGGTGTGACCAACTGATATATAGAGGTCATACCATTTCCTGAGAAGAGAGACACCAGAAAGGAAGAAATATAGGGGCCAGAGATGGAAATTGAGTCATGTTTTCATAGCACTATGTTAAATGCTGTTTTAAATGTGAAGTCACTGAAGATAAGAACTTAAAGTGATCCTTTGGATTTAGGAAGACCATTGTTGGCTTTAACAGGTGGAGAATCCAGATTGGGATGAACCGAAAAATGAATGACAGAAAAGGAAGAGAAAGCAGCATGTGTACAAAGGTTTCTCAAGAAGTTTGTTGTAAAATGTCATAGAGAGAGATGCAATATCCAGGGAAAGTGTTTTAAAGATGAACTATGTACCATGATATAGATGCAGGCTGCTGGGGAAAATCCAGTTAGAGAGCAGAGAGTAAGGTTATAGCCACTAGAGGGGATACCCAGTAATGTAAGTCCTGTGAGAAAGTGAGAAGGGATGCGGTCTGGAATATCTGTGCTTCTTCTATTGAACAGAAAGGAAGGAAATGCAGTAAGTCTGTGGGGATGGTGGGGGGGACAAGAAAGAGTTCCCATTTCATGGCTTCTATATTTTTTCTGTGAATAGAAATATGTCATTTGATTACGGTTGTGGGAAAGGACTTTAGAGTTACAAGAGGTATGGAGGAGATGTAAAATGAGTTTAATGATGAAGAAAAAACTCAATAAGGAAATGTAAATAAGCTATTTTGACATTACTGAGGGCTCAGTTGGAGGTTGATGGTCATGGATTTCCAATGATACCAGCCTTTCCCAAAGTGTGGTATTCTCAAGAGACCTTGACCTAGCTCTTTGGGTGTTGGCACATAGTTTGGTTTACCTGGGCTGAGATCAAGCAGTTATAATGATGGAGAGGTCAAGGAAGTTGAGAGTATTTGCAAAAGAGACATTAAAATGAAAGCCAATAAAATATAATCTGGATAGGACGGAAATGAAACAGGAAGAGGTCAACAGAAAAATTGGAGACATCAATAGACTGGACATCTTGATGAGGTCATAAAATCATTGTGCAGAGATAATTGAACAAATAAGCTGGAAAGTGGGATGGTTGAATTAACAATATTGGAGGTGGGACATTGTGAATTAATGACCAAAGTCAACAGTATAAAGGACAGATGGGATAAATGGAGTAGAGGAGAGCAAAGAATCATTGGAGATAGAAATAAATCAAGGAAATGAGAGGTCTGAGTCCTTTGGGGAATGTTCAAGCAGATGTCAATTTTCTAGGATGATAGCAGAAGGCAGGCAGCTCAGGAAGATTGAGCTAAGCCTTCAGTGATAGAAAGGGCATGACAAGGTAGGAGGAGATGACAGCATGGCTTTGAAAAATAGACTTTGCTTGAAAAGGCCACAGAAAAAGTGGTGTCCTAGGGTTCAAACATATATGAACCTAGGCAAAGTAGAGGATGGGGGGTCTGCATTAAAAGTATAAAATTTAGAGAACTTCATTATTTGGAGAATTCTAGGAAACACCAACTAGAAGTGGGGTTGGGAGAGGAGGGGTAGTGTTTGGGGTCTGTATGGATTGGTGGAGGGGTATGAATTTCCTTTTATACATTAAGAAAACCAAGGATAAAATAAAGACTGGGACAACCAACATACAGTCCAGGATTATGGGCCTCCTACTGTGTTTTATATTTCTTTTGTTTTGGCAGAAACATTATTCAGGAATTCTGGTATGATAATAACTATTAAGTCAACACTTACTCTTTTCCTCATGAAAATCATATAAAAGTGATAAACAGAGTAAAAATAAAACTTTCAAACTCCATTTTTAGTGAGATCAAGAGATAGATTTAATCCACAGAGACCCAAAACACATTAAAGGGCTGCAAAAAGCATCTGAGAAGAAGCAGAAACATTCTGGGAGGTGAGAAATGAATAAACAGAAGAGAGAACTCGGCTTTGAAAGGATAAGCAACATTCACTTGAAGATGAGGGCTTTGAAGTGTACAAGGTGTGTCTCAGTTCTTCAATAATCAATGTGGGTTGGGTGAATAGGGCTGGTAGTAGAAGCCCTGGTGTACTAAGTCTGGTTCAGAGAAAATAAGAGGGTATTACACAAGAAACACTAGGATGGGTCTGTGTAGCAGCGGAAAAAGAGAGAATCTTTGGGCTGGGATGCTTATAAATTTACCCTGGACCCTTACTACCTCAAAGAGAAACTTCCTACATATAAATAGTTAATAAAAATCCAACCTGCTCACTGAAGAGCAATGAAAGGTTAACTGGGCCAAAGCACTCTTGAGAAAAAAGAACAAAGCTGGAGGCATCATGCTCTCTGACTTCAGATTATACTACAAACCTACAGTAATCAAAACAGCATGGTACTGGCACAAAAACAGACACATAGATCAATGTAACAGAGTAGAGAGCCCAGAAATAAATCCACTCATTTATGGTCAAATAATCTATGACAAAGGAGGCAAGAATATACAAATGGAGAAACGACAGTCCCTTCAGTAAGTAGTGCTGGGAAAACTGGACAGCTACATGTAAAAGAATGAAATTAGAACAGTTCCTCACACCATATACAAAAATAAACTCAAAATGGATTAAAGACTTAATGTAAGACTAGAAGCCATAAAACTCCTAGAAGAGAACACAGGCAGAACACTCTTTGACATAAATCACAGCAATATTTTTTTTGGATCTGTCTCCTAAGACAAAAGAAGCAAAAGCAAAAATAGACCAATGGGACCTAATTAAATTTAAAAGCTTTTACACAGCAAAAGAAACCATAAACAAAATGAAAAGACAACCTACAGAATGGGAGAAAATATTTGCAAATGTGACTAACAAGGAATTAATATCCAAAATATATAAATAGCTCATACAATTCAATATCAAAAAAAAAAAACAAACACATTTTTAAAATGGGCAGAAGACCTAAATACATATTTTTCCAAAGAAGATATACAGATGGCCAACAGGCATATGAAAAAAAATGTTTATCACTAATTATCAGAGAAAAACAAATCAAAAACACAATGAGATATCACCTTATACCTCTCAAAATGGCTATCATCAAAAAGACCACAACAAACAAATGTTGGTAAAGATGTGGAGAAAAGGGAACCCTAGTACACTGTTGGTGGGAATGTAAATTGGTGCAGCCACCATGGAGAACAGTATGGAGGTTCCTCAAAAAAATTAAAAATAGAACTACCATATGATCCAGTAATTCCACTGCTGGGTATATATCCAGAGAAAATGAAAACAAAAATGTGAAAAGATTACATGTACTCCAATGTTCATAGGAGCATTTTTTATAATAGCCAAGAAAGGGAAGCAACCTAAGTGTCCATCAACAGATGAATGGATAAAGATTGCATAAATATACAATGGAATACTACTCAGCCATAAAAAGAATGAAATTTTGTCATTTGCAACAACATGGATGAACCTAGAGCTTAATGAAATAAGTCACACAGAGAAACAAATACTGTATGTTATTACTTATATGTGGAATCTAAAAAGTAAAACAAAATAATGTATATAGCAAAACAGAAACAGACTCCAAAGATATAGAGAATAAACTAGTGGGTACCAGAGGGGGAAAGTAAGGAGGGAGGGGCAAGATAGGGGTAGAGGATTAAGAGACACCAACTACTATGTATAAAATAAATGAAAAATGAGGATATATTGTAGAGCACAGGGAAATATAGTCATCATTTTGCAATAACTTTAAATGGAGTATAATCTATAAAAATACTGAATCACTATGTTGTACATCCGAAACTAACAAAATATTGTAAATCAACTATACTTCAATTTTTTAAAAGTGAATTGGCGCAGACAAGATGCAAAGAAAATATAAGAAAATGTGGAGAAGAGCAGAAAAAAACTTACTATTAGAGAATAGATATTAGAAAATGTCAAGAGCACATGAAAATTGTGATAAAAATATTTTACAACAAATTATAAAAATTTAATGAAATAATCCCCTCTATGAAGGAATAGCACAGAATAGAAATATAAGAACTCATAAAAGAGATGGAAAAACAAGAAGAGAAGAAATGAGTTGGCAGAACCTAGGAAATAAGCAGAAGAAAAAATAATCACAGACATAAAGATGAAATCTGAAAGGACATGAGCAAAGCAGACATCGCAGATAACACATTAAGGGAACAGATACCAGAAACAAGAAAACAAGGATCAAAAAAGAAAAAAAAAAAAAAAAAAGGCACAGAAATGAGTTAGGGATTAGACAGACAATGAAAGTTATGTGAAAAGCAAAGAACCAACTGTGAATATTCAGTTCCCCATTTATAAAACTAAATGAAAACTAAACAAAACAATGAAACAGAAAAACTAATTAAAATATGATCAAGAAAACTTACCTGAAGTAAAAGGTTTGAACATATTATTAAAAGGGTATTACATGCACCAGGAAATTTATACAAAAATAGATAATACTAAGACATATCCCAGTAAATTTATCACACTTTGAATAACTATTTGGACAACTATGCAAAACCATGGAGGATAAATCAAACTGGCATAAGATTTCTCTGCAGAGAAATTCTACACCAAACACAATGCAGTAGCACTTACAAGTTTTTCAAAGAATGAAATATTAAGCCAAGGATTTCAAATACAGACAAACTATACTTCAGATATAAAGGCCATTGACTAGCATTTTTGAACTTATAGGTTTTAAGGGTATGCTGTACTTATGAGACTTTCTTGGGAAAATACTAGAAGACAAACTTAAACCAGTTACAAAATGCCTAAGGAAACTATGACAAAGAAATAGTGCATTGAATATATTTAACTCTCCAACTAAGACAAAAGCAAAGTGAAAATTAAGATGCCAACACAAAATGTATATATTAACATCTTGACCACATAGATGTAGGCAAATAACAGAAATATGGGGGAGAAAAGAGGAAAGAAATTGTGAGATAAAGAAAAAGTGGTGTCCACTCTATGGAGCATCTGACAGAAATAAACATATCATTTAAAACCAATATAACAAATAACAAAAATAAGTGCATATTTAATAGTAAAAAGTTAATCAATAAGAAAGACAATATTATTGATTAAAATTAAGGGATAAAAGAGAGAAGCCAGAAAGAGGGGAAAGAGTCAATATATTTACTCATCACTACTAATTGCGTCTGGTAAAGGAAATGAAGGACTGACCAAGATGGTGACCTAGGAGCCTCCTGACTTACCCTCCTCCCACAGATGCACTAAACATACAGCTGTGCATGGATCAATTCCCTCTGAGAAAAATCCAGAAATTAGTTGAGTGACTCCTGTGCATCAGGCAACTGAGAAAATGCCCATATCAAAATGAATAGGAAAGGCTGAGACACATTCTCACCATGATCCCTGCCCTAAGCACAGCACCTTACACTTGAGAGGGAACCCCTAGCTGCCAGCTTCTCCCTGAGGAGCAAAGGGTTTGGGCCACACATGTAGTGTCCTAACTTTTAAAGCTGTCACTTGAGGGATGGACCACCAAACCACCTAGTTCTGAGAGCCAGTGAGGTTTGAATTCAAAAGTCTCACAGGACTATAGTGAACAAAGAAGCAGCTCTTAAATGGGTTCACAAGCACTCCCTGTGGACATCCCCTCCAGGCTCAGTGCAGAAGGAGCAAACAAAAACACATATCTCCCAGTTTTTTTCTTGGAAGGGATTTCATTGCAATACTCTCCCAGCTGCTGTCTGAAGGTTCAGCTTCTAATCAGCCTGAATTTTAGGGCTGACTTGGATTCTCCTGGGAGCCTGAAAGAGTTGGTGAGCACTTCCTCCACCTTCTACCCCCACCTAGCTTCAACAGCAAAACCAAATCTCCAAGGAGCTTGTCTATACTTTGCAGCTGCCATACAAGAGATGGACCTTCAAATCATCTGGCTCTGATAACCAATGAGCTCAGCATTCATGCGTCCCATAGAAACATATTAAACAGAGAAAACAGCCACCTAGTTTTCAAACAGCTGCACAAGCACTTCCTGAAGCTACCCCCTCCAGGTTCACTGCAGAGGGAGACAGCAAAAATACCCATCTCCCAGTCTCTCCCTGGAATGGATTTGCTGCATGCTCTCCCAACTGCTGCCAGAGGTTCTGGCTTCTAATCAGCCTGAATGTGGGAACAGACTGGATCCTCCCAGGAGTCTGAAAGAGCTCTTGGGCACATCCCCCACTAACTCTCCTGGTTCATGGCAACTAAAATCATCTTGAGCTTCTCCCTGGAAGGAGCCTGTCCATATTTCTAGCACCCCAACTGTTATGGTTGCCTCTGAGGGACTGGCTCCCAAATCACCTAGCTCTGGGAGCTGATAGGCCTCAGAATTCATGAGCTACCCACCACATAAAACAAGGAGGGAATTCTGTTGGGGTACACAAGCACTCTCAGTGACTGTTTTCCCTGGCTCAACAATAGAGAGAGTAGGCAAAACACTCAGCTTTCAGTTTCTCCCTGAAAGGGGCTAGACTGCATATATAACATCCTGGCTTTCCCAGCTGCTGCCTGAAGGTCAGGCTTTCAATTAACCTGAATCAGGGGCTCAAGAGGCAGGTAATTAATAGTTCTCCAGGAGCCTGAAGAGGGGTATGGACATTTCCTACACCTTTAGGACACTGATAGGTCTTGCCACACCATCATTTATTGGGAGCCACTAAAAAAAAAAAAAGTCCACAGCTTAAACAATCACAAAGGTTTAAGAGGAAGCCAGGAGCTCAGACTGAGCTGATTGACAAAGTTCATCTCCTGCACAAGGGCAGGTTGTCAAAATTGGAAAAGGTAGCTGTTTTATCTAATAAACAGAAACCAACTCAGAGTGTTAAGAAAAACGAAGAAAGAGGGAATATGTCCCAAACAAAAGAACAAGATAAATCTCCAGAAACCAATCTTAATGAAGTGGAAATAAGTGATTTACCTGATAGAGAGGTCAAATTAACTGTCATAAAGATGCTCACCAAGTTTAAGAGAGCAATTCATGAACAAAGTAAAAACTTCAGCAAAGAGGTAGAAAATATTTAAAAGTACCAAACAGAAATCACAGAGCTGAAGAATACAATAACTGAACTGAAAATCCAATGGAGGGTTTCAACATCAGCTGAAATCAAGCAGAAGAAAGGATCAGTGAACTTGAAAACAGGGCAGTGGAAATCATCCAATCAGAGGAGCAAAAAGAAAAAAAGGAATGAAAAAGAGTGAAGATAGCTTAAGGGATTTATGGGACATCATCAGAAGAACCAGTACATGCATTATAGAAGTCCCAGAAGGAGAAGAGAGAAAGAGAGAGAAAGGGGCAGGAAGTTTACTTGAAATCATAGCTGAAAACTTCCCTAACCTGGGGAAAGAAACAGACGTACAGATCCAGAAAGTGTAAAGAAAATATCAAATAATATGAATCCAGAAAGACCCCCAGGGAAACACACCATAATCAAATTATCAAAAGTTAAGGACAAAGAGTGACTCTTAAAAGCAACAAGAGAAAAGCAACTTGTTACATACAAGGGAACCCCTGTAAACCTGTAAGCAGATTTTTCAGCAGAAATCTTGCATGACAGAAGGGAGTGGGGTGATACATTCAAAGGGCTGAAAGGAAAAAAACTACTATCAACAAAGAATACTGTATGCAGCAAAGCTGTCCTTCAGAATGGAAGGAGAAATAGAGTTTCCAAGACAAAAAAAAAGCCAAAGAAGTTAATCATTACTACTAGACTGGCCTTACAAGAAATAAAATGGGAGTTCTTCAAGCTGAAATAAAAGTACATAATTAGTAACAGAAAAACATATGAAAGTATAAAGTTGCTGGCAAAATACTCAATATTGTAATAGTGGTGGGTAAATCACTTATAACTCTAGTATTGAGGTTAAAAGGTAAACATAATAAAAATAATGGTAACTACAATAATTTTTCAATGGCTACACAATATAAAAAGATGTAAATTGTGACATCAAAAATATAAAAGGAGGGAGTGTAAAAATGTAGAGCTTTTGTATGTATCTGAAGTTGTTATCAGCTTAAAATAGATTGTTATTACTAAAAGATGTTAATGTAAGTTTCATGGTAACTAAAGAACAAAAACCTATAGTATACACAAAAGGTAAAGAGAAAGGAATCAAAGTATACAACTACAGAAAATCATCAAGAAACTAAAAGAGGAAGAAAGGAACAAAGGAACTACAAAACAGCCAGAAAACAATGAACAAAATGGCAATAGTAAGGCCATACCTATCAATAATTACTTTAAATGTAAATGGACTAAATTCTCCAATCAAAGGACACAGAGTGGCTGAATGGATGAAGAAACAACTGAACTCTATGTTGTCTACAAGAGACTTCCTTCAGCTTTAATGATACATATGGACTGAATGTAAAGAGATGGAAAAAGATATTCCATGCAAGTGGAAACCAAAAGAAAGCTGGGATAGATATACTTATTTCAGACGAAATAGACTTTAAGCCAAAAACTCTAATAAGAGACAAAGATGGCTATTATATAATGATAAAGAGGTCAATTCATCAAGAGAATCTAACTCTAAATATCTATGCACCCAACACTGGAGTACTTAAGTATATAAAGCAAATACTAACAGATCTGAAGAGAGAAATAGACAGCAATACAATAACAGTAAGGGACTTCAATACCCTACTTTGAACAACAGGTAAATTATCCAGACAGAAACCAGTAAAGAAACATTGGATTTAACTACATGTTATAACAAATGGACCTAACAGATATTTATAGACCATTCCATCTAACAGCAGAAGAATACACATTCTTCTCAAAAGCACATATTCTCAAGGATAGATCATATGTCAGACCACAAGTCTTAACTAAATTTAGAAGGATAAAATAATGACAAGTATCTTTTCAGACCACAGTGATATGAAACTAGAAATCAATTACAAGAAGAAAACTCAAAAAGTTCACAAATATGTGGAATTTAAATAGCATGCTTGTGAACAAGCAATGGATCAAAGAAGAAATCAAAAAGGAAATGAAAAACTCTTCAGACAATGAAAATGGAAACACAATATACCAAAACTTATGTGATGCAACAAAAGCAGTACTAAGACGGAAGTTTACAATGATAAATGCCTACATTATGAAAAAAGAAAGATCTCAAATAAACAACCTAATTTTACACTCAAGAAACTAGAGAAAGAAGAAAACACTAAGCTTAAACTTACTAAAAGAAAGAAAATAACAGAAATCAGAACGAAAATAAATGAAACAGATTAGAAAGACAGAAGAAAAGGTCAATAAAACTAAGAACTGGTTTTTGAAAAGATAAACAAAATTGACAAACCTTTAGCTAAACTAAGAAAAGTAGAAGACTCAAAGATTCAGATAAATATAATCAGAAATGAAAGAGAAGACATTACCATTGATAACACAGAAATACTAAGGAACACAAGAAACCACTATGAAAAACTAAACACCAATAAATTAGATAACCTAGAAGAAATGGATTTCCAGAAACATACAACTTACCAAGACTGAATCACGAAATAGAAAATATCAATATATTAATTACTAGTAAGGAGATTTCATCAGTAGTAACAAAATTCCCAATAAAGAAAAGTCTAGGACCAAATGGCTTCATTGTTGAATTCTACCAAACATTTAAAGAAGAATTAATACAAATCCTTCTCCAAATCTTCCCCAAAAGTGAAGAGGAAACACTTCCAAACTCATTTTACAAGGCCATTATCCTACTACCAAAGCCAAACCAGGGTACTACAAGAAAAGGAAAAAAAAAAATAAAGGCCAATATCCCTGAGGAACATAGAGGCAAAAATCCTCAACAAACTATTAGCAACGTGAGTTCAACAGTACATTAAAAGAATCATACATCATGATCAAACGGGATCTATTCCTGGGATGTAAGGATGGTTCAACAACAGCAAATCAATGTGATACACCGAATTAACAACGTGAAGGATAGACTCATATGATCATCTCACATTTGATGAAATCTGACATCCTTTTATAAAAAAAAAAAAAACCTCTCAACAATAGAAATACGAGGAATGTACCACAACATAATAAAGGCCATATATGAAAAGCCCACAGCTAGCATCATCCTCAACAATGAAAAGCTGAACGCTTTTCCTCTAGGACCAGGAATAAGACAAGGCTGTCTACTCTCAGAACTTCTATACCACATACTACTAGAATTCCTCGCCAGAGCAATTAGTCCAGAAAAACAAATAAAAGCCATCTAAGTCAGAAAGGAACAAGGAAAACTGTCTATTTGCAGATGACATAATCTTATATATAAAAGTCCCTAAAAACTCCACCAAAAAAACTGTTAGAACTAATAAACAAATTCAGTAAAGTTGCAAAATAAAAAATCAATATACAAAACTCAGTTGTGTTTCTAGACACTAACAATGAACTGTAAGAAAGAAATTAAGAAAACAATCCATCTACAATAGGATCAAAAAAGAAATAAAATAAATTATTAGGAATTTATAAATAAATAAATTTTAGGAATAAATTTAACCAAGGAGGTGAAAGACCTGTATACTGAAAAACTGTAAGACACTGATGAAAGAAATTGAAGAATACAGAAATGAAAGGAAAGATATTCAGTGTTCATTGAATGGAAAAATCATTATTGTTTATATGACCACACTACCCAACACACTCTAGAGATTCAATGCAATCCCTATCAAAATTCCAATGATATTTTTTCACAGAAATAGAAAAAACAATCCTGAAATTAGCATGGAACTGCAAAAGACCCCAGAGAGAAAAAGTAATCTTGAGAAAGAAGAGCAAAGCTAGAAGCATCACACTTACTGATTTCAAACTATTTTACAAAGCTATGGTAATCAAAACAGTATGGTATTGTCATAAAGACACACATAAATCAATGGACAAAAATAGAGATCCCAGCTATAAACCCATGCATTTATGGTCAATTAATTTTCGACAAAGGTGCCAAGAATACAAGGATAGTCTCTTCAATAAATTATATTGAGAACACTGGATTTCCACATGTGAAGATTAAAAGTGGACTATCTTACACCATACATAAAAATCAACTCAAAATGGATTAAACACTTGAACACCATAAACTCCTAAAAGAAAACACAGGAGGTAAGCTCTTTGACATTGGTCTTTGCAATGTTTTTTCAGAATTAACACCAAAAGTACAGGCAACGAAAGCAAAAATAAACATGTGGAACTACATCAAACTGAAAAACTTCTGCACAGCAAGGAAACAATCAACAAAATTAAAAGGCAACCTATGGGGCAGGAGAAAATATTTGCAAGCCACACATCTGATGAGGGGTTAATATTAAAAAAATATATAAGAAACTCATACAATAGAAGAAAAAATAATCCAGTTTTAAAATGGGCAAAGGACCTGGATAGACAGTTTTCCAAAGAAGACATACAAATGGCCTACAGGTACATGAAAGGGTGTTCAACATCAGGGAAATGCAAATCAAAACCACAGGGAGATATCACCTCATACCTGCTAGGATATCTATTATCAAAAAGACAAGAGATAACAAATGCTGGTAAGGATGTGAAGAAAAGGGAACCCTTTTACACTGTTGGTGGGAATGGAAGCTGGAAAACCACTATGGAAAATAATTTGGAGGTTCCGCCACACTAAAAATTGAAAATAGAACTAATATATGATCCAGCAATCCTACTTCTTGTTATATATCCAAGGGAAATAAAATAACTATCTTGAAGAGATATCTGTACTCCCATGTTCATTGCAGAATAATTCACAAGAGCCAAGGTATGGAAACAACCTAAGAGTGTGTTGACAGATGAGTGTTGATGGAATGATATATTTATATCACCATATCCCATATATATAGATAGATAGATAGATAGATAGATAGATAGATAGATAGATAGATAGATCATGGATCATTATTCAACTTTTAAACAGACGGAAATCCTGCCATTTGCAACAGCATGAATAAACCTGGAAGGTGTTATGCTAAGTGGAGAAAACCGTATAGAAAAAGATAAACACTGCATGATTTCACTTATACGTGGAATCCAAAAAAAAAAGGAACGGAAAAGAAGAACTGAAGGACTGAGCATACTACATAAGTTTATAATTACCAAGGTAATATTAGAATAGAAACACAGATCTTCCGAAATACCAAACTATAAGAAAAGAAAGGAAAATGTGACATTGTAAAAGATTTTTAAAACCTTGATAAAGCCTGGTACAAGTATGTGGATACTTAACATTAAAAAAAATCAACTCAGGGCTTCCCTGGTGGCGCAGTGGTTGAGAATCTGCCTGCTAATGCAGGGGACACGGGTTCAAGCCCTGGTCTGGGAAGATCCCACATGCCGCAGAGCATCTGGGCCCATGAGCCACAACTACTGAGCCTGCGCGTCTGGAGCCTGTGCTCCACAACAAGAGAGGCCACGATAGTGAGAGGCCCGTGCACCGTGATGAAGAGTGGCCCCTGCTTGCCGCAGCTGGAGGAAGCCATCGCACAGAAACGAAGATCCAACACAGCCCAAAAAATAATTAATTAATTAATTAATTAATTAAAGGTGCTAAAAAATAAAAAAATAAATGTATTAATCTTAAATGAATTAAAAAAAATATTCAACTCAAAAGACAGAATTAGGTTTAATGGGCAAGCTCAAAAGGCATCTCACTAAAGTCTGGAATAAGACAGGGATATTCACTATCATGACTACTGCTCAGCATATTACTAAATTCAAACTACACTAAAATACCTATCAAATTGACAAAGGCAAAAATAAAAGGTTACCACTATACTCTGCAGTCAACACCTTGGGGAAATGTGTGCTTTCATACACCAGTAATGCAAATTGGTACACAGCTTATCCTGGGAGACTTAACAATACTGTTCAAAATTATAAAGTCATACGCCCTTTGACCCAGCCACCCCACTTTTCCATACTTATATACACAGTTATTTATTGCAGCATTATTTGAAATAGCTAAATATTGTAAACAACCTAAAAGTTCAACAATAGAGAATTGGTTAAATAAGCTGTTGGTATATCCAAACAATTGAATACCATATAGCTGTTTAAAAAATAAAAGGAATGGCTGTTTTTGTGGATACAGAGTGATCTCAGGATATAGTATTGTTAGGTGAAAAATGAAGCTGCAAACAGTGTGTAGAAAATGCTCTCTTTTGTGTGAAAAGGAGGAAAATAAGAAAAATTATATACGTACATTTGCTTGTATATTATAAAGAAACTCTGGAAGAATTTTAGAGAAATTATTAACAGTGTATAAGTTTGGGTAAGGATTTGGGAGAGCTGGGTGGATATGTCTTGGTTTGTCTAGGATTGTCCCAATTTGCCTCAGGCAGTCCTGGTTTACACCTATTGTTCCAGTCTAATTATTACTAATGCACCCTTTCACTCTCAAAACTGTCTCAACCTAGATGGTAAGTTATAGGTTAATCATTAATGCACACTGGCACCAAACATTCATGTGGCACTTCCTGTGTCAGGCACAGGTCTAAACACTTTATATATACTTAATCCCACAGCCTATCCTCTGCCCACTGCTAACATAGTCAGTGGCTCATTCTATCCTGGTCTCAAGCTGGCAGGGCTGGGCCACTCAGTAATGACAGTAACAGTAGCTGTCTTTCATAGGGACTTACTGCATCCTAAGTAAGCACTTTATATGTACCACCTCATCATCAAATCTGGTTAACAGCCCTTCCAGGTAGGTATTAACATTACTCCCATTTTACATGGGAAGAAACTGAGTAATCTGCCCAAAGTCACACAGCAAGACAGTAACACAGCTGGAGTTTGCACCCAGGTTTGCCTGTTCCCTAAGACATGTATGTATGTGTTATATTTGTATGCCTGTGTGTGTGTGTTTGTGGCTATGTGTTCTAACCCCATCCTTGAAGTTTAACATAAGTAATCATATTGTTTTGATTGGCAAGCTTAATTCCTCATAACTAAATCATGAAATTAAGGCATTATGATGGTTTACAGATAAAAGGAAAACAGGTAAGTTTATGTTTTTAATGAAACTGTTTCCAACAATGCTCATACATAATGTATGAATCTTCTAGAGTCATACATCAAAAAGTATCCATGCTAAATACTAAACTTCATATACTGTATGATCCCAATTATGTAACTTACACAAACAAAAATAATAAGGAAAAAATAAGAAATCCACTAAAAGATAATAGTGGCTCTCTCTGAGTTGTAGAATTATGAGTAATGTTGTTTTCATCTTTTTATATTTCTCAGTATTATTTCATGGTTTTTACACTGAGCATGGTTAACCTTTATATTTTGAAAGCACAATAAAATTTATATTTCCTTTATAAGGAAAATATACGGGCTCAGATACACATGGATTTCTAATCATGTGTCTTAGTTGAAAATAAATAAAACAAAAAAATGACTATATCAGAATCAGTGGGGTGTATATTTTTCCAATATACAGTGGAAACATCTCCCAGAACTCTCATCTGAAGTTGAATAAAGCCACAGATTTGATTCTCTAATGAGATCATGCTTTCTTCTTGGTCAGCTCTAGGATAAGAAAGCATGAGGAACTACTGATCCAGGGAAAAGGGGCAGTGAATTCCAGGCGTGCAGAACAAGTGTTTGCAAAGAGAGATGAAGACACCAAGGCCCTTTTTCTTCATATTCAAGCTGACCCTTCTCACAAGACTGAGAGCAAGTGAATCGTGCTCACCAAGTTTTCCTGAATATTCTGAATAATTCATCAAGCTAATTTGTCTTTGGAGATGGTATTAAAACTAGAGATGTTGTCATGGACTCTGAGGAGGAGGATGGGGCTTAATAAAACACAAGAGAAAAGAGAAGAAAATGGAGATTTATAGAGGAACTATTAGGCAGTTTTAAAATTTATGATTTCCTTTTAATCTTCATAACACCTAGTGAGTGGTATGCTGGAGCTGGCATGCACTGGCTTCAAGAGTCAACTGTTAAATTTTCAGGAATTTTTGCAAACTGGCTGTCAAACATAGCCATTTTAGACACTAAATTATATAAACTTTATATTTAAAACAAAGGTAATAAATACTCAAACCTCATTACTTCCTAATTATTTTTACCACATTTTACTATTTCCTATGCTCTTAAGGTGGTTTACACCTATTTTCTATGTAGTAGTAAGGAAGGAAATAATGTATAATGGTGCTTTGATGTTACCATGGTGGCCTGAAATCAGATGTGATGGGAATATTTACACCACAGAAATTAGGAAACACGACAAATCAGAGATTTATCCCCCTTTTCTTTCTTCTTTTTGAAGGCTGTTTGTTAAACATTTATCAGCACACCACTAGCCACATCTCTATGAAACAGATCTTGTTTATCCCCAGTGACAGATGAGAAAACTAAGGCCCAAAGAGACGCTATTTTTGAAAAGAATCATGCAATATATCTGATGCTATTTACTGTCCTTTATGGCAAAATATTATAAAGGCAATTTGACGAAAGGTTAAAGAAAGTTAAAACTCCTGGTTCAGAAGATACACATTTTAAAACACAAGATGGGGACTACCTTTCTTAGACTCTCCTGATCATCTTGGCACAAATCAGGTGCTCAATAAAAAATGGGCTCCTGTGGTTTACCAACATTTTATTGTTTATTCCTAATATGTATAAAATGTCATAATAATACCTTGTGTGACAAGGAAAGACTGTCCTCTTATTACAACTTAATATTAGTAAAATTAGGTTTTATTAAGCTTCAAAAGACTGACTAATTTCTCTAATGTTACTGGAATGTTTATCACATTAGGTATTGTTTTATTTTTTTACCAAACAATTCATTATGACTTCAAAATCTTTTTATTCCTTTAAAAAATTTTTATTGTAATTAAGTGGACTTGGATAGCTTTTTTAAAAAAAATTGAGAAACATCACTTATATGTGGACTCTAAAAAATACAACAAGCTAGTGAATATAACAAAAAAGAAGTAGATTCATAGATATAGAGAACAAACTAGTGGTTACCAGTGGGGAGAGGGGAGGGGGGAGGGGCAATATAGGGGCAGGGGATAAAGAGGTACAAAATATTAGGTATAAAATAAGCTACAAGGTTATATTGTACAACACGCGGAATATAGCTAATATTTTATAACAACTGTAAATGGAGAATAACCTTTAAAAATTGTGAATCACTATATCGTACACCTGTAACATATAATATTGTACAGCAATACATTAGTTCAATTTAAGAGAAAGAAAAACATTTTGTAAAACATGAATAATAATTAACAAAATTTCTACTTTAAACTTTTCAGTATTCGAGGGCAGTTAGCAAGTGGGATAAGAAAGTAATATGTTGAGTGAACATATCAACAAATAGTTACTGAATGCCTCTTATTTATAAGGCACTTATTGCTTTAACTCTCCCCAAAATAAGTCATTTGTCACAAAGAAATTAAAAGCCAATTTTCTAACTATAAAAGTAAATTGTGACAGTTGTGAAAAACCTGGAAAGCTTTAAGAATCAAAACCAAAATCATCTATAATCTTGCCAAAGATTCACCACTTTTTTCCTTCAATCTGGAGCCCATGACATTAGGCAGCTATTATCTTTCACTTCCATCTGATGAATCTTCCCAAACTGGCAACCAGTCCCCATCCCCCGAAACCTCCTTCATCACCCTGGAGTCCTTTTTTCTGTCCAAAAGATTCATTTGAGTAACCTTGGTAAGGAAATGCTTCCATTCTTCTAAAACCTAGAAAGCAAGATATTACCATTCACAGAAGCTAGTTGAAAAGAAATGTAGGTTGCCTCATCTGTAAAATAATCTTTTCCTGCCAACCTAAGCAGACAGTGCAGCAACAGGTTTCAGAGTGCAGGCTCTGGAGTCCAGAGAAGCTGGGTTCCCATCCCAGCTCTGCCACCACCTAGTTGCATACTTCTGGGCAAATTACTTAACCTCCCTGTGCCTCTGTTTCCACAGCTAAAATATAGGTAGGCCCACAGTCCCTTATCTGAAACCCTTGGGGAAAGGTTAAAAGGTACAAAGTGGATGTGAAATATAATTTGTAACACAGGCAGAGGGCATTACACCATCTATAGTCTATTTGGTAATGTCTCCAGAAGGGTCTGGGGCCCATGCTCCATAATCAAACACATTTATATTCCTGCAGCAAAACGTGTGGGTGTCCACACTAAATAAATAAAACCTGTAAGTAGCCTTCCATCATTTCCAGTCAAATTTTTCCACCAAGCGAGTTCAAAAGTCTACTGAAGTTTTACTGCAAATGAATCTGGAAAAACTTTTTGTTTGAAGGATTTTAGGAATTTTAGAATCCTGGATAGGCGATGATAGCCTTTTAATATCTCATAGGGTTGCTGTAAATGAAGAGAGTGCTTATCTATCATAGGGCCTGGTGCAGAGATGAATATTTAATAAGTGTTATTACAGCAACAACTAATTGTTATTACTACTATTGTTACTGCTTTTACCTTTATTATTTCTTATTCAGAAGTTCTCTCACGTCCACCCCCTTCTCTCCATTGCCTCTGCCATTTGCATAAATTCTGATCTTCACCCTTTCTCACCTGGACTCCTCTATCAGCCTCCTAACTGATCTCCCAGCCTCCAGTCTCTCCCAGTACATCCATCGTCCCCTGTACACACCAATGTGACCTCGTATCTCCCCGACTTAACTCTCCTCGCTGGCTTCCTGTCACTGACTCCGTTAGGTCTAATCGTTTAGTAGGATCTATAAGACCTAGTCTTGTTCTGACCCACACCCCTGGTTCCTGCTTCACCTCTCACCACACCCCCGGTTTCTGCTTTGACTATCTTTTTCAACTCCAAATTTCTAGTACCTAACCATGGTGAGCACTAAAAATGTCCACAGAACTGAATCCTGGATCTGACACTGTATTATAAGGTTAACCGGGCACCAAATATTTATCTCCTAAACAGCAAAGCCAAACTTCTTTCTCTCTTTTTGCCAGCAAATAATCTGTGCAGGGAAAGCCCAGAAGAGACCATTTGGTGTCATCCCTTCTGCAATGAAAGCTGACAAATGACTTTACGATGGAGCAATTTGAGATGGGGAGGGGCTGCTATGCTCTTGAATAATATCTATAAAAGTATGTGAAGTGAGAGACGGCAGGGCTGCGTGTGTCTGCCCTGCCCACAGGCTGCTTCTGGCTGTTAGTGTTGTCAATATTCCACTTTCCACAGCAGCAGTAGCAACAGGGGAAATGCAATGGCTGGGGCTCACCTCAGTCCCTCAGCTGGCCACCTCCCATGACTCCAGAGCCCCAGAGGAGGAGCCGCTGCTATCGTCCACTTCTCAACAGATGACAGGAGAAGGCACAGCCATGCCAGTCTGACTATGTCAACTTGGTGTTGTGTGGTGGAAGTGGTGAGATTTAAATGAAACCAATTTACATCTTAATTTTTTCTCCTATGATAGTGTTTATCAAAGATGAATATTTCAGTGTTGGATGTTATCATCTTTCCAAAAGTTCCAAATGTCAATACACAACTAATGATAAGAGAAGAAGATGCTTGGCACTTCTCTGTGATGTGCCAATGGAAAATAAGGCACAAGGAAATTAAGTAAAAGTACATATTGCACACGCAGAGCTGGCAGATGTGTCTCCACAGACAACTTTACAGAACACGGAGAGTGTTCATGCAGTCCCCAGTTCCAGATACTGGGAAGAAAATCTCAGATAAGTATGTGATTAAATGGAATACGTGTAGGACATGAAGTTAGGCTGGGTTTTAATCTTGCATCTGCTACTTGCTAGCTATGTGGCCTTCAGAAATGTCGTTTTCTCTCTCTGAGCCACAGTTTGCTCACATGTATGCTGGGAAAAAGAATAATGGTCAATCACTTATATTCATTCCAGATACCTTGCCTGGTACTTTTACTTATCTAATTTTGTCTTCCTATAACTGCTTGATGGAGATGACATGAACTGCATTTTGCAAATAAGGTTCAGACAGATTACAGGACTTGTCCAATATCACACTGTTGGTGGCGGTTGAGATGTTGTGCTCAGATCTTTCAAGAGAACCTGCTGCAAGAAGGCTGGTTGGTGGACATCCTCCAGGTGCCATATACTCAAATCCTCAGCAGCATCCATCCCTGAGGCCACACCCTTCCAGGGCTGTTCCTGGCCAATGAGAGGGAATGATTCAGGTACAAGAGGTAGGCCATTCCAGCCCAAAGGAGGACTCCTCTGATGGGCAATCTGCTCTGGGGATCTCATTCCCTGGATAAGCTTTTCTCAGGGCTGCACTGAAGTCTGAGGCTTTTCTTCCCCAAGCCTCCTTCCTTCTCGTTCCCCTTTCACAGATATCAGACTTGCATCACACTCTGAAAGCCTTTCCCACCAAATGTTTTATCCCCCTTTATTCTTTGCAGTTATTTCCCACAAATAAGTCTCTTCCATATCTAATTCCATCTTGGCGTCTTCTTATTAGAGGACCAAAACTGACACACATATAGTGAATATGACCCACAGAGTCAGGACCTAAGAGGGTTAAATGAGGACAGGAATGGGATAATGAGATAATGTTGTGAAAGTTCCCAGGACACTGATGGCATGGAGGCCAACAGTTCACAACCCTTGGTACACATCTGAACCACTAGTGTTATCTTTTCAAAACAGACAGAGTTGGTACTCATCTGAGACCTACTGGAATCTCCAAGATTGGTCATAATATTTTTTAAGTACTTTATTGGGGTGAAATTCACATTCAATGAAATTAACCATTTTAAAGAGAATAATTCAGTGTCATTTAGTATCTTCAGAGTGTTATTGAAATCACCTTCTCTATCTAGTTCCAAAATATTTCCATCACTTATAAGTAAAACCTCTTACCCATTAAATGGTTTCTCCCTACCCCCAACTCTCCCCAGCCCCTGGCAACCACCAGTGTGCATTCTATCTCTATGGATTTCTCAATTCTAAATATTTCATATTAATGGAATCATACAGTATTTGTCATTTTGTATCTGCTTTCTTGCACTCAGCTTGATGTTTTGGAGGTTCATCCATTTTGTAGCATGTTTCAGTACTTCATTCCTCTTTTTGACTGAATAATATTCCACTGCATGAATATACCATAATTTGGTTATCCATTCATCTGTTGATAGACATTTGAGCTGTTTCCACCTTTTGACTATTGTAAATAGTGCAGCTGTGAACATGTGTGTACACATACTTGTTTGAGTGACTGTTTTCAATTATTCTGGATATATACCTAGAAATAGAATTGAAGGGTCATATGGTAATTGAATGTTTAACTCTTTGAGGAACTGCCAAACTTCTTCCATGGTGGCTGAACCATTTTACATTCCCACCAGCAACGTACAAACTCTCTAATTTCTCCATAGCCTCATCAAAACCTATTTTCCATTTTTTTAATTATAGCCATCCTACTGGGTGTGAAGTGGTACCTCATTGTGGCTTTGATTTGCATTTTCTTAATGACTAATGATGTTGAGCACCTTTTTGTGTGCTTGTTGACTCTTTGCATATAATCTTTGGAGAAATACATATTCAAGTCCTTTGTACATTTTAAAATTTGGTGATTTATCTTTTTGTTGTTGAGTTGTAAGTGTTCTTTACATATTCTGACCTTTACCAGATAAATGATTTACAAATACTTTCTTCCATTCTGTAGGTTCTTTTTCACTTTCTTGATAATGTCCTATGATAAACAAAAGTTTTTAATTTTGATAAAGCCTAATTTTTTTTAAGTTGGTCAGCTTTTGGTATCATGTCTAAGAATCCATGGCCAAAGTCATGAAGACTTACCCTTACGTTCTCTCTTAAGAGTTTTAAGGCTTTAGCTCTTGTAATTAGGTCTTTGATCCATTTTGAGTTAATGTTTCTATATGATGTGAGGTAGGGGTCCAACTTCACTGTTTTGCATATAGATATCCAGTTGTCTCAGTACCATTTGTTGAAGAGACTATTCTTTCCCCTGTTGAAAGGTCTTGGCATCCTTATCAAAAATCAACTGGCCATAGATGTATATATGTATATATCTGAACTCTCAATTCTATTCCACTGGTCTACAAGTTTATCTTTGTGCCAGTACCACACCATTTTAATTACTGAAGCTTTGTAGTAAATTTTGAAATCAAGAAGTTGTTCATCTTTTTCAAGGTTTTGGGGTCTATTCGAGGGACATTACAATTCCATGTGAATTTGAGGATCAGCTTTTCCATTTCTGCAAAAAATGACCATTGGAGTTTTGATAGGGACCACACTGAATCTGTAGATTACTGTGAATAGTATTGACATCTTAATGAGTCTTCCAATCCATAAACGTAGGATGTCTTTACATTTATATAGATTTTCTTTAATTACATTCAGCAGTGTTTTGTAGTGCACAAGTCCTTAACATTTTTGGTTAAATTTATTCCTGGGTATTTTACTCTTTTGGGTGATATTTAAATGAAATTGTTTTCTTAATTTCCTTTTCAGATTGTTCATTGTTAGTATTTAAAAATGCCACTGATTTTTCTGTGTTGATCTTATATACTGCAACTTTGCTGAATTTGTTTATTAGCTATAATAGCTTTTTTATAGATTCTTTGAGATTTTCCATATACAGGATCATGGCATCTGCAAATGGAGATAATTTTACTTCTTCCTTTCCAGTTTCAATGCCTTTTATTTTTATTTTTCTTGCCTAATTTTCCTGGCTATAACTTCCAGTACAATGTTGGATATCAGTGGTAAAAGTAAACATACTTGTCTTTTCCTGACCTTAAGGGGAAAACTTTCTAGCTGTGGGTTTTTTATAAATGCCTTTTATCATGTTGAGAAGGTCATATTTTCTATAAAGTATTGAAAATAACCAATGTAGGAACTCAATAAGTTTTTATTAAATTGAAAACCAGAAGTGATTTTTCCCTATGTGCTGATATGCTTTGGCATGATTATGTTGAGTATAAAATGCAATGGAGGAAAAAGCAAACAAAAATACATAGACTGAACACACTGATTATGATTCTGGGAACTAGCATCAGTATGTGAAGAAAAGAGCACAGGTTTTGGTGTCAGATCAACTAGGCTGGAATGCCAGCTGTGCTATGATTCAGGATGTATGATGTTGAGAAATTTGCATAACCTCTTTGAAACTATTTTCTTTTCTGTAAAGTAGAGATAATATCAGCCTTGCTGGGTTTTGTAATGATTACATGCAAAGGAATGAACTCTGCACTCTGTACCTAGAACATAATCGTTGCTGAACAAACACTAGTTCCCTTGGCTAAGCCCACCCCTACCATTTGCAGGGCCAATGGCAAAAGAAGAAAAAGAAGCCTACTTACCAAATACATGATTATTTGAAAATTACAAATCAAGGTAAACATTGTATTTCCTTCCCCCTCTCAGTTTCTTCATTAATTCACTTAAAAAACATTGATTCAATGATAATTCATGCCAGGCTCAGTGCTTCACCTATATTAAAATGTCAATCATGGAACTCCAGGTCACAGTGGAGGAAAGCCAGGAAAATCTAAAACACTTCTTTCAATCTTCCAAATGAAATAATAAAACACACAAAAAATATGCAAAGTTCCTAGAGCACTGAAATGTGGATGTATTGGACATTAGCCAAAATCATATTTAAAGGTGAAACATCAGAGGCATTCATTATGTAAACATTTATTCATCCCCCACTATTTGCTAGATTCTGAGTCAGGAATTTAAAAAAATCTCCTATTACTATTATTATTTAATAAATTCTAGAAGTTCTACCTTATGAAATAAGAAGAGAATATCAAATTTTAATTATTTACACCTTTGCAGGGAGGCATTCCTTGGCCACATTATTTAAAATTTCAAAGCACCCTACAGGGCAGAGTCAAGATGACGGAGTAGGAAGATGCAGAGTTCGCATCTCCTCACAACTAGGGCACCTACCAGGCGCTGATGGGGGACATCAGACACCTAAAGGGATGGGAGGAATCCCCAAGCGACTGTGTAGGACGAGGGTGGGAAAGACATTGGGGGGGAAGGATGAGGGGAGGAAAAGAGGAGGTGGGATGGGACTGGCACCACTGATGGGTGGCTGGGGGAGGAAAGGGGTTCGCATGATCGGAGGGGCCCACCCACTGAGCAGGGATCAGCAACGATGGGGAGAGACCTTGGAGGGATTGGGGGGATCAGAGGGGAATGTGGCTAGCATCTCCCCCAACAACTCGAGCCCCAGGGAGCCTGCTGGGGTCCTGGGTCTAAAGCTCAGCCCTTCAGGGACCCCTTTGGCCAAGCAGGAACGGGAGCATGGGAAAGAGGGAGGGGGAAGGAAAAGGGGAGGTGGGAGGGCACTGGCACCCATCAGGGGCAGGGTGGGTAGGAAAGAGGTTCCCACACTTGGAGGGGCCCACCCACAGAGCAGGGATCAGCAGCAATGGGGAGAGGCTTCCGGGTATCATGGGATTGGAGGGAAACAAGGCTAGTGTCTTCCCCGCCCCCTCAAGCTCCAGTGAGTCTGCAGGGGTCCCGGGCCTCCAGGGCCCCAAACATCTGTGCTGAGCCTAAGCCCCACCCCCCATGGCCCTACAATGCCTCCCCCAGGGCCTTTTCTGGCCAAGTGGGTCCTAATACTAGGTCCAGCCCCTAACTAATCCCCACCCCACATAAGCCCACACCCCCAAGGCCTTTCCCCCTCTTTTTTTTTGCTGTTGTGTTTCTGTTTTACCTTGTTGTTGTTTCATTTATATTTTTATTTTTTCTAATATATTTTTTTATTTTTCTAATTTTATTTTATTTTTTGTTCTTTGTTATTGTTCTGCTTTTTTTTTAACCACACTGCTCAGCTTGCAGGATCTTGATTCCCAGGTCGCGGGCTGGGTCTGAGCTCCTGTGGTGGGAGCACCGAGTACAAACCACTGGACTAACAGAAAACCTTAGACCCCAGAGAATATTAATTGGTGTGAGGTCTACTGGAGGTCCTCTTCTCGGCACCAAGATAGCTCTGCCCAACTGCCTGCAAACTCCAGTACTTGATACCTCAGGCCAAACGACCAGTAAGACAGGAACACAGCCCCATCCATCAACAATAAAAAGGAGATGACAAAAAAAAATATGGTACAAACGAAGGAGCAAGGTAAAAACATACAAGACCAAAAAAATGGAGAGGAAATAGGCAACCTACCTGAAAAAGAATTCAGAATAATGAGAGTAAAGATGACCCAAAATTGCAGAAATAGAATGGAGGTATGGATCAAGAAAATAAAAGAAATGTTTAACAAGGAACTAGAAGAACTAAAGAACAAACAAACAGTGATGGATAACACAATAAATGAAATGAAAAATACACTAGGAGGAATCATCAATAGCAGAATAATTGAATGAAAAGAACGAATAATTGAACTGGAAGACAGAATGGTGGAAATAACTGCCAAGGGGCAGAATAAAGAAAAAAGAAGGAAAAGAAATGAGGACAGTCTCAGAGACCTCTGGGACAACATTAAATGCACCAACATTCGAATTATAGGGGTCCCAGAAGAAGAAGAGAAAGAGAAAGTGTCTGACAACATATTTGAAGAAATCATAGTTGAAAACTTGGGAAAGGAAATAGCCACCTACGTCCAAGAAATGCAGAGAGTCCCATACAGGATAAACTTAAGGAGAAACACGCCAAGACACATATTAATCAAACTAACAAAAATTAAATACAAAGACAAAATATTAAAAGCAGCCAGGGAAAAGCAACAAATAACATACAAGTGAATCCCCAAAAGGTTATCAGCTGATTTTTCAGAAACTCTGCAGGCCAGAAGGGAATGGCAGGATATATTTAAAGTGATGAAAGGGAAAAACCTACAACCAAGATTACTCTACCCAGCAAGGATATCATTCAGATTCAATGGAGAAATCAAAAGCTTTACAGACAAGCAAAAGCTAAGAGAATTCAGCACCAGGAGACCAGCTTTACAGCAAATTGTAAAGCAATTTCTCTAGGAGGGAAACACAGGAGAAGAAAAAGTCCCACAAAAACAAAGCCAAAGCAATTAAGAAAATGGTAATAGCAACATACATATCAATAATTACCTTGAATGTAAATGGATTAAACACTCCACCCAAAATACACAGACTGGCTGAATGGAAACAGAAACAAGATCCATATATATGCTGTCTACAAGAGACCCACTTGAGACCTAGGGACACATACAGACTGAAAGTGAAGGGATGGGAAAAGATATTCCATGCAAACGGAAATCAAAAGAAAGCTAGGGTAGCAATACTCATATCAGATAAAATAGACTTTAAAATAAAGACTGTTACAAGAGATAAGGAATGATCAAGTGATCAATCCAAGAAGAAGATATAACAATTTATAAATATTTATGCACCCAACATAGGAGCACCTCAATACATAAGACAAATGCTAACAGCCATAAAAGGGGAAATCGACATCACACAATTATAGTGGGGGACTTTAACACCTCACTTACACCGATGGACAGATCATCCAGGCAGAAAATAAAAAGGAAACACAAGCTTTAAATGACACAACAGAACAGATAGATTTAATTCATATTTATAGGACATTCCATCTGAAAGCAGCAGAATACACTTTCTTCTCAAGTGCACATAGAACATTCTCCAAGATAGATCACATCTTGGGTCACAAATCAAGCCTTGAAAAATTTAAGAAAATTGAAATTGCATCAAGCATCTTTTCCGACAACAATGCTATGAGATTAGAAATCAATTACAAGAAAAAACGTGTAAAAAACACAAACACATGGAAACTAAACATACAATACTAAATAACCAAGAAATCACTGAAGAAATCAAAGAGGAAATAAAAAAATACATAGAAACAAATGACAATGAAAACATGACAACCCAAAACCTATGGGATGCAGCAAAAGCAATTCCAAGAGGAAGTTTAGAGCAATTCAATCTCACCTCAGGAAACAAGAAAAAATCTCAAATAAACAATGTAACCTTACACCTAAAGCAACTGGAGAAAGAAGAAAAAGAACAACAACAAAAAAAAAACCCCAAAGTTACTAGAAAGAAATCATAAAGATCAGAGCATAAATAAATGAAATAGAAATGAAGAAAACAATAGCAAAGATCAATAAAACTAAAAGTTGGTTCTTCATGAAGACAAAAAAAATTGATAATCCTTTAGCCAGACTCAAGAAAAATGAGGAAGAGGATTAAAATCAATAAAATTAGAAATGAAAAAGATGAAGTTACAAGTGACATCGCAGAAGTACAAAGGATCATAAGAACTACTTAACTACTACTATAGTTACTATGGTTACTATAACTACTAAAAGAAACTATATGCCAATAAAATGGACAACCTGGAAGAAATGGACAAATTCTTGGAAAGGTACAACTTCCCAAGACTGAAACAGGAAGAATTAGAAAATATAAACAGACCAATCAGAAGTAACGAAATTGAAACTGTAATTAAAACTCTTCCAACAAGTAAAAGTCCATAATCAGATGGCGTCACAGGCGAATTCTCTCAAACATTTAGAAAAGAGCTAACACCTATCCTTCTCAAACTCTATCAAAAAATTGCAGATGGAGGAACACTCCCAAACTCGTTCTACGGGGTCACCATTACCCTGTTACCAAAATCAGACAAAGACATCACAAGAAAAAAATTACAGGGCAATATCACTTATGAATACAGATGCAAAAATCCTCAACAAAATTCTAGCAAACAGAATCCAACAACACATTAAAAGGATGATACACCATAATCAAGTAGGATTTATCCCAGGGATGCAAAGATTCTTCAACATATGCAAATCAATCAATGTGAAACGCCCTGAACCAAGATGGCAGAGCAGAAGGACATGCTCTCACTCCCTCCTGTGAGAACACCAAAATCACAACTAGCTGCTGGACAATCATTGACAGGAAGACACTGGAACTCACCAAAAAAGATACCCCACATCCAAAGACAAAGGAGAAGCCACAATGAGACGGTAGGAGGGGCGCAATGACAGTAAAATCGAATCCCATAACTGTTGGTGGGTGACTCACAGACTGGAGAACACTTATACCACAGAAGTCCACCCACTGGAGTGAAGGTTCTGAGCCCCACATCAGGCTTCGAACCTGGGGGTCTGGCAACGGGAGGAGGAATTCATAGACAATCAGATTTTGAAGGCCAGTGGGATTTGATGGCAGGACTGGGGAAAACCGAGACTCCACCCTTGGAGGGCACACACAAAGTAGTGTGTGCATAGGGATCCAGGGGAAGGAGCAGTGACTCCAGGGGAGACTGAACCAGACCTACCTGCTAGTGTTGGAGGGTTTCCTGCAGAGGCAGGGGGGTGGCTGTGGCTCACCATGGGGACAACACTGGCAGCAGAAGTTCTGGGAAGTACTCCTTGAGATGAGCCCTCCCAGAGTCTGCCATTAGCCCCACCAAAGAGCCCAGGTAGGCTTCAGTGTTGGGTTGCCTCAGGCCAAACAACCAACAGGGAGGGAACCCAGCCTCACCCATCAGCAGTCAAGTGGATTAAAGTTTCACTGAGCTCTGCCCAACAGAGCAACAGTCAGCTCTACCCTCCACCAGTCCCTCCCATCAGGAAACTTGCACAAGCCTCGTAGATAGCCTCATCCACCAGAGGACAAACAGCAGAAGCAAGAAGAACTACAATCCTACAACCTGTGAAACAAAAACCACATTCACAGAAAGATAGACAAGATGAAAAGACAGAGTGCTATGTACCAGATGAAGGAACAAGATAAAACCCTAGAAAAGCAACTAAATGAAGGGGAGATAGACAACCTTCCAGAAAAAGAATTCAGAATAATGATAGTGAAGATGATCCAGGACCTCGGAAAATGAAAGGAGGCAAAGATCGAGAAGATGCAAGAAATGTTTAACAAAGACCTAGAAGAATTAAAGAACAAAAAAACCAGAGATGAACAATACAATAACTGAAATGAAAAATACCCTAGAAGGAATCAATAGCATAATAACTGAGGCAGAAGAACGGATAAGTGACCTGGAAGACAGAATGGTGGAATTCACTGCTATGGAACAGAATAAAGAAAAAAGAATGAAAAGAAATGAAAACAGCCTAAGGGACCTCTGGGACAACATTACATGAAACAACATTCGCATTATAGGGGTCCAAGAAGGAGGAGAGAGAGAGAAAGGACAGGAGAAAACATTTGAAGAGATTATAGTGGAAAACCCCCCTAACATGGGAAAGGAAATAGCCACCCAAGTCCAGGAAGCGAAGAGAGTCCCATACAGGATAAACCCAAGGAGAAACACGCCAAGACACATAGTAATCAAATTGGCAAAAATTAAAGACAAAGAAAAATTATTGAAAGTAGCAAGGGAAAAATGACAAATAACATACAAGGGAACTCCCATAAGGTTAACAGCTGATTTCTCAGCAGAAACTCTACAAGCCAGAAGGGAGTGGCATGACACACTTAAAGTGATGAAACGGAAGAATGGACAACCAAGATTCCTCTACCCGGCAAGGATCTCATTCAGAGTCAATGGAGAAATCAAAAACTTTACAGACAAGCAAAAGCTAAGAGAATTCAGCACCACCAAACCAGCTCTACAACAAATGCTAAAGGAACTTCTCTAAGTGGGAAACACAAGAGAAGAAAAGGGCCTACAAAAACAAACCCAAAACCCTTAAGAAAATGGTCATAGGAACATATTTATCAATAATTACCTTAAACGTGAATGGATTAAATGCTCCAACCAAAAGACACAGGCTTGCTGAATGGATACAAAAACAAGACCCATATATATGCTGTCTACAATAGACCTACTTCAGACCTAGGGAAACATACAGACTGAAAGTGAGGGGATGGAAAAAGATATTCCATACCAATGGAAATCGAAAGAAAGCTGTAGTAGCAATACTCATATCAGTTAAAATAGACTTTAAAATAAAGAATGTTACAAGAGACAAGGAAGGGCACTACCTAATGATCAAGGGATCAATCCAAGAAGATATAACAATTATAAATATATATGCACCCGACATAGGAGCACCTCAATACGTAAGGCAACTAACAGCTATAAAAGAGGAAATCAACAGTAACACAATAATAGTGGGGGACTTTAACACCTCACTTACACCAATGGACAGATCATCAAATATGAAAATAAATAAGGAAACACAAGCTTTAAATGACACAATAGACCAGATAGATTTAATTGATATTTATAGGACATTCCATCCAAAAACAGCAGATTACACTTTCTTCTCAAGTGCGCAAGGAACATTCGGCAGGATAGATCACATCTTGGGTCACAAATCAAGCCTCAGCAAATTTAAGAAAATTGAAATCATATCAAGCATCTTTTCTGACCACAATGCTATGAGATTAGAAATGAATTACAGGGGAAAAAAAGTAAACAATACAAACACATGGAGGCTAAACAATATGTTACTAAATAACCAAGAGATCACTGAAGAAATCAAAGAGGAAATCAAAAACTACCTAGAGACAAATGACAATGAAAACACGACGATCCAAAACCTATGGGATGCAGCAAAAGGAGTTCTAAGAGGGAAGTTTATCGCTATACAAGCCTACCTTAAGAAACAAGAAAAATCTCAAATAAACAATCTAACCTTACACCTAAAGGAACTAGAGAAAGAAGAACAAACAAAACCCAGAGTTAGCAGAAGGAAAGAAATCATAAAGATCACAGCAGAAATAAATGAAATAGAAACAAAGAAAACAATAGCAAAGATCAATAAAACTAAAAGCTGGTTCTTTGAGAAGATAAACAAAATTGATAAACCATCAGGCAGACTCATCAAGAAAATGAGGGAGAGGACTCAAATCAATAAAATTAGAAATGAAAAAGGAGAAGGTACAACAGACACCACAGAAATACAAAGCATCCTAGGAGACTACTACAAGCAACTCTATGCCAATAAAATGGACAACCTGGAAGAAATGGACAAATTCGTAGAAAGGTATAAACTTCCAAGACTGAACCAGGGAGAAATAGAAAATATGAACAGACCAATCACAAGTAATGAAATTGAAACTGTGATTAAAAATCTTCCAACAAACAAAAGTCCAGGACCAGATGGCTTCACAGGTGAATTCTCTCAAACATTTAGAGAAGACATAACACCCATCCTTCTCAAACTCTTCCAAAAAATTCTGGAGGAAGGAACTCTCCCAAACTCATTCTCTGAGGCCACCATCACCCTGACACCAAAAGCAGACAAAGACACTACAAAAAAAGAAAATTACAGACCAATATCACTGATGAATATAGATGCAAAAATACTCAACAAAATACTAGCAAACAGAATCCAGAAAACACATTAAAAGGATCATACAACATGATCAAGTGGGATTTATCCCAGGGATGCAAGGATTCTTCAATATATGCAAATCAATGAATGTGATACACCATATAAACAAATTGAAGAATAAAGACCATATTATCATCTCAATAGATGCAGAAAAAGCTTTTGAGAAAATTCAACACCGATTTATGATAAAAGCTCTACAGAAAGTGGGCATAGAGGGAACCTACCTCAACATAATAAAGGCCATATATGACAAACCCACAGCAAACATCATTCTCAATGGTGAAAACCTGAAAGCATTTCCTCTAAGATTAGGAAGAAGAAAAGGATGTCCACTCTCAACACTATTATTCAACATAATTTTGGATGTCCTAGCCATGGCAATCAGAGAAGAAAAAGAAATAAAAGGAATACAAATTGGAAAAGAAGTAAAACTGTCACTGTTTGCAGATGACATGATACTATACATAGAGAATTCTAAAGATGCCACCAGGAAACTATTAGAGCTAATCAATGAATTTGGTAAAGTTGCAGGATACAAAATTAATGCACAGAAATCTCTTGCATTCCTATACACTAATGATGAAAAATCTCAAAGAGAATTTAAGGAAACATTCCCATTTACCATTGCGACACAAAGAATAAAATACCTAGGAATAAACCTACCTAGGGTGACAAAAGACCTGTATGCAGAAAACTATAAGACACTGATGAAAGAAATTAAAGATGATACCAACAGATGGAGAGATATACAATGTTCTTGGATTGGAAGAATCAATATTGTGAAAATGACTATACTACCCAAAGCAATCTACTGATTCAATGCAATCCCTATCAAATTACCAATGGCATTTTTTACAGAACTACAACAAAAAATCTTAAAATTTATATGGAGACACAAAAGACCCCGAATAGCCAAAGCAGTCTTGAGGGAAAAAAACGGAGCTGGAGGAATCAGACTCCCTGACTTCAAACTATACTACAAAGCTACAGAAATCAAGACAATATGGTACTGGTACAAAAACAGAAACATAGATCAATGGAACAAGATAGAAAGCCCAGAGATAAACCCACACACCTCTGGTCAACTAATCTATGACAATGGAGGCAAGGATATACAATGAAGGAAAGACAGCCTCTTCAATAAGTGGTTCTGGGAAAACTGAACAGCTACATGTAAAAGAATGAAATTAGAACACTCCCTAACACCATACACAAAAATAAACTCAAAATGGATTTGATACCTAAATGTAAGACTGGACACTATAAAACTCTTAGAGGAAAACATAGGAAGAACACTCTATGACATAAATCACAGCAAGATCTTTTTTGACCCACCTCCTAGAGTTATGGAAATAAAAATGAAAATAAACAAATGGGACCTAATGAAACTTCAAAGCTTTTGCACAGCAAAGGAAACCATAAACAAGACGAAAAGACAACCCTCCGAATGGGAGAAAATATTTGCAAACAAATCAACAGACAAAGGATTAATCTCCAAAATATATAAACAGCTCATGCAGCTCAGTATGAAAAAAAAACAAACAACCCAATCCAAAAATGGGCAGAACACCTAAATAGACATTTCTCCAAAGAAGACATACAGATGGCCAAGAAGCACATGAAAAGCTGCTCAACATCACAAATTATTAGAGAAATGCAAATCAAAACTACAATGAGGTATCACCTCACACCAGTCAGAATGGGCATCATCAGAAAATCTACAAACAACAAATGCTGGAGAGGGTGTGGAGAAAAGGGAATCCTCTTGCACTGTTGGTGGGAATGTAAATTGATACAGCCACTATGGAGAACAGTATGGAGGTTCCTTAAAAACTAAAAATAGAATTACCATATGACCCAGCAATCCCACTACTGGGCATATACCCAGAGAAAACCATAATTCAAAAAGACACATGCACCCCAATGTTCATTGCAGCACTATTTACAATAGCCAGGTCATGGAAGCAACCTAAATGCCCATCAACAGACGAATGGATAAAGAAGATGTGGTACATGTATACAATGGAATATTACTCAGCCATTAAAAGGAACGAAACTGGGTCATTTGTTGAGATGTGGAAGGATCTAGAGACTGTCATACAAAGTGAAGTAAGTCAGAAAGAGAAAAACAAATATCATATATTAACGCATATATGTGGAACCTAGAAAAATGGTACAGATGAACCAGTTTGCAGGGTAGAAATTGAGACACAGATGTAGAGAACAAACGTATGGACACCAAGGGGGAAAGCCGTGGTGGGTGGGGGTGGTGGTGTGATGAATTGGGCGATTGGGGTTGACACGTATACACTGATGTGTATAAAATTGATGACTAATAAGAACTTGCTGTTTAAAAAAATAAATTAAATTAAATTAAAAAATTTTAAAAAAACAAAATTAATGTGATACACCATATTAACAAATTAAAGAATAAAGACCATATGATCATCTCAATTCATGCAGAAAAAGCTTTTGACAAAATTCAACACCCATTTATGATAAAAACTCTCCAGAAAGTGAGCATAGAGGGAACCGACCTCAATATAATAAAGGCCATATATGACAAACCCACAGCAAACATCATTCTCAATGGTGAAAAACTGAAAGTATTTCCTCTAAGATCAGGAACAAAACAAGGATGTCCACTCTTGCCACTATTATTCAACATAGTTTTGGAAGTTCCAGCCATGGTAATCAGGGAAGAAAAGAAATAAAAGTCATCCAAATTGGAAAAGAAGAAGTAAAATTGTCACTGTTTAGATGACATGATACTATACATAGAGAATCCTAAAGAGGCCACCAGAAAACTACTAGATCTAATCAATGAATTTGGTAAAGTTGCAGGATATAAAATTAATGAACAGAAATCATTTGCATTTACATATGCTAACAACAAAAGCTAAGAAAGACAAATTAAGGAAACAATCCCATTTACCATTGCCACATAAAGAATAAAATACCTAGGAATAAACCTACCTGAGGATGCAAAAACCTGTACTCAGAAAACTACAAAACACTGATGAAAGAAATCAAAGGTGATACAAACAGATGGAGAGATATACCACGTTCTTGGACTGGAAGAATCAATATTCTGAAAATGACCATACTCCCCAAAGCAATCTACAGATTCAATGCAATCCCTATCAAATTACCAGTGGCACTCTTCACAGAATTAGAGCAAAAAATTTTACAATTTGTATGGAAACACAAAAGACCCTGAATAGCCAAAGCAATCTTGAGAAAGAAAAACAGAGCTGGAGGAATCAGGGTCCCCAACTTCAGACTATACTACAAAGCTACAGCAATCAAGACAGTATGGTACTGGCACAAAAACTGAAATATAGATCAATGGTACAGCATAGAAAGCCTAGAGATAAACCCACACAGCTATGGTCACTTAGTCTATGATGAAGGAGGCAAGAATATACAATGGAGAAAAGACAGACTCTTCAATAAGTGGTGCTGGGAAAACTGGACAGCTACATGTAAAAGAATGAAATTAGAACACTCCCTAACACCATACACAAAAGTAAACTCAAAATGAATCAAAGACCTAAATGTAGGACCGGACACTATAAAACTCCTAGAGGAAAGATTAGGAAAAACACTTTTGACATAAATCACAGCAAGATCTTCTCTGACCCACCTCCTAGAGTAATGAAAATAAGAACAATAATAAACAAATGGGACTTAATGAAACTTAAAAGCATTTGCACAGGAAAGGAAACCCTACACAAGATGAAAAGAGAACTCTCAGAATGGTAGAAAATATTTGCAAATGAAGCAATGGACAAATCATTAATCTCCAAAATATACATGAGCTCATGCCGTTCAGTATCAAAAAAAAAAAAAAAAATCAAAAAATGGGCAGAAAACCTAAATAGACATTTCTCCAAAGAAGATATACACTTGGCCAAGAGGCATAAGAAAAGCTGCTCAACAGCAGCTAATTATTAGAGAAATGCAAATCAAATCCACAATGAGGTATCACCTCACACTAGTCAGCATGACCATCATCAAAAAATCTAGAAACAATAAATGCTGGAGAGGGTGTAGAGAAAAGCGAACCCTCTTGCATTGTTGGTGGGTATGTAAATTGATACAGCCACTATGGAGAACAGTATGGACGTTCACTAAAAAACTAAAAATAAAACTACCATACGACCCAGCAATCCCACTACTAGGCATATACCCAGAGAAAACCATAATTCAAAAAGACACCTGCACCCAAATGTTCATTGCCGCACTATTTACAATAGCTAGGACATGGAAACAACCTAAATGTCCATCAACAGATGAATGGATAAAGACAATGTGGTACATATATACAATGGAATATTACTCAGCTATAAAAAGGAACGAAATTGGGTAATTTGTAGAGATTTGGATGGACCTAGAGTCTGTCATACAGAGTGAAGTAAGTCAGAAAGAGAAAAACAAATATATTATATTAACGCATATATGTGGAATCTAGAAAAATGGTACAGATGAACCTATTTGCAGGGCAGGAATAGAGACACAGGCATAGAGAATGGATATGTGGACACGGGGTGGGGAAGGGGAGGGTGGGACGAAATGGGAGATTAGGATTGACATATATACACTACCATGTGTAAAACAGCTAGTGGAAACCTGCCATATAGCACAGGGAGCTCAGCTTGGTGCTCTGTGATGACCTAGACAGGTGGGATGGTGGGTGGGAGTGGAAGGGAGGCCCAGGAGGAAGGGGATATATGCATACATATAGCTGATTCACTTCTTTGTGCAGCAGAAAATAACACAACATTGTAAAGCAGCTGTACTCCAATAAAAAAAAAAAAAAAACAAACACCCCACACTCCAGGACTTGATATTACCCTTCTCTACTTAATTTTCCTCCACAGCACTCACTACCTTTTAACAGATTATATACTTTATGTAGTTATTTTGCTTATTGTATGAGTCTCAACCAAAATGCTAGCACTATGAAAGTGTTCCATTGTATGTATATAACACAATGTATTCATCCATTCTCTGCATGAAATACATTAGGGTTGTATCTACATTTTCACCATTACAAACAATGACCACTCTTTATGTCTTTTTGTGAACATGTGCAAGTTTCTCTGTGGTTTATAGTTGATTTCTGTTATTTGCAGTAGTTGTGTTTTATAAAGTCACTGTGAACACTGAATTAGCAGATACTGTACAATTGTTCCTAGAGGAAACACAGGGTTAAGGTCCCTGCAAGCCTCTGGTCACAATATTTTTGTCAACCAATCAATTAATAACCTTGTTTTATGTGTGTTTCTGCTTAAAGGCACCTTATTTAATATATATGTTGTTGATTCACTAACACTGAACTCACAGTCAACAGTACTATGACTCATGCCTGAACAAAGTGTATCTAACATACGCTTTCTCCATAAGGCACATCATAGCCTTCTTGAATTTAGGAACAGGAGACAGCACTTCAGCATATACTTGGGGGCCATTTTAAACAATGAAATCAGCAACAAAAAGCACAAAACGCAAATTGAAAAAAATGGCACTAAATCGACCATGCAAAGGACACTTGTTTGCAAACAAAACAAGAAGGCAGAGTGTCGCCTTGTTTGACCTCAGCTGTGACTGTGCACATCAAGGGATGCAAACTTTTGCCACTCTCTGTCTACAAGTGACTGTGAAAGCACTGTGGATACTGATTTGAGGATTACAAATAAATTTTAGCAAGTAGGCAAATTTGCAAATATGGGATCTGTGAGTAATGAGGATCAACTACACTTAAAAGTAGTATTCCTAGATATTAACATAGCCATCTTCAGATTTATTAGGTGTTGGCATATTATTGCTCAAAATGGTTGTACCTATTTCACTTCATTCCTAAATTTCACTCCATCAAATGTCCCCACATCATTTCCAACCCTTGATATTGTTACTATTTTTAACTTCTGTCAATCCAAGGCACATAAAAGGGCAATTTGTGGTTGGTTACTTCAATTTGGATTTATCACATTACTAGTGAGACTGAGAACCCCTTTATATGTTTTGTCCTTTATGAACTGCCCAGATGCTCTTTTCCCATTTTCCTATTGTTTGCCAATTAGTTGGTTTTGGCTATCCTCGGGTACCTATCTCAACATATAAATTTTAGAATAAGTTTGCCCAGCTTTATAAAAAATTCTGTTGGAAAATTTATTAGAATTGCATCAGTTTTTTAGGTCAATCTGAGGAGAATTAACATGGTTAAAAGATTTATTACTATCTTCTTTTATGTGTTTCAGAGATGTTTTGTGATTTTTCTCTTTTAGAATATTGTACATTTGGGGATTAAATTTATTTCTACTCATTAGGTAGTTTTTGTTATTATAATTTATATATCTATCCATACCATTTTCTAATTGATTACTGTTGCTATAGGGCTCATTACTGAAAAATTTTCCAGTTTTATTGAGAAGTAATTGACATATTGTATTCATTTAAAGTGTACAACATAATGATTCGATATATGTATATACTGCCAAATGATTACCACAATAAGTTTAGTTAATATCCATCACTTCACATAGTTATAATTTTTTTTTTGTGATGAAAACATTTAAGATCTACTCTCTTAGCAACTTTCAAATATACTATTAGTACTGTTAACTATAGTCACCATGCTGTACATTACATCCCAGAATTTATTTATCTTATAACTGGAAGTTTGTAACTTTTGACCACTTTCACTGATTCCCCCACCCCACCCCCAACACCCACCTCTGGCAATCTGTCCTCTGTTTCTAGGAGTTTGTTTTTTTAAGACTCCACATATAACTGAGATTATACAGTATCTTTCTCTGTTCACTTGGCATAATGCCCTCAGGGTACATCCATATTATCATACATGCAGGATTTCCTTCTTTTTTGTGGCTGAATAATAGTCCATTTTATATATATATATATATATATATATTATATATATATATATATATAATATATAATATATATATATAATATATATATATATATATAATATATAATATATATATATAATATATATATATATATATCATATTTTCTTTATCCAATCATCTGCTGATGGACACAGACCATGGTTTGTTTTCCATGTCTTATCTACTGTAAATAATTCTACAATGAACATGGGGGTGCAGCTATCTCAAGATAATGATTTTGTTTCCTTTGGATATGTAATGTACTCTGAAGTGGAATTGCTGGACTATATAGTAGCTTTAACTATAATTCATTGAGGAACCTCCATACTGTTTTTCATGACTGCACCAATTTACATTCCCATACTACTAAAGTTTTTATGTTAATGTTTTATCTGGAAACACTGAGCTCTCTTTTTTATTTTTGATTATTGTCTGTAGATACTGTTGGGTTTTTCCCCACATAGATGTGGCAGAAATGACTAATTATGGTCCCAGCACCCATTCACCATATTTTCATTATGGTAAAAGACCTTTCCCCAGTACACACACCTGTTTTAGCTAAGCACATGGCCGGCAGCTAGAAATTACATATTTTAGTCTCCCTTGCAAGTATGTGATTAAGTTCTGGGTTTTCTGTTTTTGTTTTTGATTTTGGTTTTTTAAGTGGTAAGGCTAGAATATCCAGTAAAAAGTGGAATAGTAGCAGAAAAGTGGGCATCCTTGTTTTGTATCTGACTTAATGGAACTATCTCTGAACTTTTAAAATATGAAATTTACCAGAGCTTTTGGATAGATATATTGACCATGTTGATTATGAGATTTTCCTTTTGTTTTATTTATTTTTATCATAAGTGTTATGTCACATCCAGTGCTTTTTCTGAATTGTATTGCATCTAAATTTTTTGTGTGCCTCCTGTTTCCCTCAGCTACCTCCTTCTTTTCTCTCTTGGTTGGTGCTCCAACCAACTGAATCTCCTCTCTGCTTCTGGACTTGGATGAAATGCCACATGACAGGGCTTAGAATTGGCTTCTTTAGCAGTCACAATCTTACCAGGTGTACAAAAGTATCAGGTCTCTGTGGGATAGACCATGACCAATGCAAAACAAAAGTGAAGAGGGAAACAGGCAGATAAACTTACCCTCCCTTTGCCCCTCTATAGAACTGCTCAACGGGGCACTTTCCTTTTGTAAACTTTTTGTGTAAATCCCCATAAGCTGAGGTAACATGCTTGAATGTCTTTGCAATGTATTTGGAAGTTGTGGCTAATACAGCAACACAACTGCTTCACATCTTTCCTTGCCTGATATTACCTATTTTCCTCACTCTCCCTGCTGATATCTGTACCCCTCAAAGTGTCAACTTTGTAATCTGCACCCCAGGCTCTGCTTTCTAGCAGATCCAGCCTAGGGTACTCAGGCTAAAAGCTATCACATTTACTAAGACAATGGTAACATTTTTCTCTTTTAATCTCTGATATTAATATAGTGATATATACTGATATACAGACTGATGCCGACCCATCCTTCACCCTCAGGATAAATTCTTCTTGGACGTGATATATTTTTAAAATACTGGATTTCATATGTTAGTATTTCATTTAGGAATTATTTATTTATGATTCTAAGTGAGATTAGTCTATAGTAGCCTTTTCTTTAAACTCTGAGTATTGGTTGTGGTATCAAGGTAATATAGCTAAAAAAAGTCTATAGCTTTTCTTTCTTTTTATGTTCTCTGAAATATGCATAAGACAGGGATTACCAGTTCATTGATGTTTGATGAAACTTGTGTTCAAATTTTACTGGCCTGATGTATTTCTTATACTTGAGAGGTACAGAATTGATGGAGGCATCTTTTTAACTACCAAGTCTATTTCTTTAATGGATATTGGCTCACTGTAGTTTACTATGTCACCTTCAGCCAATAAAATCTTAAGTATTAAAATGGCTTGCATAAAAAATGCAGTTTGAAATCTATGGAACAGCAAAGCAGATTCATGCCCTATGATCCAGTAAAATTCCACTTCAGTGTAGTTTTTTGACTGAAATTATCATAAATATACACAAAATTTATACATAGGGATGGAAGTTCAATAGAGCATTTATTGTAATACCAATAATTTTGGAAACAATATAAATATTAAAAAACTGAGATTGTTTTTAGCAAGGTATTTATATACATTCAGTTGAATACCATATAGCCAAGAAAATTTATATTCTTGAAGAATATTTAGAGAGTGTAAGAAAATACTGTGGGTTGGAAGGTGAGAAAAAATTATATATTCTGTCACTTAATTTTGTTTGCAAATGGTAAGAGAGAGGGAGGGAGGAAGGAAGCAGGGGGAGAGAGAGAGAGAGAGAGAGAGAAAGAGAATAAAAGACTCATAGTATGTATACCAAAGTTTTAACCTTGCTATATTTTTCATTAAAATTTTACATATATATTTTATCATGAACATGATGATACTTTTGTCATCAGGAAGAAAACATGTTATAACATATTTTTAAAAGTTCATTCCTGTTTTCTATAGCCACACTGATCTAGCATGGGGTGTTAGCTCATCCTGCATGAAAGGCATTCTCTCCTAGTTCAATGCCATGTCCTACTTACTGAGTAGGGATACAAAATAATCCAACACTGGAACTCGGTGAGAAAACTGTTGACACTTATAACTGTTAGCAGAGCACATCCTCACTAGAGCCTTAATCTTGTCGGAATACATCTAGGGCATCCTCTAAACTGAAACAAAACAAACCTTACCAAAGGAAAATGATGTCCCCATGCCTGTCAGCTTGATCCTGGGACAAATATAATAGCTTCTTGAATTGAATCATGGGGATTTTGAAAAAGAAAAGTCACCACAGTGGTCACTAGCGTGTCCTGCCTTCCATTCAGCACCAGGTACACAAGAAGAAGACTCTTATAGTAAAATAAGCTAAGAGGAGCATGCACAGAGCCTTTGGTTATCAGCATTATTATTAAACTACTGAACAGAAAATCATTTGACCTGGTAAGTATGCAGCTGTAATAGAAAAGGCATGTATTTAAATTTTTTAAAATTCTAATTCAAGCCTTTCATTGAGGAAAGCAAAACCTATAATGGGAAAATAATCCACCCCAGGTAGCAAAGCTCTTTTTGACCTCATGCCTTCCAACTCCTTCACTTAGTTATTCACTCACCAGATATTTGTTAGGGTCCTGCTAATGGTGGGAGACATTGCAGAGGATGAAACATTTGTTGCACACAACCCCTCTTCTCCAGGAGCTTATTCTAGCAGAAGAGTTCTGAAATCAAGTGATTCTACTGCATATTCGGTGTCCCCTCCCCAGACCCGCTGATTAAGAACTGGGACTATGGTCCAGGACGCTATTTTTAGCAAGCCCTTCAGGGATTCTGACACATGTGATGCTTAAGAACCACTGCTCTATCCTAAACTCTTTGAAGTCAGATATTTGGAATGAAATTCTAGCTCTCCTATGTGCCAGCTATGTGACCTTTGACAATCTACGTACCTTCCTAAGCTTCAATTCTTCTGTATAAAAAAATAGAGTTAATAATAGGTATTCCTGCATTCCCCAATCCTGGTGGGTTTTATAATGAATGAAATGAGATAAATGCAAGTATCTAGAGCAGTGAGGCTCCATAAATGATATCTGGATGCAAACTGGCCATAAGCTGTGAATCAGGCAACAGTTCTCTGACCAAAACCAATGAGTTAGCAAAGAAGACTGGAGAGACTGGGGTTAACACATCCAGAGGTCCATAGGAGCCAGTCATCCCTGGGCACCAAAGATCAAAAACATCAAACAATAGGGAAATGACTCAGTGCAATATTTCAACATCTAGGCAGCAGGGGGACCTGAAGGGTGAGAGAGAAAAGGCAGGCTGTTTCTAATCAAAACCCATGAAAGAAAAATCACAAACTCAAACACTGCCCTTTCAGAACAGACTACCAGTCACAGCCACCAGCTTCCTAAACATTTCCAACTACAAACTGGCACTTGCCATCTACCTCATCTGCAGCTCATTATTTCAACACCCCCTGAAAGGAGTTCAAGGTGGAGATCAGGAATGAGGCACTCTGTGCTGTAGGAAAAACTGGCAGAACAGGTCTTCAGATAGTTAGATATTTTCAGGAGAAGATTTTATGAGCCCAATTCTTGCATCTCCTCGTATCTAGAAAAGCACTGAAATAATTAACAGTGACACCTGCTCTTCGTGACTAGCAGCCAGCCTCTGCCAACATGTGTGGTCCACTGCACATCCTCCTTTCACTAAAATCATATGTAACACTGATCTTCCCCCCACCTCTCTGGAGCAGTTTCTCAGAGATATCTGAAATGCTGTCTCCCACGCTATAGTCCTCATTTTGCCCCAGATAAAACTTAACTCACAATTCTCATGTTGTGCCTTTTTTTTTCGGTCGACAACATTCTCATCCAAAGACCACTATGATATGGGGAAAGTGAAATTCCCGATTAAAAAAAGTCTCTCCTCCACCCAGTCTAACTTGCTTGTGTAACTGCCTGTAACACCAAAGTGTGATGGCGCCTCTCAAAAACAGTGGAAGGCGCAAAGAATGTTTTCCACTCTCAGATGCAATTTAGGGCAAAATCCTTTTGCTCCCCTTCACCGCCCCACCTACTCTAGTATAAAACCACCTAAATTAAAATGTCATACATTGCCCTGAATTACAGTGACAGTGAGCTATGAATATAAATGCCTAAAAGAAACTTCTTCTTTTGAATGACTAACCCCATTATTTTAAGAAATATATCTTCTGAATACTAAAACCCAACAGCAAATTCAAGTAATATGTCATACTTTGTGGTGCTTCTAAAGATTCAGGTCATTCAAATGATTCAGCATTGAAAAGAAAAGAATTGTGAGTCTGACAATATACTGTGTGAGGAGAGGGAGAGAGAGAGAGAGATAGAGATGGAGAGAGAGAACACACTATTGTTAGGGGAAACACTGACTGAAACCGCCCACCCTGGCCAGGAAAGATAGTAGCCACTTGCACGGGTTATCTTACAACAGGAGGTCCTGGTAATGAACTCGGAACTAATAAGCTACCACCAACTGGAAGAATCCGGGAAAGGTCAAACGGAGAGAGGAGACTCCAGTCCATATGTCCTACCAACCTCCCAGAATCTTTTTGCTGGAATCCATCTCGGCTGAGTGATGCTCGCGCCATCAGGAATGACCCTGAGTCAGAATGATTGACCAGAGACAACCCGGAAACTAACCCCACTACCATAAAACCCAAGACTGTGAGCCACATGGCAGAGCAGTTCTCCTGGGTTCCCTTACCCTGCTGCTCTCCACCCACGTCCCCTTCCCAATAATGTCTCTTGCTTTGTTTGCACGTGTGTCTCCTCAGACAATTCATTTCCGAGTGTTAGACAAGGGCCTACTCTCGGGCCCTGGAAGGGGTCCCCCTTACTGTAACACTCACTGTCAATGCTGAATAGCACAATATATAATCATATTAGTTTAGAAAACATTATTGCTTTGAAAAAATGCTGATAATATCTTCTGACAATGTTTTCATGTGATATTGGGTTTACCTTGAAATCAACTCTGTGGATTGGAAATATCCATTACCATAATTTTTATCAGAACAAGAAATGTTGATTATAGCTAGTCAAAACTTTAGAGATGAACAAGACAAACTCAGAGATCTCACAAGACACAAAAGCCCAGAAATGTTCAATGGCTGCTCTAAGGCCACAGGGGTGGGTGGTTAGAAGCAGAGCTAGGACTAATATCTTGATCACCTGGATCTTCATCAGGGACATTTTGTTCCATGTGAACATGCTTTTGCAGAGAGAGAGAACTACAAAAAAACTCTTTAGAGTAATTATGACTTGTAGAATGATTTTTTTCCTTAAAGAATCATTTCACAGTACTGTATTAGAATCTGAACATACTTATATCCTAAAGGATTGAATTTCAGTAGCTCCTCTGTGACTCTAGGCAGGCAACTTCATCACTCTGAGCCTTAGTTTCATCACTGGTGAATAATCAGTAATTCTGGTTAACTCCCAGTTTTGCTGTGAGGAACAAACATGTGTGATATTGCCTGACCCAGGAATCCATCCAAAGTAGCACTCAGCCAATATGAATTATCATAAGGCCAAAAGAAATGGAGTTGAGCCACTTACACACTGAGTGGGCTAAGTTATAGCCTTTCCAATGACCTGAGTGGTCAGCTAGGACCTCTGGCTGAAAGGAAACAGTCATTAGAATATGCATTCACGGCATTACCCCATTACAAGCAAGCAGGTCATGCTTCTCCAAAAGTATCCTCCTCTCCCTTCTCTGTTGTCTATTCCTGACTCTCAAGATCCAAACCTAGTAGACTGAAGGCAGATAATGTAGGATTGAAGGGAGCTTATGGTCCCTAATCACAATCCACAAAACATGGCCTTAAAGAAAGATCAAAAAAAAAAAGAAAAAGAATATGTATGTGTGTATAACTGAATCACTTTGCTGTACACCAGAAACTATAACTGAGCAGGACCCTATGGAGCCTTCCTGGGATGGACCTCTCCCTCATATCCTCTGCTTTAACTCCTCTCTGAAGTACCTAGATAATGGTATCTGATGTATATTTCCTGAGTTTTTCAGATGCTGAAAACTACCACCAAATTGAAGAAATGAACTACTAGATGATCATGAGCACATAGCCCCCAGACATTCTGGTGTCTTAAGGATTGATCACCATCAACCAATCCGAGAATTGTGCACGAGCTGATCCCATATCCTTGGACACCCCTCCCTCACCTGGCTCTTAAAGATGTTTTGCAGAAACCATTTGGGGAGCTCAGTTTGGGGGACATGAGCCTCCTATCTACTTGCTAGCCCCTGCAATAAACCTTTCTCTGCTCCAAACTCCGACATTTTGGTAGTGTTTGGCCTCACTGTGCTTCCAGCATACGAACTTGCGTTAAGTAGCAAAGCTAACACAACATTGTAAATCAACTATACTTCAATTTAAAAAAAAAAAGAAAGAAAGAAAAACCAGGAGGTGAAGGAGTAGCATCACCAAGAGTCACACAAACTAAATATCTCAAAACAATTTTCCATTTCTCTCTCTCCCTTCTCCCTTTTCCCTTCCCAAACCCAGGTCTGCCATGGCACACACCTCTCCAAGCACATACCTCACCAAGTCCTGCTACACATTCTACTTCCAAATGTTTCTTATTCCATTAACCTATCTCATCCAACTGGCCAAATCTAGATTCTCATTCATTAGTTATTCATTCATTTGCCCAGCAAATACACCTCTTATATGCTAAGCATGGTAGGGAGTATTAACCTGGGGGAAGATAGTTCATTAAAGAATGTCCTCGACCTCTGGAGACAACCTCAGTTTGATCACCACCACCTAACAGGTCTCCTGGCTTCCCTTCTCACCACTGTAAACCATCTTCTATGAAAGATTATTATCTTCCTACTCAAATAATAATACAAAAAAGCACTAGACTTCTTGAAGTTCTCAGAATTCCATGCATATGCAAATATCCATGCCTTTGCTGTTCTCTCTTGATTAGACTCCCCTTCTAACCTGGAAAACTTGAGATTTAAAAAAAATAGATAGATAGATAGATAGATAGATAGATAGATAGATAGATACATAGATAGATAGATAGATAGATAGATAGATAGATAGATAGATAGATAGATAGATAGATAGATTGATTGATTTGGTCATTCAGATGACTAAAGTATATTTCTCATACATGTTTGGTCTTCCTCCAAGTTTTCTGTGTCACAGCTCCCCAAACCCTTGGAACACCCTCAGTGTTAGGAGTGATAAAGGTATCGTTTTTTTTATGTTAATGAGGTGAATTTTGGAAAGCACATAAGGGTGGGGGCTGGTTGCCAGTAGAGCCAACCCTGTGATTAGAGGTTTGGAACTCTCAGTTCCACCTGGGATTACCAGGGAGGGGAGAGGGGCTGGAGTGGAGTTTAGTCACCAACAGTCAATGGTTTAATCAATCATGCCTATGTAATGAAGTCTCCATAAAACCCCAAAAGGACAGGGTTTGGACAGTTTCTGGGCTGGTGAACATGGAGATATCTATGGGAGAGTGGCCTTGAGTGCTTTCGCTATACCTTGCCCAATGCATCTCTTCCATGTGGCTGTTCCTGAGTTATATCCTTTCATAATAAACTGGTGATCCAGTAAGTAACATTTTTCTCTGAGTTCTGTGAGCTGCTCTAGCAAATTAATGAAACTCAAGGAAGGAGGCGGTCATGGAAACCTCTGATTTACAGCCAGGCAGTTAAAAGTACAGGTAAACAACCTGGACTTGTGTCTGGCATCTGAAGTCCAAGGAGGGGGTTGTTGGAACCTCCAGTCTATAGCTAGTTGGTGAGAAGCACAGGTGATAACCTGGGCTTGCGAGTGGTATCTGAAGTGGGGAAAGGGGGCAGTCTTGTGGAATTGAGCCCTCAACCTCTGGAATTTGATGCCACCTCCAGGCAGAGAGTGTCAAAATTGAGTTGAATTATCAGACACCAGCCAGGTGTCCTTGTTGATATGGGGAAGGCCCCTGCCCCGCCCCCCACACCCCCACCGCCACACACACACATGGGAACTGGACCCAGGAACACCATTTACTTCAAGTCACTCTTCAAGGCCCTGCCTTAGTCTTAGCTCCCATAGCAAGTTGTTCACGCTTCCATTATGACTGTTCTCACAATGCATTGTGGGTAGTTGTTTCCTTCTGTTTCATCCATTAGACTAAGGGCCTCTCAAGATCAGAATTTTACCTTTAATTTTATTTCCCAGTGCCCACCCAACAAGTGCTTGGTGCTTAGCAGATGCTCAGTCAAGGGTAGATGATGAGATATATTACCCTTTCCCTCAGAATTTGTTACATGTTTCAACAACTACTCTAACAGCCAACTCTCTGAGGGTTACAATCAATCCATTGCTTTATTTTCCATTCAGTATTTGATCTTCGCTCAGTTCCTCAGGGCCCAATTCTCATGCTATGAACAACAACAACAAAAATGTGCTAAGATGCCCCAGAGCAAAGTACATACCATCCTTCTGAGTGACAGCCACATAAGGATGAACATATATTAGAAGTACATCCCAAATAGTCCCTCCTTCTCTTTCCATTCATTCACTTTGCTGTACACCTGAAACACTGTAAATCAATTATACTTCAATTTAAAGAAACAATATTTATTGAGCACGTAATATAGGGAAGGTACAGTTCTAGTGTGTAAATACACTTTCCTAAGAGAGAGAATAGCTTTCAGTAGATTCAAAAATTTTAAGAACCACTGTTCTAAAATCTGCTTGGAACAATATATATTTATACCTGAACAAATTCCAAGACTTTGCTGTTTGTATGTAAAAGGAACCCTTATTCTTTTAAAGATGTTTCCTTTTACTAGAGTATAATAAACTCTACAAGGATACTGTGTTCTCATTTTTTTCTTTCTCTCACAGACCAAGAACAGTGCCCTGAACACGGTGAGGCCTCCATAACTTACCATTCATATCAGTGAACTTCAGAGCACAAGTCAAAAGAGAAGCAAAGTACCTTATTAAGATGAAAGTTGCTACAAAATACAAATAGTTATCAAATTCTCCTCACTTCCTTTTGTCTGTTCTTGTTCCTCAATGATATGAATATGCTTGGTAAGCACCATGTCAAAAAGAGTCTGCCCTTTGGAATCTGACCCAAGGACCTGGGTCCCAGGCCCTCCTCTACAAGTATCGGCTGTGACCATGGGCAACTTGCTTTACCTCCATAGGCCTGTTTTCAACCTATAAAATGGATTTTTGTTAGATTTCAGTGAAACATGCCTGGCAGAGTGCCTGCCCCAAAACACATGCTTGTGGTCATAACCAGTGCTCCTCAGCAAGGGTTACCCATTCTTCCTTCTCCCAGGAGAACTCCCTGCCCTCTTCAAACTGGGTGCAGCCACATAACTTGCTTTGGCTAATGAAGTGGGAATGGAAGGCCTCTCTTTCACACTGAATGAAGTTTTAAGAACCAGATGTGAGCTGCCATTTCTCTTTCCTGAAGCTCTGGAGATGGTGGGAGCACAAGCTGTGTAAAGCTCCAGCTATTGTGTGTCTCTGAGTAACTTCAGTGAGTGGAGACACCCCACACACACATAGAATAGCAGGAAAAAAAGCTTTTGCTATGTGAAGTCACTGAGATTTGGGGTTTGCTACAGCAGCATAATCCAGTGTATTCTGACCAGTACTATGTTTACTAATATTTGTTCCTTTTCTGATTGTCTCATTACCTGTACATCTCCTTGCTGCATTTTTTTCCTTAGAAATTAGTGTAATCACTCTGACATGAATAAAATGTTTATGTTTGTTTTCTAATGGAACATCTGGGCAAGGAGCATATAATTTATTATAGTTTCTTAAAATTAAACTTTTATTTAAAAACAACTTGAGGTGATGAAGATGATCATGTTTCCCCAGGCTGAACCTTCCCCAGGCTGCATCTTTCCCCAGACTGTATCTTTCCAGGCTGTACAGTCCTCAGGCTGTACCTTCTCCAGGCTGCATCTTTCCCCAGGCTGCACCTTTCCCCAGACTGCATCTTTCCCCAGGCTGCACAGGTTAACTGGTGATGCTGCTCTTTACTGCTTTCTCCATTTCCAGAATTCAAAATTCATCCAGAATCAACAGTTTCACATTAGACTCAATTATCTGGCTAGATCACTTACAACAGAACTGTAAAGTTAAAGTGGTATGTGTTAGTATATGTGTGTATGGGGTTTGATGGAGGGTTGTTGTTACCTCCCGTTATTAATGTGGACATAGAGGGTAAGGGCGTTTCCTAAATATCTATTCCAGCTTAACAAACTGCCTCAAAACTCAGTGGGTTAAAACAATAACCATTCATTGTATACCACTGGTTTTGTGAGTTGGAAATTTGGGAAGGGCTCTGCTCAGTGATTCTTCTGTTCCATGTGGCATAGATGAGGCCACTCACTGGTGTTTATCTGGTGAAGAGGCTGGTCTAGAGAGTCCAAGGTGACTTCCCTTACATGTCTGGCACCTTGGTGGGGATGGCTGGAAGAGGGAGGCTCATCTGGATATGTTAAATGCAGGGCCTAGTCCAATATGGTCATAACAAGGTAGCTGGACTTCTTAGGTGGTGAATCAAAGTTCTCAGAGCATTCCAAGGCAGAATCTGCAAGGCTTCTTAGGACCTAGCCTTAGAAGTCCCAGAGCTTCACTTCTGCTGAGATTTACTGGTGAAAAAAGACCATGTCCAGCTGATATGGAATTAGATTCTGTGACTCAGTGGAAGGACAAACAAAGAATTTGTAATTATACTTATTATACCATGAAACAGCAACCTCTTGACTGTTTCTCTGATTCCCTAAGATTTCATTAGATTCAAAACCCCAGTAATGACATTAAGCTTTGATGAGCAAATAGTAATTTCCTTATATGAATTTAAATGCTTTCCTTTTGGCCCCAGAGGGTCATCTGGATTCACTTACAAAAGTCGTACTATGCTAGATTTGTCCTTGCCCCTGAAGATGCATCTCCATGCTTTACACGCTGCCATTTTTCCTGGGAGTCTGACCTGTGTGGGCTACATGAGCAGCTCCCTGGCCCTCTGGTTTCACATCAGATGCAGTCAACAGGAGACACTGGCAGGGGAGGGGGAGCAAGGGTGTTATTCCCAGCTTCCTCCCTTCTGGAGCACTGTGGTTGGTCCTGTTCTCTAGCTGAGCTAAAGTCATAGCTCCTATAAGCATCCCCTCTAGAATGACAGGTGGTTTCTCTAGTCCCAATACCCACTTCCCCCATTCCTCATCCCTTCAGGCCTCAGAGTGACAACAGCTTCAAGATCAATAAAAATAAATGCAACTCAAAACTAAGTCTATTTGAGGTCTCTTTGGGGTAGTATTGAGTAAAAAGTATATTCTTAGATTAATCTTTTTAATTGAACGTTAAAATATTTCTAATGAAATATCAATGAGAAAATTACTGTTGAATTTGCTTCTTGAATTGACCCTACGTCCCAAAGCAATGGCAACAAAAAGTTGAACAACAGACTAGAAGACTGGAAATATTTTCTCACTTGGACTAGATGATATGAAATATTCCCTCAGACGACAGACCTGAAATATCTTGCCAAGTAATCCCAAATTTCAGTTTTGACTGTTGGAATCAATTTAACTTACCAAATATTTATGAAGCAGTATTTGCTGAGCACACAATGGAATCACTTACTTGCCTGTCTCCCTCTAGCCTGTGGACTCCTCATGGCCCAGGATGGGCTCTTGTTTGCCTTAGTGCCCCCTTCATTCAGCTCCATGCCTGCCACTCTGTAGATGTTTAATGAATATTGTGGATTGAATGGACAGATGTTTGTGGAGTGAAAGGGATGAGAGGCCAGCAAAGCACATTTACTTAAGAGAAGAAAATGCACATGACAACCAAAGTCAGAATTGGGAGTAATGAAATTTCTTATTTTTCTATCCTAGGGAGATAAAAAATGAAAGTACAAAAAGAAATGCCTATCCTACCAGAGGACAGTAAACACTGTTCTCAGAGACTCTGAAGTCAATAAAAAGACTAAGGGCCATACATCAAACCTCCCTTGGCAAACAAATGTCTTGCTGCCACTAACAAGTACACACTCCAGTAGGACAGAAAAGTCTACAGCTCTCTGCCTAGTGAATCCCCCAGGTTCAGCTAGTCCACTCAGAACCTCATCAGAGCATTCAGAACCACAGTTTCTTTGTCTGAGGTCAAGTAAGTGCACATAGCTAGAATAGATGTCAGTCCCCAGTGACATCTGGTTCCCTTTTAAATAAAGAGATGGCATTACTGGGAACAAAGAAGACTAGCCTTCCCTGTGAGAATGCCATGAGAGAAGCACTTCACCCCACAGGAGGCTGCTGCTGTCATGGAACAAAGGATGTCCCAGGCCTCTGAGAAGAATCCTCTAACAGTGTCAAAGGACCAGGACGTAGAAGAGGTGACCGTGGGGAGGAGTCCAGATGGTACTGAAGACTCAAACCATAAACAGTCCTACTTCTGAAGGTAGCTCTGGATTCAGCCAGTGGTGCTCTGGGTTCTCGCCCTGCCTTTGTCCCTCCCTGCCCAGGCCATCATTTCTAGGGTTCCACTTCCTCCTCCATAAAGGGGAGTGTGGAAGCAAATATTCCCAATGGACTCTTTCCAGCTCTGCCATTACTAGATCACAGGTTCCAAAGAAAGCCTGGCAAAAAGCACTAATACAATGAATTTTACTCTTAATCTTTCCCTTAACTCAGCTTTCTAATATACTTTATTTTTTTTCCTCATATACTTTTTTTAGAAAGGGAGTTAGAAAATAACAAACGTCCACAACTCAACTCAGGTTTGGTCCCATCTTCTCCCTCTCACATGTACATACCCTCCCTGACTCATCTCCTGGCTCCAAAACTCCAGCTGGTTGTAGTAGCAGAGTGTGACTGAGCACAAACTCTCAGCACATCCAGTGGCTTGGAGAAAAGCCACTTCATGTAACTGATTAGTGGTATGATGGCCACTTCAAAAGCTACCAAAACCTGAATTTAGGAGAAGGAAGAAAGGCTGGAAGTTCTCAAATGTGTTCAGGAAGATTTTCAGGTTATCTCAAAGAATTCCTGTGACTTCAAGCTTCCACTCAGACTCTGTTCTATGGACTTTATTATCTTTTTTCTTCTCCCCAGAGCCCATCTAAATGTAGGATGGAAAAAAATGTCAATTCTTCCCAATAAAAATTAAAGGTAATAACAGAAATATGATGATGATGATGATGATGATGATGATGATGATGATGATGGTGGTGGCGGTGGCGGTGGTGATGATGGTGGCGAAGACATCTGACATTTATGTAGCCCTTAGTGTGGACCAGGCACAATTCTAAGTGCTGTACATATATCAATAAATTTCTTCTTCAGTACAACCCTAAATGGTAGAGACTATTATCATCCCCAATGGCAGATAAGAAAGCTGAGGATCAAAATGTTTAAGCAATTTTCTCAAGGTCTCCCAGCCAGTAAGTGGCAGAGCTGGGATTCAAACCCAGGTAATTGGACACCAGAGTCAATGCCTGCAACCCAAAGAACTACTTCTCCCCACATGGGAATCTAGTCCAGAGAAATCTGGAAGGTGTATTTTGAACAGTTATCACCATGGAGGAATGAGTGTGACTGTTTATTTCTAAGGTCAATTTAATCTGCAGATCTATTTAACAATTACCTGAGAAGAGCAGACATGTCACAAGCACTTATCTTGTCAAAAGAAATTGGTTCACAGAGCACAGCATTGATTTTTTTTTTTTACCCTAAGAATTCAGCACAGATTAGCAAGGTGCCAGGCCACAAATGTGCATTCTCTGGGCTCTTTACCCTGCCTATTCGAAATATATTATCTTAAACTACAGGGCCAGACCAGTTGCTTTGAATTACCATGGCAACCAGTGTCAGTGGAGATGCCCCCATGTAAACAGACAGAAGAAGGATAAATACTGCTTGTGATAGAAAATGGGTATTTGGAGATAATCTGTCCTGTGGGAGATCTTTCACTTTAGGAAGAAAAACATCCTTGCTTTTGTCAGAACTTTCTGTTCTCAAATCTTCTTAATATAGTTGTTTCTTTTTTTCCTGCATGGAAGAGGTTTGAGAGAGTCCTTATCTTCTGCTTCCCTTCACAGCCATACATTGTAAAATCTATGAGTGTGCATATATAGGTGTGTATATGCTCCCATTTGTACACACATATACATATATGTACATGGTGTGCATATACATATACAGTAAATGCATATGTATATACATTCATAACATGCCCATTCAAGTGCAGACGCATATATCATGACTTCCCACTTTCCTTTCACCACAGCACTCTCAGCTCATGATTCTGACAGATGTCTGTCCACCTGGAGGCAGACTCAGCTGAGAAAGGACACCAAGCAGCATTTTCTCTTCCCTGACCACCATGAGAGAAGGGCCACATGGATGTGATCTGATTCATTAAGGTCACCGCTGGCTCTTCCCCTCCCCCACACTATGTCAATAGGACCAGGCCTGGCTGCCCACTATTCCTCTATCACGTAAGCATCTTCAAAAGCAATACAGGAGAGAGAAAGACAGAGAACCATCGTTTTTCCCCCAAAGTTATATCATTATTTTTTAGTAATGATTTTGAAATCATCATCAAATTGAGATGGGGGCCTCAGCGAAGTTGGCAAAAATCTCTCCTGCAAGACAGAACTGCCTGTCAAATTTTAACTAGGCTCCAGAGGTTGAGTGGGATGGTGTCTAAATGCCCCTTTCAACTGGGTCAAGAGAACCCAGTCAAGGTCATGAGGAGAAATAATAAACAATAGGAGAGTCAGCCTACAAGAAACAGAGAGACAAACATGGGAGTTTCCATGGGGTAGTAGAAAAAGCCCTTGGTGGTGAGCTGGGAGGTTCTGCCCCTCACTGGATAAGTGACACAGGCATGAGACTGACTTTGCCTGGATGTCCAGTCCCTCCACACAGAGAATGAGGGCTTGGGCTCCACTGCCCCTTCGTCTATCCCACGGCCAAAAGCCCAGGCTTCTGAACTATAACAAGCCTGCCTGCCACTGGCTCCAACCTCTTCAGCCCATTTGTCTCACATCCAGGGGCATCTACTCACACTATTTCTGTGGGCCCTGAATGTCTTCACTGTAGAAATAACACCCTGACATCTACATCTATGAAGGGAAAGGCAAGGAAACCTGAAGAATGAGGTGGCTCTGTACCTGTCGCCATCCCAAAGTACTTTGTAAAGTGAGGAAACCAGGGTGGTGGAGAACTGTATTTCTTAATGATTCTGTTTGAGTATACAAATAGTTACACACATATCTGCATGCGAAGACATTTATGTCTAGTATGCATAGAATTTTATCTGACAAGTATATACATGGTTATGAGGCATACAAATAGGGACAATCACTACAGCATGACTTTAACCGTCAAAATGAATGAATAAATGAAATAACTGAAATGACCACTGACAAAGGACAGGCAAAATAGATTACAGGGACTTCCCTAGTGGTCCAGTGGCTAAGACTCTGTGCTCCCAATGCAGGGGGCCCAGGTTCGATCCCTGGTCAGGGAACTAGATCCCACATGCCACAACCAAAAGATCCCGCAGGTGACAACAAAGATCCTGCATGCCGAAACTAAGATCCGACGCAGACAAGTTAATTAATTAATTAATTAATTAATTAATTAAAAAAATAAAAAATAGATTATAACTTATCCATACTATGCATCTCTGACAAAGGATAAAGTAGACTTATGGATGTTGATATAGAAAGACCTCTAAAATATATTGTTGGGTGAAAAAAAACTTAATAAGCTGTCACTATTAGTCTTTTTAAAAAAGAGAATGCTAAAAAAAAAAAGAGAATGCTCTCTCTTCCTTTCACTCTTCCCTTTCCCTTTCCTATGTAACATTCAATCCTTGAAGTATTTGTAGAAGGATCACAAGTAATCCTAATTTGGGAGTGGGGGGGGAAGCTCTTAAAAGTTCAAAATATGCAGTAAATTCTTGCTAAGTCTACCACCTAAATATTTACCTAGTTACAATTTGTTCAGTAAGTGAAAAACAATACCTTGTATACGTGTAGAATTTAATTCATAAAGTGGTGGACATGTTGAGGGCAAAGAAGCTTCCATCCAAATCCAACATGATCATTCCTCGGATTTGAAAACAAGGAAGAAAAAAGTTATTTAAGTATTTGCCCTGGATTCTTCTCCTTCATGTCTGATGAGACAAGGAAATATTCCAGTATGTCCGAGAGACTGATATCAATACTGTCTTCCAGGAGGAAACTGAACAAGGTAGTTGCAGCCACACTCTCCACTGAAGCCAAGAGCTGCACAGAATCCTCGGAACCAGCTGATTTACATCAACGTGTCTTACATGTCGCTCGAGAGTCACTATGTATTCAGGACACAAATCACTGAATTTGGAAAATCACTGATTTGGAGGATAAAACCAATGAGGCAGTTAAAGATATTACAAAATAACTGTCTCATCTTTCTGTCCTTGTTTGTTGAAATCAGCATATCTATCACTTCAACAGAAGCATCTGGGGTCAGTAGTCTGGGTTGGAAGGGAGATTTACTGTTATAGGGTTTAATTTTTTTATATTATGACTATGGTTTACTTTTCCAATTAAAAAATGGTTCATATAAAAACAATCAAACAAATGAAAACCCAACATTGACAACAAAAACTTTGATAAAGTTCACCTAAGCTATTTTCGCTTTTAGAGATCAGCCTATGTGTGGCCATTGGGGTCTGAGACACTCTAAGAAAAATAAGTTTTTTGGTTCTTTGTTTTTTGTTTTGTTTTGGTTTTTTTTTTTAAGAAAGTGCAGGAGGAGAGTAGGAGAAGAAAAAAGAAAAAAGAAATCTGTCCCCCTGAAATAGTCTCCTGAAATGAACGTCACAATTGTATCCAGCATCCCAGGCTGCACAATATCCAAGAGGAAGAGTAATTAAGGGAAGCTCAAGGGGGGAAAAAATCATATAAATGATCAAGGAAATTACTTCTGAGTTAGAGCCAAAGGAAATGACCTGGTTGTGTAATGGCTGTTGAAGGATTTGGCAATTGGCTTTAAATGTCTGAAAGGAATAAACATCCAACACTAAAAAATTAATAGGTAATAAAGGAAAAACATTATCATTTCTGATAAACCTACTTTAGGTGAAACTTACTTCATTCTTTCCCACAAAAGTCTTTGTAAAGTTAAAAATCAGCTATGAACTAATTCTATCCAGTATTCAAGGATCCTGGACTTCAAGCGAAGGAACCACAGTGAGAGGAGTATAGAGACAACAGTCTCCTGTTACTTACAAGAGCAAGACAGCAGCAGAGACTGGATGATAAGCTCTACTGTCCCCAGAATTTCAGTTTAATTGTTTAATAAGTTGATAAGTCCTGGGAAGTAATCTTCACCACATGGGCTGATGATTAATTCAAGCAAGATACCATTTTGTTGTAACAGCAATAACTAGACAGAGTAATAATTAGCCACCACAACACCCTCTCCTTTCAGGGCTGTGAAAAGTAGCACAAGTTAAGAGAAGCTCACACCTCAGTGAGGACCTGCAATTAAGGTGACATCCTGTGCTGAATAGCCAGTCAATCCATATTTGACAATAAATCACCCAAGGAAGAAAACACCTCCTCCCTGATCTGCCACACGGAAACCACAGCGATGCCATTTAGTTTCAGGCATCTCCTCTAGACGGTTCTTTAAAATGTCCATCGTTTGATCACTGAAAGCTCTAGAAACTTTCTACATAAACATCCCTATGCTTCATTTACCAATGGAACCTATGAGATAAATTCTCTTATCACTAAGACTCATCCATTCAGATCTCTTAACAATTAGCCATTTTAAACGAGTGAAAAGTCTTACATGTATAATGTGATTTAATAAAAACACTTGCAAAGATATAAATAAAGTGTCACAGAGATAAGTGAGTGAAAATACCAGAATTCAAAAGGGTCCATTCAGAAAAGGGAACTTTCCTACATTGTTGGTGGGAATGTAAATTGGTGCAGCCACAATGGAAAACAGTATGGAGGTTCCTTAAAAAACTAAAAATAGAGTTGCCATATGGTCCAACAATCCCACTCCTGGGCATATACCCAGAGAAAACTCTAACTCAAAAAGATACATGCACTTCATGTTCATAGCAGCACTATTTACAATAGCCAAGACACGGAAGCAACCTAAACGTCCATATATAAAGAAGATGTACATATTTTCATATATATATACGCACACACACACACCCACACCCTGGAGTATTACTCAGCCATAAAAAAGAATGAAATAATGTCATTTGCAGCAACATGGATGGACCTAGAGATTATCATACTAACTGAAGTCAAACAGTAAGACAAATATCATATGATATTACTTGTAACTGGAATCTGAAAAAAATGATACAAATGAACTTATATATAAAACAGAAACAGACTGACAGACATAGAAAACAAATTTATAGTTACCAAAGGGGAAAGCAGAGGTAGGGATAAGTTAGAAGTTGAGGATTAGCAAATACAAATTACTATACATAAAACAGATAAACAACAAGGTCCTACTGTATAGCACAAGGAACTATATTTAATATCTTATAATAACATAATGGAAAATTATCTGAAAAAGAATATATATATGTAAAGCAATTATACTCCAATATAGATGTTTTAAAAAAAAAGAATATATATATGTCTAAATCACTGTGCTGTACACCAAAACCTAACACAACAATGTAAAAACAATGCATTGTTTTTACATTGTAAAATACAATACATTGTAAAAACAATGTACTTCAATATTTTAAAAATGCTAAAAAGTCAAAGGAGTCCAATCAATCTGCAGTTATTCATTGCACATATTCTATGTACTGGATGCAAACATATGCAGGTCCTTCTACTCACAAAGTGAAGTGTCAGCTTTAGAAAGTGAAGTCACATAAAAGGAGTAATTGGTTTATCAAATATAATTATTACAAACAATTATTATAAATAACTTTTTATCCCCTTTGCCATGATTGAAGTTTATGGTTAAAGGAAGATTGTAACTTCCACTTTGTGTACTTTGTTGCCAGGATCATTGGTGGTCTATTATTAGTATTTGCTCATGTGAGTTGTTTGTTTGTTTTGTTTATGTATAAAAAATTCTATTGATAGAAAAAAGAGGAAAGACCCAGATTTATTTTCATATATATATGCAATATTCAATAAACTTCAAATTGGCTTATAATAAAACTATTATATATGTACTATATATGAAACTATCTAGAAATATTCTGCATACATTATCTTTATGGATACGCTGAAATTTATGCTTATGCTGAAGTTATAGATATGCTGATTTGAGCAAACCGTCTTAAAGAAGAAAAAGATGATATAATTATTTCCTAGTATCTTTAATTTGTGTCATCATTTTTGCTTTCTAAAGAATCTCTCCAAATTTTTTTTTTATTGAAACTAAAAATATTGTAACCACATTAATATTGAATAATATTTTTGGTGAGCATTAGATTTTCTAATTAAAAACCACTAACCTATAAATATCTAAATTTTAAGGTACTTAAGTTTAGAGTCTTGGGAATTAACTCTAGTTAACTCTAGATTACTCCATATTTGTCTAAATTTATTTTTTAAAAAATAAAGAGATATAGTATTTTTTTCTCTAACAGTAAGTCCATCCTTAAAATGTATATAGTTTTGCACTGCAATTCAAAACACAGAATCTGATGTGATTACATTTACATCATACTGAGATTGTTTAATTGCTAGAATGCCACACTGCATCTTTAAAATATATACATATTATAAGTTCCTTGCTCCCATGTGGAGCTGCAAGAAAAAACTTACATTGGACAAGCCAATTTATAGAAAAGGAGCTCTTTAAAGTTCAAAGCATGTAGTAAATTCTTGCAATTCCAAAGTCTTCCACCTAAATATTTACCTGGTTAAAATTTGTTCAGTAATTGAAAACCATCACCTTATATACCTGTAGAACTTAATTCATAAAGTGATGGACATGTTGAGGGCAAAGAAGCTTCCATCCAAATCCAACATGATCATTCCTTGGATTTGAGAACAAGGGGGAATAAAGTTATATAAACATTTGCCCTGGTTTCTTCTCCTTCATGTTTGAGGAGCCAAGGAAATATTCCAGGATGTCAGAGAGACTGATATCAACACTGTTTTCTAGGAGAAACTGAACAAAGCAGTTGCAGCCACACTTTTCACTGAAGACAAGAACTGCACAGAATCCTTGGAACCAGCTGATTTACATCAATGTGTCTAACGTGCCTCCAGAGAGTCACTATGTCTTCAGGTCACAAACTACTGCAATGCTGTGGATACAGGAAAAATACAAGGTAACTCCGAAGCCCTACAGGGAATTCAGGAATCCTGCCAAAAGAAACCAGAAGCACCTTGCTCTGGTGGCTAATGGAGACTTGGTCCCTCCAATACAGACCTCAGCATCCGAGACAACCCCTTTTCAAAGCACTATTCCCTGTGCTCCTCACCACAAGGAATTAACTAGGCAGGTAATTCTTCCCCTTCAGCAGAGATTCAGGGAAATTTTGCTCCTTTCAAGGCTACAAAAATAGTTTAAGTGACTGAGTCAAGACTCCACAAAAGTCTCCTAACTCCTCATCCTATGGTCTTTCTACTGAGCCATGCTGCCCCTAGACGAATCTATGCTTCAGCATATTAGAGCTGAATGGCTATATAGTACTGTTTCCCATCACTACAGGATGAAAAGTAAAACTGTACAAGGGTTTTCTTTGTGTGTGTGTATGTGAGTGTGATTTTAATTCACACCAGCAGTAATGTTTGTGCCTACAAAAAGAAATTAAGCCATGAGACTATTTGTGACTAATACAGCTAAAACAAACCTTAGGAGATGAATCAATGCATCTCTGACTATACTATCCTGCCTTTCTCAGAGTAATGGATCAGAAAAACAACATTCTGCTATAGGAAGCTTTCCCATACACGGCTACTACTATTGGGTTGATGGATTAATACCACAGCTTCCTCTACCTTCTAATGGGACAAACCTGAGTTATACCTTCTACATTGTTTCTCAGATTCCCCAGTAAAATTAAGTTCCAATTGCTAACATGTAAATTTGCTTCACAATTGCACCTTTATTGGTTTCCAGCTCTTCCCTGTCTCCCTTTCCCACTCCTCACCCACCAATATTTCCTAAGATCACCTCTCAAACTACTTCCACCCAAATCCTTGTCTCAGGGTCTGTTCCTGGGGATCCAGCCCATGAGAATGAGTAAAGTTTGACTATGTGTCAGGTTTGAAGCCTAGTGCATTGCCTGTTTTTCCTTAATTAATCCTCACAACAATTCCACAAAGGATTTTTCATTCATTTTACAGATGAGGAACACAAAACTTAGAGATGTTATAATTGGCCCACAGTCACCCAGTTAGGAGTAGAAGAGCCAAGATTAAAGCACAGATCTATCTGACTTAAAAAGTCTTGTTTTTAACCACTAAGAATCATAAATCCTTTATCAGTGTTACCCCACAGGTTTACTTACAAAATATCTGCAAAATATCTTGAATCACTTTGTAATCAGTGGCATTCAATGATCAATAGAAACCAGATAAGTCAAATGTTGGACAACCCCAAGAGAATACTAGATGCAACGAAAGACCTTAAGTGAGGTACAGTAATGAATGTTCTCACTGACTTCTGCTCTGTTATTCATGTACTGATGGCCTAAATAAGACCAGACAGTAGTGACCCTGGAAGCAGGCATCTAAGGATTTCCAATTAAGCTGGATGGAAGAAACACGATAATCATGCCCATCTTTTTATACTCCCAAAGCAGTGGATGCGCTGCCAATATTTCTTAAACATATGATTAATTGCCAAATGGTAAGTTAGGTGTTGGCAGAAGTGAAAGCTTGAGTGGATGACGGGAACCACTTCCTAACTACTTTGCCTATATTAAGGGAATATGTGATGCAAACCAACTCTCCAGGAGGAGACTGGGGAGGAAACAGAACCTGACTGGTAGTGTTTGCCCATTTCTGTGGTATAAAGACTCCCATCATGGCCAATTTCAAATTACCAACATGTCGTCCTTGAATGCATAGTTGGAAAGAGAAGCACAAAGTCTGCCTTCACAAGCCACTATGAGCCAGCTCCAGCATACCACTGCTCCCGTGGGATGATGAAAACACAAGCCAAAGGCTTAAGTGTGTCTTCTCTAGGTTCTAGAGAAGGTGGGACATGAGAAAAGCAGTTAACTGAGAAAGCAGACAAAATCTGCTCTGGGTGATATCTGCTTCATTCTGAGAGGTAATGACTGTTCTTTCCCAGCATGGATTAAAGAGGCAGGGAGCTCTGGTTGATATAGGATTTAAGGACATACAGAGCGGTGTTCAATTTTGGCTGCAAGTTAGAATCCCTTGAGGGTTTTTTTTAAAAATTCTGCTGCCTAGGCCTCATCCAAGGCCAATTACATCAGCATCCATGGGGGTGGTACCCAGGCACCAGTGGTCATCAATGTGCCATCAGGGGTGAGAACAAAGGCTCCCTAGAAATGCTTCTCAAACTTGAACATGCAAGTTTTGTGGGTGGGTGTTTTGTGAAAATGCAGATTCTGAAAATGTTAAGTGAAAAAGAGTGGTACTTTATAAGTCCAAGAATGTGAAAAGCTAATAAGCTAATTAATAGAAAGAAGTAAGACTAGTGGTTACTTCTGAGAGAGTACTGACTGAAAACAGGAAGAAAGAAACGCTCTTGGGTGCTGGGAATGTTCTACCTCTGATCAGAAGTGGTAACACAGTTAATACATTAGGTTGTGCAGTTAAGTTTAGTACACTTTACATATTTTACTGTATATATGCTATACCTCAAAAATTAAACAGTGGGCCTGGTGGGTAAATGCAGAATCTGATTTAGTAAGTCTGGGTGAAGTCTTGAGATTCTGGATCTAATAAGCTCCCAAGCAATGTTGATGCTACTTGTCTGATTCTCAAGGCTCTCAGCTAGAGTCAGAGTGACTTAAAGTCAATGTGCTACAAATGTTTACCCAGTGCCCATGTGTGCCAGGCACAGGGCTGGGCCGAGTTGGTATGAACGACAGGCCCATGGATGTGTCTCTGGCATATGCTGTCCTTGAAGACGTCACAGTCTACTGAGGTCCAACAACTCATACAAAAAAATCACTCACTGAAAAAAATATCTCAGTGAGTCTCTGCCATGTGCTATAAGCAAGCACCTGTTCCCCCTCCCCAGAGTTTATAGATATTAGACCAGAAAATGCTCATCCTAAATATTTACTCATCCTAACTGGCAAAAGTGTTATAAGACCAGGGTGAAACTGAGCTGCAGAAAGAAGGCCAGTATGGTTGTAGAGTGAGGAGTGATGGTCAGCAGTAAGCAGTGGGTTTGCTGACGCATGCAGAGGCCAGAGAAAACAGGGCTTGTGAGCCACAAGGATTCTGGTCTTTATCTGAGGAGCAATGGGAAGCCTTTGAAAGGTTCTAAGCTGGGGGATGGCATAATCAGATTTGCATTTTTAAAAAGATCACTCTAACCAGTGTGGAGAACTGTTAGAGGGCAGCCAGAGAGAAGGCTAGTCTAGTAGACCAAAGGAGAGGTGATTTTAGCTTGGACAGTGGTGACAACTGTTGAAACAGAGATGGTTTACAGATATTTATGTTGGAACATGAGCAGGTCTTCATGACAGATTGACTATGAGGGTGTCAAAGATGAGTCTGAGTCTTCTCATTTGCACAACTCTAAAAATTGGGGTGTCATTTGCAAAGGTGGGGAACACTCTCCCTTTTATTTTCATATTTTCAAGGCTTTCCAGGATAATCCCAATTTCAGGCAAATTTACTCTTTTCCAGTAAACATAGTTTACCAATATAAGACTTTTCCTAGAAATAAGTCCACAAAATTAAAAAAGAGCTTGACAACAATGGCATCTCTTTTCCATTGGTCACCATAGTTCTTTCCCTATGTGACTGGCTTCACACAATCATGGATCACTCTAATGCCAGGTCCACTTATGTTTCATTGTGAATATAAAGTCCCCAAAACTCAAAAACTGGATCCAAATACTCCTTCTCTTTGTGTCTCCCTTCCTTCTTCCCTTTAGCACTCATAAACCAATAGCTGACTACTGTATATGGAGACACATGCTTAGGAAATTGTTTATAATTGTGTGCTCTGCTGGCTTGCAATGTGTTGAATTTACTTGCCAGAGTAATGTATTTTTTTACATGTAAAACAGTGCAGTTTTTCTCCAGCTTCATTGAGGTACACTTGACAAATAAAAATTGTACATATTTAAAGCACACAGCATGCATTTTTAAAGTACATTCGGAGCCCACTTCCTGGATGAAAACAGGTACCTTGCAAAGGTGATAATGACCATGACTTCTAGGAGACAAGCTGCAGACCGGAGTACATTACTGTGCATCCACTTTTGGTGGCTATTGAGATCAGATTCAACACAAAAACATGGGAGTTTAGAGTTGACTGGGGTCGCTATAGGTCAACTAAATGGCCCTAAAAGCACACAGGCTTGTTTCAGTCACAAAATGCTGCTCTGGAATATAAAATGTTGTTTCCATCAATCATTGTGGGTGCAGCACCAGAGGCTTTGGTTACAAATACACTTACTTTAAAAATACTTCTTGAGCACCAACAATGGCTAAAACACAGCACAAATTTGGGGACCCATAAACCAAGAGTCCTATCCTCATTAGAAATGTAATTTGCCAGGTAGACAGACACGGCAAGAAGAACAGATAATCCAAACAGAATGAAAGTAGTGCTAAGAAGAGAGGGAGGCAATTTTTGTGAAAGGCAGAGGAATGATACATTTTCTCTTACAGGAAAAGTATTATAAAGACAATGAAATTTGACATAGTGGTGGCTGAGAAATAAAACTTCAACAGGCAGAGAAAGCCTGTCCAGCCTAAGATAATACCATGTCAAAAGCATCGAGAAGCAAAACTGCACTTAGATTTTGGGAAACAGGTGGTAGTCTGTTGTGAAGTTCGGTTGCCCTGGAGTGGGTAGGATTAGACTAAGCATGGAAGGTGCAGAATCCTGGGCAAAAGAGGCTGACATGAAATGCATGGGGCTCTAGGAAGACACTGAATGTTCTGGAGCACAAGGGCTGTTGGATAATGGGAACAACACAAATATTGAATTATTGTGAATTTTTAGTCAAAGTCCATATTCTCTCCAGTTGAACTGTGATGCTCATGGTTTCACTGATAACTTTGTATACAAAAGAGACATTTAAAAATCACACATCTTCATTTATCATTTTCTGCTTATCATACAAGCCTCTAGAGACATATGACTAAATCTCCAAGAGAAAAAATTTATCTATATTCACGTTTCTTAAAGAAAAGACAAGCATCCATAGGACTTTTTTGTAAAAGAAGAATTTCAATATCTAAATTGTGATTGTACATGCCATAGAAAGGTTTTGTTTTTTGTTTTTCCCTAAATACTTCTCAGTTTGAGGGCTGAGGTGAGTTTTGAGTTTTACCCAATTTTTTAGTGGCTAAGTCCAAATCGTCATTATTGAACAGAGGGAGAATAAATGTTATACATGTGGAGCAAATGTAGTTTTAAGTTTTTTCCCTTTAAAATCCCCCAGCAAATACAATAACAATTATTCAAAGCTTTTCAAGGACATATCCAATGAAATATGTAACAGAAATGTTACTTGACGTTATAACATGATGCCAATACAGAATGAAATATGAAAAGAGTTGAGCTTATTTTCTTTGATCTCATAATAAATATCTGATTTGGAAACTTATATTTCAAAAATGGATTCAAAAAATCACTAGTGACCCTTTCTCTTTTGCCCCCAGTGTAATTTATTTGTCTGGGATATTCATTGATAAAGATAGAAAAGAAGTATATGGGAGGCTGACAAGCTGATGGAGGATAAAGCACATGGCAGGGCTGGAAGAAGTTCCTGACAATGGCTCTGCAGAGCTGTAAGGGACTGCATGGCCGTGTATTAAGAGGTGGTGGGTCCACACAAAAATGTCTGCTCTCTTCCACCTCAGTGATGTGAAAGTATCACAGGTGGTGCTACAGTTCTGAAGGGAGAATACATTTGCTCTTTCCTTTGCTATGTGAAGCTAAGTAGATTGCCACACGACACCCAGGTTCAGGACCATTTTAAAACTAGAGCCCAGGAAACCTGTGATTTTTATTTCATGTTCAGCAACCTTTTGAAAAGGCAAAAGACAGTCACAAGAAATGCTGTTAATTAGAGCTATTCAAGCGTGGGTTGCCTGGGCAGAAGACACCCCTGTTTTGTGGCAGGAGTGGTAAGAGATGGCATAGTTCAGAGAGTGGTGAGCCAGAGGTCTGGCTGTCACTGGCATGACTTTATCTGAAGTGGGGGTGTCTGGGTAAATGCTGACATCTCAAGTGCCTCAGAAGTAGAAACAAAACCCTTGGGTAGAGGATGAGCCCTAGAAAGTTTCTAATCCACAGAGGAGAGTCTCTTTTTTTCAGTAACTGAAAAAAATCACTTGAAGATATGTTAATAGGGCGCTCAATTTAAGACACCACTCTTAGATCTGCTTTAATTATTGCTTGAAATAACATTCCTAGCTTTAAAAGAACCAGTAAGGCACTCTTATTCAACAATCATACTAGCGATCTTTGCTAGTGCAAAAATTCCAGAAAGGAGAAATAAAATGCATACAGATTAGAAAGAAAGAAATAATGCTGTCTCTATCCTTGGACAAAATGACTGACTATGTAGGAAATCCCAAATGTCTACAAAAAAGCTATTGGTACTAATAGTGAGCTTAGCAAATTGCCGATACAAAGACAATATACAAAAAACAATAGCATGTCTATGTACTAGCCATGGAATGGAAAATTAACATTTTTTAAAAAGTACTATTTACAGTGGCACCAAAAACATGAAATTTAAATCTAGCTCCTTGCTTCTCAAAGTGTGGTTTCAGACCAGCAGCAGTGGCACTATCTGGTAGCCCTGTCCAACCAGAATCTGCATTAACAAGATGCGCTAGCAATTCAATCCACGTACACACTAAAGTTTAAGAAGCACTGCGTTCGTGTGACTTTCACCTTCAGCACTTCCCCAAACAAATCACCCTTATCCAAAGTCTTTCCCCTTATTTAGCAGCAAAGTGCATGCAAAGGAAACAATTAAATTATTTCAAAGGTGTGTTTATTTCTTTGGGAGAGCCCTGTGTAATGGGCCCTAAAGCCATCTCTAAGGTCTGAATAAACTAAAGGAAGTAATTAGCTTAATTAACACCTACTCCTCCCAAAGGACCTAAACTTTGAGAGAGTAGCATATGGGGACAGGGAGATAAACAGATGAAAACATTTTTTTCTATAATGAAACTCATTTTAGAGAAAAGCAGCTAATCAATGTTAAAAGAGAAGAAGGGATTTAACCAAAAGCACATGCTGCCAAATGATTTTTTAATAAAAAGGTAAGTCTACTGCCCTCCTTACTGTTCAGCTTTTAAGATGCCACTCACTCTTCCCTCCTACCTCACTGAGTAATTTCCTCTAAGGTAGTTTTTAATTTATTTTATCTGTTCCCAAAGCAGAATTTACACACACACACACAGCTGTTCTTTTGAGGGAGTTCCAACACATGACTATTTCCCGGGTTGAGCCAGGTCTGAGATATTTCTGTAAAATTACCAATAGTTTCCTTAGGTTTGTGTGTGTGTTTTATTTCTAAATCCAGTACCCAGGCCTTTTCTCCTCATGGATCTCTGAATGATACCTCCCCCTTCAAGGTTCTGTAGAGGCCCTTGGCCTCCCATAAAAGGCTCTGTAGACTTCATCCAGGTTGAAAATCCTCCTTGACTTTCCTTCAGAAAGTCTATTTACAAAGCAACAGAGCAGGGTGTGGCATAATGGATCCTAATGCCCGCGCTTTCTTGACGACATCAGCAAGATGTTTCAGGGTAAGAGAAGATACCATAAAATTAGACCATTCTGGAAGGAACCCAGTCTCTGGAAAGCTGAAGAAGAACTTGTACAATGAGGGGAGCCAGTGAGAACCATTCAGCTCAGCGACTGCCAACCTCCTTTGTGGACCCATTCCTGAGACATCACCTGAGCTTTCTGAGCACTTACTATTAAATAGTCCCATAAGCCGTCACCTCAACAATATCTCTAAGAGAATTGCAATTCCCCACTTCACCATATTTAATAAGCAAGGACTCAAAATTTGTGATATTTGATAATGTAAATGAAATATTACAGAGAAACATTCTACAAACCACTGGTCAGTAAACTCTGTCACTTCCACATGTGTTACAGTTGGAACTCCAGGGCTCATGTCGCAGAATGTGGGAGAAGTGTCGTTCCCGTCCAACATCTGACATTCATTAGCATGCTCCATTTTTTAATACACTGCTGACCAAATCAAACAGCTTTCTCCCCTCTGAAAGAAATTGACTGTGACTCATCCATTTGTACAGGACACCACAAAATGCTCTCTGTGTTTTGAAGGAATTAAGTGCCTGATTTAATCCACGTGTCTTCCTCTGGAGTTTTAATTATTCATTTCTCCATGAGAGCAAAAGGTTGGACGCCTCAGGTTATTTATAGCTGGGCGACTGTGGAAGAACACAGAGTAGGAGGAGAGAGAAGAGAACCAGAGGAGGAATTCCATTAAAAATAAAGTGAACTCAGGCAGGAAGGCAGGAGGGCTCGAGACGAGAAAGTCAACAAGCAGGAGGGAAAGGAATCGGTGCACGAGGTGAAGGCAGAAGAAGATGAACTAGAAGGAGAAGCCCAATGACATCATTGTGAAATGGGGAGGGTAATAAGGAGAGGAGGGGAGCAAGCCCCACAAAAGGCACACAAGCAAACCTCATACCAACACGGGGAGTGTTTAATGCTCCCTACAATTCAGTCATCACCTCTCAGCTCAGCCAGCACCTGCCTGCAGAGCCCAGGTGTGATCTGATCAGATCTGTCAGGTGGGTTATGTATGAAAGAAGATCTCATCAGTTCATAATGACTGGAGCATCCCCAGCCTCCTGGGAGTGCACTCTTACAGCTGTACAAGGCATGATCTGGTTTCTGAGTTAGGAGGTGGGATAATGAAGCCAAGGCCACATCTCTTTGGAAAAGTGTCTTCCTGTCCAGAAATGGAACAGCCTGAATTTCAGGAGACCTGGAGAGTTTGCACTAGCATTCTTGAAATATTCTAAAATGTACAAAGCACCTGCTTCAAGAATGATGGGGATCTACATGCTGGTGATGAGAATGACTGGGTTACACCAAGAACCCTTAAATGGAAATAATATACAGGGAGAACTCTGGGGTGAGGGGGGTCATCATCAGTGCAGACACTGGCATTATGACCAGAAACACCTCCAACTCAAGTATGGTTAAGAGTCCCACTCTCCACCGTGGTTCCAATGTAACCTATTTTCACATCAAGGTCTCTGGATTCTAGCATGCCTCCAACTATCTAATTTGCCTGCCTGAAAAAAATTTCCCTGGACATTAAGTCTGTTTTTAACCAACAGTGGAAAGGGCAGGCCACTCATGAATAAAATTTTCAGACATTCTAACAGCTACTGTTAGCCTAAAGACTGAAACAAATTTTACAGATCAGATTCTGCCCAAAGAGTTCCCCTCCCCCACCCAGTCCCCAATGCACAGAGGGGTCTTCACATCTGAATATGCTTAAGGCTACAAGCAGGAGACCGCAGGGGACTCCTGAGAAACAATCCACTTGAGGATGTAGCATCTCATATTCATTTAGTTTTCCTTTATCTGGAAGTGATCTGACCTTGATAAAGTCCCTAAAATTCTCTGTGCCTTATTTTTCTTTATTTATATGAATAAAAATGAAAGATCTGGCCTAGAAGAGAGAAAATGTGCATATTTATAGATAAAAATAACCAAAGCTTCAAGGACCCATAGCCAGGATTAGTGGAACTAACATACAGCCCAGTATCTTTGATTTTAAGCACAGAGCCAGAGCTTATTTTTTTAATTGAAGTATAGTTGCTGTACAACATTAGCCAGAGCTTCTTTTATTACATGCAATATGGAGAACATTTCTACAGGTAGGGAAATCCTTTTTAGGTGGAATGTCCAGTATGGTCACAGGTATGAATATAAAAAAGTTAGGTTATGTGGCTGCTTCCCACTAGTTATCTATTTTACATTTGGTAGTGTATATATGTCCATGACACTCTCTTACCCTGTCACATAGCACAGGGAGATCAGCTCGGTGCTTTGTGACCACCTAGAGGGGTGGGATGGGGAGGGTGGGAGGGAGGGAGATGCAAGAGGGAAGAGAAATGGGAACATATTGTATATGTATAACTGATTCACTTTGTTATAAAGCAGAAGCTAACACACTATTGTAAGGCAATTATACTTCAATAAAGATGTTTGAAAAAAAAAAAAAGTTAGGTTAATGACAATAAAGTGGAGAGATTTGACAGGACCTTGAATGCTAAGCCAAGGTGTTAACATACATGATCTTGCAAGCAGCAGAGAAGGGCAGAAGTTTCTGAGGAAGAGAGTGACTTAATGAGAATGTGTTTCATGAAAAGCGATTTAAATTTCTCGAGTAACGGTGATATCAGTGACAGAAGTAGGAACATTAAGAAAACAGCCATTTTTGAAATGACATTTTGAGTTTCATTCGTTGCCTGTTGAATCTGAAAAATGAGTAAGCTCTACAGAGGGAAACTTCGGAAATTTGAGATATTGAAAACAGAGGAAAAGGTCATGCCTAGAAATATCAATTTAGTAATCACATGAGTATATGTCATTATTGAAACTGAGAGAATAGCTAGACTTTTCATCAGTTCGGGACCTTCAGTTGCAAGCAACAGGAACCCATTCAAGGCTATTTAAGAAAGAAATGTATTAGAAGGATATGAAATAGATCACAGAAGTAAAGGACTTCCTCTCCTCAACTAAATTGGAAGGATGATTAGACTGGAAAGCAGACCTGTGTTCTTGTCCTGACTTTTGCACTCATTCCCTATGAAGCCTTGGTTAACTTTCTTGATACTCCTTAGTTTCCTGGTCTCTGTAAAGTAGTAGGTAGGACCGGATGATACAGAAGAGCCATTTTCAGTATGGAATTCTCAAATATTTCTATTTACAAGAATTGTCTTCAGTGATACTGGGAAAGAATTTCCCAGGAAGGAATGGTAAGGTTTGGGAGAAAATGCAATCAAAAGACTTTTTCTATAGTGAGAATATCAGTGGGAGTGCCCACTAGTCTTTTAAGTTCTGACTCAGTAGATCAGTTAGCATTTCTATATCATGTAGTCTCAAGCTAGGAATAATCTCTTTTCAGAGAGTTCAACATCAGATATAAAAATCCAGATTGTCCATAGATGTTATTTCTACCATGTTCTAGATTCTAGAGTTGCAGATGACAAGTCTGATGCTAGTCTTGCTGTTTGGAATGTTTTGATTTTAGAAATCCAGATATATATTTTTTTTAATTAATCCTGCTCAGAACTCAGTGAGGACCTTCAATTTATAGACTCAAGTTTTTTTTCAAAATAAGGAAATTTTCTTTTATCATTTTTGAAAATAACTGCCTCTCTACCACCTGTTCTTTTGTGGACCTTCTGGAATGCCTAGTGAGGATCTCAGACTGTCTTCTGGGTCTTTTGGCATCCCTCCTTATTTTCATATTTGTATATCCTTACCCTCTACTTTGAAATATTTCTTCTCAATCAGCTTCCAAGCCACTCTTTTAGTTCTTAACAGTAATTATTCGCTCTTTCAGTTGAACTACTACATTTTTAATTAAAACAAATAATTTTAAACCCAATAACTTTTCTATGCAGTAAGAAAATCTTCCTAAATACTCTTATTATTATCATTGTCATTGGTCAGCTTGTATCTCTAGTGGCTCAGTTTCACTACGCAACATCTGCTGTCCTCCTCCCTATGGTTGCACTACTATTTCCTCTGGCAAATCATGACTTACAATCTTTCCACACTCATTCCACCTTCCAGCAATCAAGTAAGCATCACCCTAGATGGTAGGAAACTTGCAAATAGTGGGAAGTGCAGCAGTCACTGGGGGCCAGTGAAGCACTGGTCCGTTTTCTATTCCTTCTCCCTGAGGAAGCCTCTGCATACAGACCTCCTGAGTTGCAAGACTTGGTTGTCTCCTAGACTTGAGGATTTGAGGATTTCATCCCATCCAATTAACTCCCTGGCAGTTACTCAGGGTCCAGGAAGATCCATCAGGCCCATCATCAAAGACCACACTTGGACTCCCTCCTTAAGGAGATCCTTTCATCTCTCCTATGCCCATCCCTAACCACTCTTTTCCCCTGGCCTCTCAGCCTCTGTATTTCCTAGAACCTATCGGGCCCAAAGGGGAATAAATAAGTCCAGAGCTTGCTCTCTTACCCAGAAATCCCAGGAAAAGTGGCCTCAATAATACCTCCAGTGTCAATCCCATCTGCAACTTGGCGCAGTAGAAGTAGATGATTTGGAGTCAAGAGGGATTGACATGAAGGATACACCTTCAGGCTGCATCTTCCCAGAATCCCTTACCTCAAAGTGTCTCTTGAACTCAAATGCTATTTAAGTACAACTAAAAAGATCAAAGTCCAAGTTTCTAAAGCATATAACATAGGGTGATTATTCATATTACAGAAAAACTCTGTTTTGCAAAATATTACATTACAGAGTAGCTAGCACCTCCTTAGAATTACAATAGCCTGATGTTTTAAAAAAAATAACGTGATGAATGCTTGGTCTTTCGTGGTTATGCCTAGTGCAGAAAGAGAAGCCCACATATGATTCCCCTCATCCTTCATCAAGCTGCTCTAGATTGTCTTGATGCTATCATTTTCCTTTCCCTCAAACCAAGGAATTTACCAGACATGGTTAGGTTCAACTTGGTCACTGAGCAAGGCCTTAATACATGGATACCGTTCTTTCTGAGAGAGGAGTAAACAGTGAAAGGCACAGTGGAAGTTGGCTGCTTGAGTTTGGTCTCCAAATAAGCAGATTCTTTGCTGGGCACTGTGATAGGGCCAGGGCTGAGGGGGTAGCATTGTTGTGTGGGCTATACACAACTTCAACCATAACTTCCACCTCGCCTCTTTTCATGCCTCTGCCTATACTACTCAGGACACAAGCACACCAGTGGCCAAGGCAGAGAGAAGCCGATCCTGGGAAGATTCTCCTCCAATGTCCACACTGGTTGTCCATTTCTTTTGTGGAGTATTGGAAGATATGAGGACCCCTTCTCAACTCACAGGATGGGCAGGTCCAGTTCTTTGTTCCCAGATAGTACAAGGTCAGCTGGACTGAGAAAGGAAGAATCTGGAGGTAGATGTCACCAGGAATTCTTCCTTTCTTGTCCCTCTCTATCACTCCAGGACTCTAAGAGCATAAAATGCTGACTTTTCCTTCCCTTGAACTTCAGAGATCTCCTATTTCTGTGGCTGCAGGTGTCCAAGATGACAATTCCTGAGCAAGACAAGAAATCCATGTCCAGTTGCCAACCCCACCCAACTAACTGCCCTGTAAGGTAAGTGCTTCCTCTTTCACCCTTACCCCCGAATCAGGATAAGTACTAGTAACTAAATTTGGAGAAATACATTTTAGCACCATTAAACATCAGGTTAATGAGCCAATCTGTTCACAACAGCTTACAAGTGTGTTTTCCACTTTGCCACCAGCAACTTCCCACTGGATATCAAGGCAGAGGGGAGATGCCTCACATCTGCAGCTGTGACACACTTTTACCCAGGTTTTGAACATGTTTAAGGAATTGAATTAACTGCCTTCATATGACAAGGCAGGAAAGAAGACATTTTCCAGAGTGGCATTTTCTTAAGAGTTTCTGATCTACCAAGGAACTGTTATCATCTGCTCATCCCTCAAATAGATAGTGTGCACTTGTTATATGTTGAGTACTGAGGATACAACAATGAATAAGGTGGATGGGCCTAGCAATTAGGAATTTAATGTATTCATTCCTGTATTCACTTCTTCATCAAATGTTTATTGACTATCTACTACATACAATGTCATTTTTGACTGCAGAATTATCTAAAACTATTAAAGCTTAAACTGTCATTGAGCACTTTATAGAATGAGAAAAGTAAAGCAAAGAGACCCTATCCCTAGCTTACATTAGGCAAAAACAAAATTATCAGAGGACGAGAACTTCTATGCAGAAAATTATGAAAGAGTCATGTGCTGAAGAAGGACTAGGTGATTACTTTAGAACAGGCGGTCGGGCAAGGCTATGATTTGAGTGATACAAAAGAGGCAGTTACATATAATAAGGGGCAAAAGTATTTCATACACAGAGAACAGCATTCCAAACACAGGAAAGAGCTGGTGCCAGGCTATAAGGCAGGGAAAAGCTTGGTATGTCTGAGGACAAAAAAGGATTTCTATGACCCAGAAATCTCATCCGAGGTGTTTGTCCAAGGGGAAGAAGATAGCTTTGTACACAAACATAGGTGGATAGCAGCCACATATGTCACAACATCCAGCAGCTAGGGCAAGACAAAGTGTGGAATTCTACTCAGCAATGAAAAGGAATGAGTTTGTAAGAGCATGGATAAATCTTAGGAACACTGTGTTTAGTGAGCAAGCCTTATGCAAAGGACAGTACATGCAGCATTCCATTTATATGGTGAACTCTAGTTCAATATATGTTGAGTAATTAGGGGGAAATGTACTGATGTCTTCATTTTACTTTTTTTTTTTTTTTTTTTTTTGGCTGCCACGCAGCTTGTGGGATCTTAGTTCCCCGGGCCCTTGGCAGCGAAAGCATGGAGTTCTAACCATTGGACCACCACAGAGTTCCTTATCACTGTTTTATTTATTTACTTACTTATTTATTTAGCTATGCTGCGTGGCATGCAGGATCTTAGTTCCCCAACCAGAGATCAAACCTATGCCCCTGCAGTGGAAGCACGGAGTCTTAACCACTGGACCACCAGAGAAGTCCCTTCATTTACTTTTAAATGCACCAAAATATAAGATGGATTAATAGACAGATAGAAGAGTGAACAAATGAATAGATTATGTGATAATGCAATTAAACTAAAATTTTTAACAGTAGAACCAAATTGGTGGGTACACAGGTATTTACTGTAAAATTCTTTCAATGTTGCTGATATTTAAAATTTTTCATAATAAAAGCTTGGGAAAGAAAAGAAGGCCAGTGCAGCTAGAGTACCCTAATGTGATGGAGACAAGTATTGATCAAATAATTCACACAAATAAATGTATTTCACTAATGTGATTTTTGCTTGAAAATGATACTTCTCTCCCTCCATTCAATTGGTTTCATGGTTTCTAGTTAGTAAACAATAAATTCTGTAGTCACATATCATTTGCTCAATGCAGATTGATACAGAAACAATATTCAGTGAACACTCACTACATCTTGGGCACTATGCTGAAGGAAATAGGGCAGAAGTATGAGTTATTTATTCCCAACAAGAAATTTGCAAAGATAGTTGGGATGGTTGGACCAACTCATATGAAATAATCAGAGAACAAGATAGGGCAGATAAAAAGATAATGCTATCATTAAAAAAAAATGGGATTTAAAGAAGAAGGCAGCTGGCAAGAGGGGTTAGCTGAGTGGACCCAGAAAGAAAGATGATGAAATTTGGTTCAGCTGTAGAATCTAGATAAGCAGTGGAGAGAAGGCAGTGTGAGGTGTCCTGGTCACAATGTGATGTTTATTAAGTACCCACTATGCTGTAAGCATAGTACATTACATTAATTTAACAAATATTTACTTTATCCTCAAGTGCTAGAAGTAAAACAGGGCACAATTTTTTCTTTACTTAATAGATCTTACATTCTAATGGGTTGGGAAAGAGGGAGTAACAGTCAATAAACAAGATAAATAAATGTCCAGTTTAATGGCAGTGATAAGAGCTAAGACAAAGAATAAACAGGGAAGAAGGATGCAGTGTTAAGGGGAGCAGTAACATTTTAGATATGGTAAACTCACTGAGGAGGGAATTCTTGAGTAAAAACATAAAAGAATTAGAGAGCTGATGATTAGGGTTTTGGGAGGAAAACAAGTCCAGGCAGACAGAACACACAAGGGCAAAAGTCCTAAGGCAGTAGCATTTCAAATATCTTATACAAATGTCAGAAAAAGGAGAAGACACTATTATCTCACTTAATCCCACAGCCATCAACCCTATGAGCTAGTTGTGTTCTATAATCATCCACATTTGACAGATGAGAAAACTAAGGTACAGAAATGTTAAGATAGCCTCAATCCACTCAGAACAAACCCTCAGTAGAATTAGTCATGACCATGTCAGAACAAAGTTGCTTTACACAACTAACTGGTGAACAACCATTGATAGGAAGATGCTGGAACCCACCAAAAAATAATCCACATCCAAAGACAAAGGAGAAGTCACAGTGAAATGGTAACAGGGATACAATCACAATAAAATCAAATCCCATACCCATCGGGTGGGTGACCCACAAACTGGAGAACAATTATACCACAGAAGTTCTCTCACTGTAGTAAAGGTTCTGAGCCCCACGTCAGGCTTCCCAGCCTGGGGGTCTGGCAATGGGACTAGGAATCCCAAGGGAATCTGAATTTGAAGGCCAGTGGGATTTGATTGCAGGACTTCCACAGGACTGGGGGACACAGAGATTCCATTCTTGGAGGGCACACACAAAGTCTTGTCTGCACCAGGACCCAGGGAAAGGAGCAGTGACCTCATAGAAGACTGAACCAAACCTACTTGCTAGTGTAGAGGGTCTCCTGCAGAGGTGGGGTGTGGCTGTGGCTCACTGCAGGGACAAGGGCACTGGCAGCAGCAGTTCTGGGAAGTACCCATTGGAGTGAGCCCTACTGGAGGCCACCACTAACCCCCACCCATATAGACTGTAGACTCCAGTGCTGGGTCACCTCAGGCCAAACAACTAACAGGGAGGGAACACAACATCACCCATCAGCAGACAGGCAGATTAAACTTTTACTGAGCACAGCCCAGCAATCAGAGCAATATCTAGTTCTACCCATCACCAGTCCCTCCCATCAGGAAGCTTGCACAAGCCTCTTGGATAGTTTCATCCACCAGAGGATGGACAGCAGAAGGAAGAAGAACTACAATCATGCAGCCTGAAGAAAGAAAACCACAATCACAGAAAGTTAGATAAAATGAAAAGGTAAAGGATTATGTCCCAGATGAAGGAACAAGATAAAACCCCAGGAAAACAACTAAATGAAGTGGAGATAGTCAACCTTCCAGAAAAAGAAGTCAGAATAATAATAATGAACATGATCCAGGACCTCAGAAAAAGAATGGAGGCAAAGATTGAGAAGATGTAAGAAATGTTTAACAAAGACCCAGAAGAACTAAAGAACAAACAAACAGAGATGAATGATACAATAACTGAAATGAAAAATACACTAGAAGGAATCAATAGCAGAATAATGAGGCAGAAGAATGGATAAGTGACCTGTAAGACAGAATGGTGGAAATCACTGCCATGGAACAGAATAAAGAAAAAAGAATGAAGAGAAATGAAGACAACCTAAGAGACCTTTGGGACAACATTAAATGAACCAACATTCGCATTATAGGGGTCCCAGAAAGAGAGGAGAAAGTGAAAGGACCCGAGAAAATATTTGAAGTGATAATAGCTGAAAAATTCCCTAACATGGGAAAGGAAACAGTCAACTGAGTCCAGGAAGCAAAGAGAGTCCCAGGCAGGATAAACCCAAGGAGGAACACACCAAGACACATAGTAATCAAATTGACAAAAATTAAAGACAAAGAAAAAATATTAAAAGCAACAAGAGAAAAATGACAAATAACATACAAGGGAACTCCAATAAGGTTATCAGCTGATTTCTTAGCAGAAACTCTGCAAGCCAGAAGGGAGTGGCACTATATATTTAAAGTGAAGAAAGGGAAGAACCTACAAACAAGAATACTCTAACCAGCAAGGATCTCATTCAGATTTGATGGAGAAATCAAAAGCTTTATAGACAAGCAAAAGCTAAGAGAATTCAGCACCACCAGAGCAGCTTTGCACCAAATGCTAAAGGAACTTCTCTAGGCAGGAAAGAGACTAGCAACTTAAACACACACACACACACACACACACACACACACACACACAAACAAACAGAACTTGTACATATATAGACTGTTATATCAAAACCTCATGGGAACAGCAAACCCAAAAAGTACAATAGATACACACACAAAAAGAAAAAGCAACCCAAACACAAAACTAAATATGTTCATCAAACCACAAGAGAAGAAAACAAAAGAGGAAGGGAAGAAGGAAGACCTACAAAACAAACCCAAAACAATTAAGAAAATGGTAATAGGAATACACATATTAATAATTACCTTAAATGTAAATGGATTAAATGTGCCAACCAAAACACACAGACTGGCTGAGTGGATACAAAAACAAGACTGGTATATATGCTGTCTGCAAGAGACCCACCAGAGACCTAGGGACACATACAGACTGAAAGTGAGGGGAAGGAAGAAGGTATTCCATGGAAATGGGAATCAAAAGAAAGCTGGAGTAGCAATATACACATCAGAGAAAATAGACTTTAAAATAAAGACTGTTGCAAGAGACAAAGAAGGACACTACACAATGATCAAGGGATCAATCCAAGAAGAAGATATAACAATTGTAAATATATATGCACCAACAGAGGATCACCTCAATATATAAGGCAAGTACTATCAGCCATAAAGGGAGAAATTGACAGTAACGCAATAATACCAGCGAATTTTAACACCCCACTTTCATCAATGGACAGATCATCCAGACAGAAAATCAATAAGGAAACACAGGCCTTAAATGACACATTCGATCAGATAGAATTAATTGATATTTATAGAACATTCCATCCAAAAGCAGGAGAATATACATTCTTCTCAGGGGCACTCGGAACATTCTCCAGGATTGATACATGCTGGGACACAAGGCAAGTCTCAGTAAATTTAAGAAAACTAAAATCATATCAAGCAACTTTCCAATCATAACACTATGATACTGGAAGTAAACTAGAAGAAAAAATCTATAAAAAACACAAACACATGGAGGTTAAATGATAGGCTACTAAACAACCAATGGATCACTGAAGAAATTAAAGAGGAAATCAAAAAATACCTAGAGACAAATGAAAATGAAAGCACAATGACCCAAAACCTATGGGAAGCAGCAAAACCAGTTCTAAGAGAGAAGTTTATAGCAATACAATCTTACCTCAGGAAAAAAGAAAAATCTCAAATAAACAACCTAACCTTACACCTAAAGCAACTAGAGAAAGAAGAACAAACAAAACCTAAAGTTAGTAGAAAGAAAGAAATCATAAAGATTGGAGCAGAAATAAATTAAATAGAGACAAAGAAAACAATAGCAAAGGTCAATGAAACTAAAAGCTGGTTCTTTGAAGAGGTAAACAAAATTGATAAACTTTTATCCAGAATCATCAAGAAAAAGAGGGAAGGTCTCATATCACTAAAATTAGAAATGAAAAAGGAGAAGTTACAACTGACACCACAGAAATACAAAGGATCATAAGAGACTACTACAAGCAACCCTATGCCAATAAAATGGACAACCTGGAAGAAATGGACAAATTCTTAGAAAGGTACAATCTCCCAAGACTGAACCAGGAAGAAATAGAAAATATGAACAGACCAATCACAAGCACTGAAATTGAAAGTGTAATTTAAAAACTCCCAACAAACAAAAGTCCAGGACCTGATGGATTCACACATTGATTGTGATTCACACAGTTGATCGACTCACATCAAACATTTGAAGAAGAGCTAACACCTGTCCTTCTGAAACTGTTCCTAAAAATTGCAGAGGAAGGAAAACTCCCAAACTCATTTTATGAGGTCACTATCACCCTGATACAAAAACCAGACAAAGATACCACACAAAAAAAGAAAATTATAGGTCAATATCACTGATGAATATAGATGCAAAAAATCCTCAACAAAATACTAGCAATCTGAACCAGCCGAGGTGACTGGGTCATGGGGGAGAGTCCCTAAGGCCTTTCCCCGCCAGTGTCCTAGCTTTTTTGCTCCCAAAGTCATCAGGGTCATTTGTCATTGCCGAGGCCACGTCTGTGAAAGGAGGGACTCGCTCCGTGCCTGCTGGTTCCTCTACGTTATCCGTTGGTGTGGCCCTGATGCTGTGGCAGGCTCCGGATTCCTAGAACGCTGGAGCGAATTTAGAAGATTTTGTTCATGTGTATGGCATAGAAGATGAATTCGTCCTCCTCCACCATGAATGAAGAACCTGATGCTCTCTCAGTAGTTAACCAGCTCCGGGATCTAGCAGCAGATCCATTAAACCATAGAGCCATTGTCCAGGATCAGGGATGTCTGCCCGGCCTTATTTTATTTATGGAACATCCCAACCCCCCTGTCGTCCACTAGGCTTTGCTCGACTACAACTCCAGGAGAAACAAAACTGCTGGCCTCTGAAATCTATGAAATTCTTCAGTCTTCCAATATGGCAGATGGTGATAGTTTCAATGAAATGAATTCACGTTGAAGGAAAGCTCAGTTTTTTTTCTGGGAACCACAAACAAACGTGCCAAAACAGTGGTTTTGCATATAGATGGTCTTGATGATACGTCTCGGAGAAACGTGTGTGAAGAGGCTTTGTTAAAAATTAAAGGCGTTATTAGCTTTACTTTTCAAATGGCTGTTCAAAGATGTGTGGTGCGAATCCATTCAGATCTGAAAGCAGAGGCTTTGGCATCAGCAATAGCATCAACCAAGGTTATGAAGGCTCAGCAAGTTGTGAAAAGCGGAAATGGAGAAGAGATGCTGGTCCCGTCCAAGACACGCCTGTGGAAGTAGAACAGAACACAGAGCTGCCCGACTACCTGCCTGAGGACGAGAGTCCCACAAAGGAGCAGGACAAAGCAGTGTCCCAGGTGGGCTCACACCCAGAGGGTGGAGCTAGCTGGCTGAGCACAGCTGCAAACTTTTTATCCAGATCATTTAACTGGTGACTTCAGTTTGGGGCTCAAGGACTGTGTAAACGAACAAGGGGCCAGTTTTCCATTGTTGTGGTGAACTGTCAAGTGCAATTTGCAATAAGTTATCATGAAAAGTTTCTAGATTACATGATTTAGAATGCTGCATTTTACATTTTACTGGACATTTTACCCCACTAAGTGGTAAAAAGGACAGAGGCTACAGGTGGAATTGCTTTGTTTATGAAGGTGTTTTGGTTTTGTTTTCCTTTGTTTAAATTGCCTCACTTTTTAAAAAACATGGGTCCACTGTTAAACCAAACATGTATTTGTGCAGCTTTACATTTTATTTTACACAAAGCACGTGATTAGGAAAACTTGTTTTCTCAAGCCTCAGGACCCATTTGAAGAGAATTTTTTTGGTTTTTTTTAGCTCAAGTTGTGCATGAATTACTGAACACTTTTCTCTGCCTTTTCTAGTGAAAGATACTTGCTTTGGTACTCTTTCTTTCTCGTGAAATATACTTGCTTTGAAAGCATTTCTCATAATTCCCCTTTTGTGCCTTTTTTATTTTGCCAACCATGTTTATAGAAAGGACGTTACTAGTGACATTTTGTGAACTAAAACATATTCCTTGCAATGTAACAAACCCCTAAAAATACAACATCTACAAAAACTTGGCAGTCTTATTTGTTATAATTTTTAAAAGATTAACACAAAATCAGTCGAGAAGGAAACATGTATATCAGCAAAATGTTATTGGAGACTATTTGAATGTGACCAAATGTGGTCCTAGTTGACTACTGTTCAGTTTGGTTTATATCAGCTCTTGAGAATTATGTCCACCCTAATATTGGGAGTGACTGTAAATGGTCTCTAGGCCTTACTCTGTGATTACACACTATCCCCTGCTAAGAAAACAACAAAAAAAAAATAGTAAAGAACTGACAAACTTGAAAAAAGTAAACAAAAATGGAATGCCTATAATGCCGTAGTGCTATTTGATAGAGTCTAACCTTAAAACATGAATTGCTTGGCAGATGCCTATTCAGTAGTTGTTTTCTTGTATTGCCTTTTGTGAATTTATTATGAACATGCAGTCATATTGAATGAAAAAAAAAAAGACTCAAGTTATTGCTTCTAAAGAAATAAAGCCAGCATTTGTCCGTCCACTTAAACTTTTTGCCAGAAAAAAACAGGACTTCAGCAAAGGTAAGATAAATAAATATAAATATATATATATATAAATTTTTTGGTATAGATTTAAGAGCTAATTACATATATGTAATGTTTTATTAAATTTCTGAAATATTTGGCACCAAAAATTTTCTTTTGGAAATCCAACTAACTCCAGATAAAGTTTAATGCTAATATGATTAAAAACTAATAGGAGGAAATCAAAAACTTTTTTCATCAACATGTAGAGCTGCTATTTTACTCCTTGGAGAATGTGAAGTGAAAATTGGACCCTGGAGGGTTTCCTTGCATTTTCATTGCTTCTCTTTTAGAGAAAACTAAAAGCATCCAGTGTCACTGGAGAAGAATTATTGTAAAATATTTCACCAACAAGAATCTTGAGTTCAAGAACATTGTGACCTTATGGAGGGAGGGGTGTTGAGGGTATGGAGAGTAATATTTTTTCACCTGGGCTCTGATTCAGGTGATGCACACAACTGAAAATATAAGCTTTCAGGGCATGTATTGCTTTAAATGCATAGTACAACTTGCTGCCAGACCAGATGTGTTGAAAAACAAAAAACAAAAAACAAAACCACCTCCTTTCTATAGCCATTGAAACAAAGTTTACTGTTCTGTTTTAACAGGTTTGTATTTTATTTTGCATTGCCACACATCTGCTTATTTAAAAAATGACATCCTTTTGATAGTAATTGTTCAGCACAAGTAGGTATTACAGCTTGATGTTTGTGTGTTCTAATTCTCAGTGTTCTTTGATTCCAGGTCTTATATATAGAGCAGTTAAGGCAACTGTAACAGCATTTTTTGAAATATATTGTAAAATAATAAAAGGTAACATAATTTAAAAAAATAAAAAATACTAGCAATCTGAATCCAACAAAACATTAAAAGGATCATACACCATGATCAAGTGGGATTTATTCCAGGGATGCAAGGATTTTTCAGTATCTGCAAATCAATCAGTGTGATACACCACACCAACAAATTGAAGGATAAAACCAATATGATCATCCAATAGATGCCAAAAATTTTTTTTGACAAAATTCAGCACCCATTTGTGGTAAAAACTCTCCAGAAAGTGGGCATAGAGGGAACATACCTCAACATAATAAATGCCATATACAACAAACCTACGGCTAACATCATACTCAATGATGAAAAGCTGCAAGCATTTCTTCTACGATCAGGAACAAGACAGGGATGTCCACTCTCACCAGTTTTATTCAACATAGTTTTGGAAGTCCTAGCTATGGCAATCAGAGAAGAAAAAGAAATAAAAGGAATACAAATTGGAAAAGAAGAAGTTAAACTGTCACTGTTTGTATAGAAGATCCTAAAGATGTTACCAGAAAACTACTAGAGCTCATCAATGAATTTGGTAATGTCACATGTTACAAAATTAATACACAGAAATCTGTTGCATTTCTATACACTAACAATGAAAGATCAGAAAGAGAAATTTGAGAAAAAAATTCCATTTACCATTGCATCAAAAAGAATAAAATACCTAGGAATAAACCTACCTAAGGAGACAGAAGACCTGTACTCTGAAAACTATAAGACACTGATGAAAGAAAGCAAAGAAGACACTAACAGATGGACAGATATACCATGTTCATGGATTGGAAGAATCAATATTTTCAAAATGACTATACTATCCAAGGCAATCTACAGATTGAATGCAATCCCTGTCAAATTAACAATGGCATTTTTCACAGAACTAGAACAAAAAAATCTTAAAATTTGTATGGAGACACAAAAGACCCCAAATAGCCAAAGCAATCTTGAGAAAGAAATATGGTGCTGGAGGAATCAGATTCCCTGACTTCAGACTATACTACAAAGCTATAGTCATCAAAACAGTATGGTACTGGCACAAAAAATAAATATAGATCAGTGCAACAGGACAGAAAGCCCAGAAATAAACCCAGGCATCTATGTTCGATTAATCTACAACAAAAGAGGCAAGACTACACAATGGTGGAGGTAGTCTCTTCAACAAATGGTGCTGGGAAAACTGGACAGCTACATGTAAGAAAATGAAATTAGATCATTCTTTAGCACCATATACAAAAATAAGCTCAAAATGGATTAGAGACCTAAATGTGAGACTGGACACTATAAAACTCCTAGAGGAAAACATAGACAGAACGCTCTCTGATATAAATCACAGCAATATCTTTTTCAATGCATCTCCGAGAATAATGGAAATAAAAACAAAAATAAACAAATGGGACCTAATTAAGCTCAAAAGCTTTTGTGCAGCAAAGGAAACCATAAACAAAACAAAAAGACAACCCACAGATTGGGAGAAAATATTTGCAAATGATGTGATCAACAAGGGATTAGTCTCCAAAATTTACAAACAGCTCATGAGGTTTAATATCATCAAAACAAACAATCCAATCAAAAAAGGGCAGAAGACCAAAGTAGACATTCCTCAAAGAAGACTTACAGATGGCCAAGAGGCACCTGAAATGATGTTCAACATCGCTAATTATTAGATAAATGCAAATCAAAACTACAATGAGATATTACCTCCAGTCAGAATGGCCATCATCAAAAAATCCACAAACAATAAATGCTGGAGTGGGTGTGGAGAGAAGGGAACCCTCCAACACTGTTGGTGGGAATGTAAATTGGTGCAGCCACTATGAAGAACAGTATGGAGGTCCCTTAAAAAACTACAAATAGAGCTACTGTAGGACCCTGCAATCTCACTCCTGGGCATATATCTGGAGGAAAACATGATCCGAAATGATACATGCACCCCAATGTTCATTGCAGTACTGTTTACAATAGCCAAGACATAGAAGCAACCTAAATGTCCATTGACAGAGGAACGGATAAAGAAGATGTGGTTTATATACACAATTGAATATTACTCAGCCATTTAAAAGAATGAAATAATGTCATTTGCAGCAACATGGATGGACCTAGAGATTGTCATACTGAGTGAAGTCAGTCAGGCAGAGAAAGAGAAATTTCGTATGATATCCCTTATATGCGGATTCTAAAAAGAAATGATACAAATGATCTTATTTACAAAACAGAAACAGACTCACAGACTTAGAGAAGGAACTTATGGTTACCAGGGGAGGAAGGATGGGGGGAAAGGAGCGTTTGGGATCGACATGTACACACTGGTATATGTTAAATGGATAACCAAAAAGGACCTACTATATAGCACAGAAAACTCTGCTCAATGTTATGTAGCAGGCTGGATGGGATGGGAGTTTTGGGGGAGAATTGATATATGTATACGTAGGGCTGAGTCCCTTTGCTGTGCACCTGAAACTAGCACAACATTGTTAATCAGCTATACTCCAACATAAAATTAGAAGTTAAAAAAAAAAAAGAACAAAGTTGCTTTCATGTACAATTATAGTACCTGTTCTTCACTTTGTAGATGCAAGTGTTATAGGGAGAAAAAAGTCTAAGCTTCCAAATAGTATAACCTGATCAAGAAAGCAAAGCAAATTCAACTAAATACTGATACCAAATGATTTATTTTGCTGGCTAGAGAACAAGACAGTTAACTAAGTCGACCAAAAGATTACTCAATTTGACCAGATGAAGATTTTGATTGATCTTGATTCAGAAAAAGCAGCATAAGACACTTCCATGAAGGGGCAGAGGGGGAATCGCACCCAAGTACGGTGAGTAGATAATATCAGCAATGTGGTTGGTTGCTTTAATCAACAGACCACAGATGATATGACAAAGGCAACATGTCTGCAAATAAAAACTATAAATACATAACAAATACAATGGAGCAACTGTTAACAAACAGAAATTCCAAGCCTGCTGGCCCGGACCATATAATACCTGGTGCCCTGTAGTTCTCAGCATTTAGAAAAAATTCCATCCATACTGAGTATGGACACAAAGCAACAATTCCTAAAAACAGTTCCACACCTGGATGAAGTGGATGGAAGACCAGTTCACACCTTCCTCCTTCCATGAACTCCACAAATAAGGAGGACATCCAGAGACTTGGGGGCTACATCAAGGCTAAAACCCATATCCATCAGTCACATCACCGCCCTCCAAGTCACAGACATTATTTAAGGCTTGCCCAGTGCAAGAAATTATTGTATGTTAACTCTGGTAACCCATGTGCAACTGAATTCATTTTTCTAACTTCCCTAGGTCAGCCTCTGCTGAATAGTTTTTCCCATGTGTGATCCTTTCCAAACAATTTTATTTTCCTTAAACAGGTTATGTTTTTCCCAGTGAGTCCTGGGCTCTGACATCACTGCAGACACGGCAGCACCAGCTAATAAAACCCAATCTCGTCATCACCTCTGCCACACCCCCGTGGCAACAGCCTCCCAGAGCTTTCTCAACTTCCCTTATTTGTCCCATTCGTCATCTCAATAACACACCATGGTGTTCAGAACAGAATCTGGACGGGCCAAAGACCAATTGCTGTAGAGATGGGGATATTAAATTAAACCCATACCTCAGCAGAAAACCTCAGAGGGACCCAGGAAGAAGAGGTTAGAGACAGGGACCAAAGCTCTCATTAATGTGTAGCTGACTTGTCACTTTCATGGGAGTCTTGCAAGGAGTTGGACTCTGATTTAAGCAGGAAGATAAGGCATGACATTCCAGAGAAACTGCTTCAATTTTTCTTGTCACATTTAACTCAAATGCCTAAGCCTTTTTTATTCTTTTTATTTTTTGCCAAGTTAGATCACATCATAAACTGTACGTAGACTATGACAAGAAAATCTTTATTAAGCACCAGTCTACATGAAGTATTGGCCTTTGTCCTGCAGAAGCTTACAACTTAGGAAATTAGGGCTGCAGCATTTAGGTGAGGATGTGTGTTTCTGATAAGCCTGCAGAAAATGAGCCCACAGTGCCCATTTGGGCACTTCTGTTCCCGACTTAAACAAAAAAACAGAAAGAAACTCAACGATGAATCAATCCCTTTGTTATTGTACATCAAAGGCTATATTAAAAAAAAAATCCTTTGCAATAAAAATCTAAATATCAATAGAAGAATGTATCAAGAAGCCAAGTTTTGTCAATATCCTTCTTTTTTTTTCCCCAATATCCTTTTGATAGCCTGATGACCCCAGTGAAGACAACTCAAAAGTGAGGTCCTGCAATCAGCAGTCTCAGCATCTACTGAAAACTTGCTGAAATGCAGACTCTCAGGCCCCACTCCAGACCTACCAAGACAGAATCTGCATTTTTTCAAGATTCCCAGGTGATCTGTATGCACTTTGGGGCTCAAGAAGCTCTGAGTTCAATGAGAGAGCTCTTGGGTTTTGAATGGAATTCATCATCACCAACTCACCCTGCTGGTCTGCCCAGCACTGGCACCTGTACTTGGTAAACACACACACTTCGCTGTAAGCCACACAGCCACACAGGTTGTGCAGATGACATCACAGGTGCCCCTTGAGGGACTCCATGCAGTTAAGGAGATAAGTAAAGGAGGACAGGGGAGGGGGGCATCTGTCACAGAGAGCAACTCCTCAGTCTACTGTGATGACTGTCTCTGGTTGGAAGGCTTTGAGCTGTCAGTCTGATCAGCCTCTTCAGGAAGCCCTCATCAGTCAGCTCATCCTCTGCTGACCCCATACCTTGCCTAGGTCATTTGTTCCTGGGGATTAAGCAAGTGGAGCCCAGATCCCCTTCCTCTCATGACTCAGACAGCTGGGATTATGATGACCTTGACAGACATGGGCTCCCTTTCCCTCCTGCTTCCAAGGGAAGCCATCCTCACCTCCTGCTCCCAGGTGGCAGGCCTTCTGCTCACCCTCAGTGCTCTGTACCCAGGTGATGAGTCAGTAGGAATCAGACCCCAGCAGGTGCGTTATCCTGTCCTTGTGTGAACCATCCTTTTTTAGCACATTTCCCGAGAGGCAAGTGATTAAATTAAAATTCAACTAATGTCTCTCTTCTCCATCCAGATTCATTGGGATCTGGGAAAGTAAAAAGTTACTTGAATAAAAAGAGCCATAGAGGTCCTGATTAAAAAGACAAGGCTGCTGACAGCTAGGGGACATGGCAGCTGAGATGCTGAAACTCGCCAGCACCAGCATTTTAACTGCAAGATGACATTCATCAGAAGATATCAAATTAACTATCCAGGAAGAGCAGACGGGGACAGTGATACAGGGACTGGCTGACCCTAATTAAACTGGATTTCATGATGGAAATGATGGTTCCCTCATCTCTGGATGGCATCTCTCTCCCTTCCTGCTCTCCATACCCTTTTCTCAACATTGCCTCCAAGTTCTAAATGACTTGAAAAAGGAAACAGAGGGAATAATCTATAATAAGCACCATTTAATTCTGTGCTGTGAGACGGAAATACAAGAAACACATAAGCACTTTTAAATATCCATCCTATATTTATAACTATATCTAAGATGTATTTTTCTGATTATAACATATCTGAGCAAAAAATTATGTTAATCTTTAAAAAGATATTTTGGTATAAAATTATTTGTAAAATTCAAAAAAGTATAGAGAAGAAAATCAAAATAATCATTAGGCTCAGAGACTATGGCTGTCAAGATTTTGATGTATTGATTTGCAATATGGAGTGTGTGTCTGTGTATGTGTGTGTGTGTGTGTGTGTGTGTGTAGAACAGAGACAGAGTGACACAGACAGCAATTATCAGAGAGACAGAGAAATTTGGAATCATAATATATATAGTTTTATATTTTGTTAGGTTCACTTAGCATTGTTTTATGAAGGATTTTAACAATCTGTTGGAAAATATTTTTACACTGACGTTTAAAAAAATTGCGAACTCCAGTTAAGGCATCCTTTGAGACAGTATCAAGAAAATAGAACAATTTCCTGAGCTAAAACATCCTTGATGGTTTAGAAGAAATACCTTATCCTTTAAAAAAACTGCAGTTACTGGTATAGCCAACATATAGAAACTTAAAATAGCCAGAGTTGGACATGAGTCACTGTGGTTAAACATATGGAATTGAAATTAGTATAATTTGCCAAATGGAACTGCAAGTCCATGAAAGTGTTCTGAAGAAATATCATAGTATTGTAACTGTTACCTTTAACCTTTTCTGTAATTCAGTAGACGAAATAAAACAAAGGACCACCAGTGGACTAGAGTCTTCGAGATCAATTACATCTAAATTTCCTCTTCTGTGCACAGGGCAGAATTCCTCTTCTCCACCTTCTTTGCTGTCTGGGAGCATATGACTAATTCCAGCTGGTAGGGTGTGACCAGTATGATGTGTGTCTCTTCAATGACCAGGGCAGGACAGTCCCAGCACCCAGCTGCCCCCACTGTGGTGACTATTAAAGGACCTTGTATTGAAATGGCAGAGCCAAAGGTCAAGGCATTTCTTGCACCACTGGTGATGGGGGGCAGCAGCCCTAGAGAGCTGCTTGGAGGTTCAAAGCCTTTGGGTTATTTGTCAAGTTAGCACAACCTGTATTACCCGGACTAATACAGTCACCAAAACAAAACAAAACAATAAAATGAATGAATGTTCCATTCCTATCATACGTACATAAGAGCTTTAGGCCTCTATGCTTCACAGAAGGAAGGAAACACTCTGCTAACACACCCTTTCCCCCATCTGCCCACTTGATAAAACAGTCAGAATGTGTGATGAGATCAGAGAGGACAGACTCCAGGATCAGTTACATTCTCTGACATTCGAATATCTAGTAGGCACTTGCTATGGGAAACCACTTTGCAAGGGCTTCTAGGAATAAAGAAATTGATTAGGGACAGTCCCTGCCTTCTAGAAGTTTAAAGCCTAACAGAGAAGAAAGCCATGAGTACAAAGATAGAGCACTTCTAACAGCTGTGTGACTCTGGAGAGTCATTTGCCTCTAAGCCTCAGCTCCATCATCTGTCAAATGGGCAGAAGACAGTGCCTTCCTCACCAGAGCGCTAAGAGAACAGAACACCTGGCACAGCGCCTAACACAGTAATCACTCATTAAATACTTATTATTGTTGTTTTTATTTACCTGTAGGGGATATTATTTAACACAGAATTGTTCCTCCTTCTATTTAAGAAAAGTAGCCCCTCCCTGAGTGTCAAAATATATGTTATTATACAAAGAGTGTGGGCTACACAGCAGACAGTCCAGAGATGAAAAGATTGAACACATACCCTGGGTTCTGGGACTTCTAAAGACCTCAGTTTCATCAACAATAAAATTGAGATAATAATATCTCATTTTCAGGACCCTTGGAAGGAATTAAGGAAATCAAGCACATAACTCAGAAATATAATTCTCTTCCTCACCCCTCCCCTTCTTTCTTTAAGATAACCAAAACAAAAGATGTAAAGCCTGTTTACAACTGTAAGTAGATAATCTCTAAGACTCCTACAGGCTCTGGAATTCAGAAAGAAGTACAGCATAAGAAGCGGGATGTTTCCAAAGCAGGAAGACTGCATTCCCCTTCCAAAGCCATACAACTCGTAATCCTTCCAAAGCCATACAATTCATAATCCTCTGTTTCCTGAAACTTTAAAATTGTATTCACTGTTAGCCACAATTCTTTTTAACCTGACATAAAGTTTTCTTTCACCTTTTGTAGTTCTCTAGATTGAACTGTTATATTAAAAACTTGATTGAGAAATAAACTGTCTTTAAGAGCAACCAGCAATCAGGAGCAGTCAGTCGACCCCCTCTCCTGCTGATTTCCTGGATCACACAGGAGTGTGAAGTGCCAAGACTTCAGGGGGCAGTGTGGGGAAGGCCCTGTTAGTTCACAGTCTTGACATGACACCAACATGGCATTGCATTATCCAGCTAATTGCTGGGTCAGGAATGGAGAGAGATTAAACTTAGTTATAAAAGAAACAGCACATCTGAGCTGGATGTCATCTCCCGGCCAAGAGGCTGACTGTCTGCTGCAATAACAGCTCCTCACTCCAATGCTGTTATCTTTTCTCGTTATTAATTTTGTAAATAATACATATGGTGTATTCACCACTTGTACCAGATGGGTTTTTCTGGTATCTTGGATCCAAGCTTCTCTTGAAGAGAGGAGAATGGAGAGCTAAGAGTGTGATGTGAGACAGGGCAAGGGTCTCACCGAGCATGTGACTTGAAGCTCAAAATCTGGAAAAGCAATCATTTCAGCGTCTCCACTTCTCCTTTTGACCCCAGAGACCTAAGCATTTGGTTCAAAGAAAAGACAAGACCTAAACCATCAAGTTTCATTTCAAGCTACTCTTTTCTTCTATTCTCCAAGCAGGAACTCTGTGGAGTCAGAGGGGTCTGCATTCCAATTGCGAGTCCCCTCCACTTCCACTGACTCCTTCTGTGAACCTGGGCAGGTAACAACCACATTGAGTCCCCAAGTCCATGTCTGCATAACGGAGAAAACACCACTTAAATGGTGGAGTGTTGGGAGGATTGAATGAGGTTACATGTGAAATTCTTGGCACATGAGCACAGAGGCTGAACATCACTGCCACAGTTTGAATGGCATGCCTTGGAGTGCAGTACGAAACCTGCACAACTGTACATGGCAGGCCTTCCGTTCATGCAACAATTCATCCATTCAAACATTCATATACTATGTTCCAGGCACTATGCTCTCAACTTCCCTTAATAAGCCTTAATGAATTATTCATCCATAAATTTATTCTAAATCAATTCTTGGATTTCCATGACACTTGTCATGGTTTTGTATTTTCTGTCTCAGTCAGTTGCTCATGTGTCAGTTACCCAACAAACCCATCACGTTGCCATATTTCACTGTTTCTTTTCATCACTACATGCTGCTCCCCTAATCACCCAACACAGAGCGTGACACGAAGTCAGTTCACAGTGGGTATCTCTGCCACAGGATGGCACATCTTTCCCGGAGGCAAGGCTGCAGCAGACTTGGCATGTAGACAATCAGCAAGCAGCTTCGTCTGTTTTCATTGCTGGATCCCCAGCCCTTGGATCTGTGTCTGGCACACAGTACATGCTTCATAAATGTTTATAGGAATGAATGGAAAACAGGAGCCCTTATGTGAAAATAATTAGATTCCTGAAAGATCACGTATTATTCCTTATTGAATGAGGATTAAGAGAGAGTATTTCGAAATGGAAAACATCCACATCCAGTCCCAAGAGTGAAATGGAGGAAGTATGAGGTATAACAACTTAATTATTGAAGAGTAATCTAAGAAAATCAGCTCTATCCCAGATTTGGTATCTTTTTTGTAACTATTCACAAGAGAACATTGTGATAATAACAACAACATCACTTATCAAGTGTCTTCTATTCTTTGTAACTTCAAACACATTATCTCTGACCTTCACAACAATGCCATGGATGTCAGTGTGATTATTCCTATTTTAAGGATAAGGAAACAGGCTCAGAGATCATAAGTAAGTCATCCATGCCGTACATGCAGGAAGTGACTTGACCTGGAATTTGAAACAGGCTCATCTGGCTTAAAGCCCCTCATCCTTCACGTGGAGACAAGAGTATGCTTGCATGTGTACACATGCGCATAACGGTATAGGCACATCTACACACTACACCGTCAGCCATGGTTCAGGATATACCCATAAACCCTGTGGACTAAACTTCTAAAGATTTTTCCTAATGATTTTATTTAGCTCCAAAAATTTATGCTCTGAAAAAAGGAGACTATTTTAAAACCCACTGTCAGATCCCATAGTGACATCACCCAGGAGGCAGGATGATGAAAACTCACAGGCATCATCTTCCAGCACACTAAGCCCCTGACCTCGTTAAGCTTTTACACCTGGTGCTATTAAACTGGGTGACTGAGCAGCTCAGACCCCCTGCTCTGAGACCAATACTCCAGGCTGTTTATTGGCCTAGAAGTCTCCAAGTGATGTCCTGCCCTTGGGAGGCTGTGTGGGCAGAAAGCAGCGGGTCCCTGCTGAGATGCCTAGACCCCTCACCTAATAGACGCCTGCCTGGAACCAGAAGTGAGGACTGGCGCTGGGCCACTGGGCTGCTCTAGGCCTTTCTCTGTGGCAGATGTCAAGGTCTGCAGGGTGTTTAATTAAAGGAGCAAAATGCAATGGCTTCAAGGCCTGCAAACCTTGGCCTGTGTGGAGTTTCAAGATCCCCGAGGAACCCCAGCCCAGCTGCTCCTGGGGGAGGGGAGGTCCCGTCCAAAAACTTCTGGAGCTCATACAGCCTGTCCCCTTCCCTCCACGCTTGTTGGATGCCCTGCATGGTTTTTAGAGGTCCTGTTGATGCCATATGCTAACACCACTGAAGCATTTTACCGCCAGAGCAGAGGCGCTTAGCACAAGGAAGAACACATTGTTTTCATAGCTGGTTGGTTCTTAATACTTCCCCCAGGAGGCTCCAGGCTCAAAGAGAGAGTGTCTGGGACGTGTGGGAAGATGCCAGCAAGGTAAAGCGTTCCCAGTGACACAGTTCAGGATGTCAGCCAGGCAGGAAGAAGGGCTCAAGCCTTTAATAGCAGAATTTTGGTGCAAAGGAAAGAAAAGTAGACAATAAAGAAATTACATGTGCAGAGATTTTTTTTCCTTTATTGGTAAATTAACACTAGTTCATGTCAGTGATTCTCACTCGACCAAAGTCAATTTTGTCTCCCAGGGGATATTTAGCAAAGTCTGGAGATATTTTGGGTTGTCACAACTGGGCAGAGATAAAGAACTTACTGGCAACGAGTGGGTAGAGACCAGGGATGCTGCTAAACATCCTACAATGCACAGGAAGTTCCCCCCAACAAGGAATTCTCTGGCTCCAATGTCAGTAGTGCCAAGGCTGAGAAACCCTGAGTTGTGTTGTCTGCACAGGTAAGAAAGCTCCCCCTGCCCCTGCAACCTCATTGCACTAGCAACACCATTAGCCACGTTTGAGGCAGCGTGGACAGGCCCTGGGACATAGCATTTAAAGGCAGTATCATCTGGGTGTAGGGTCTGGGTTAGAATTTTAGCTGAAGAACTTTCTAGCTCTGTGTCTTTGGGCAGGTGATCTAACTCCAGCGAGCCTCGGTTTATCTCTTCTGCCAAATGTAGAGAGAACTGGTCACAGCTAGCCTTGTAACGTTTAAATTACATGAGATGATACGAAAGCATTTAGCACCATGTTCACACCCAGCATTATCAAGGCCCAACAAAGTGGGGGCAAAACAGAACAAAACAAGGTTTTTAAGAGAAATACACCAAAAAATTTAGTAACCTGAGGGAACTGGAGTGTGGGTTTGACAAGATCTCAAGGAAGCTCACAAGGTGCCTCTTCCCTAGAGGGTCCATGGCCCCAGCGAGCCTCACCTCTGTGTACTCACACCCACAGTGTTCCTCATTGTCCTCCCTATTACTATCCCTTGGCTCAGCCCAGGCATCTGGTCACTCTGGTGTCCAGGTCTGTACTGTAAGAGGCCAAGCGATGGTCTGGTCAGGGAGAGAAGATACATGGGTGCACGCCGCTGTTCTCCCTTTGCATGGAGCCAGAGGGGCTCCGGCTTCTCTCCCCTGCTCTGATGCTGAGAAAATCAGGCCAGACTTGGCGACACCTGCCTTTGGTCTGACACCCCGCCCCCCCCCCCCACCATGGTCTCTCAGAACCGATACTTGCCTCGACACTGTCAAGTCCAGTCTTCAGAGCCCTGTCCTCAGAGCAACCCAGGAGCCCTTCTCTTCTCAAGCCCTTGGATTTCCTGGCACACAGCTTTCCCCGCTGGCTTCAAAGGCACTCCAGGCAGGGAAGCAGCACAGAGCATGAATGGGACTTAGCCAGCCAAGCAGATTGCCTCAAAAGGTCTTCAAATCAAAGAGCTAAGAGATGCTTTGGAAACCATCTAGCTCAGTTTCCCCGAGCAGGCAAGACTGAAGCTCAGAGAGAGGAAGGGACAGGACTGCTGCCAGCCCACAGGGCACCTTTGTGCAAGTTAGAAATGATGTCCTTCTGGATGGAGGCAGTGCTGGGCCAGGGTGAACAGCCAGCAAGCAACCAGCTCTCAGGCCAGCAGACAGCCCTGTGCAGAAGCTCTGGGAAGGGGTTGTCACAAAGTGGAGATCAGACTGACGACCTCTTAGAGATGGAGTCAGTTATACATGGAAAATACTGGCTCCTAAGCTCTTTGCTGTCCTTGAAAAGCAAGATATGTTGGGCAACAAGCCGAGATTTCACACTCTGTCTTACTTGTGTCCCCTTTAATGACAGAAAGGGGAAAGGCAGACACTTGGAGTGGTGTGGGTACCTTGGGGATACTTCACACATAGCTAGTGGCCCAGAAAAACTCAATAATTTCAAAGGAGTGAGGGGGCTATGGTAGCTGAAAAATGGGAACCTCATTACCCAGCTCAGAGTCAACACAGAAATGTAAGGTCAAACCTCAAAGGACAGTTTTGTTAGGAAATTGTAACAAGCCATCACGGCAGAGCTGTGGGAGGACAGGGTATCATTTCACAGAATCCATGATATTTTCCATCACTGGAGGATTTCACATGACTCCTGTGATGAGGAAAACACGGCATATGATTAGGGGTAACTTCCATTGGAATTAGACAAGTTGTTATACACTACAGCCTAGGCAACAGCAGGAGCCTGTATGCAAACAGTTCAGCTACTACTTCATCCCCTTGGTTCTACAGGCAACTTTCTTACTCTCATCTTATCCTTTCTTGTCCTGAATTTCCCTACCTGTAGAACAGTTGTGATCTCTGGCTCCCTATGTGGCCTTGGGAGGACTCCCTCTCTCTACGTCTAATCTTTAGGTCAAGGATCAGCAGACTTTTTCTATTATGGGCTGGACAGGACATTTTCTAGGTTTTGTGGACCATATGGTCTCTCACAAATACTACTCAACTCTGCATCTGCAGCACAAAAGCAGCCATAGGCAATATGTCAATTCATGGGTGTGGCTGCATCCCAATAAAGTTTTATTTATAAAGACTGGTGGCAGGCTAGATTGGACTTCTTGTCTGCAGTTTGCTGACCTCTGCTTGAGGTGGTGCTGGGCATGAAGTGGGCAGAACCTGAGCCCCAGTTCATTGACATAAGCCATGAAAGCCACCAAGAGTTGACCCTCCTAGACAAATAGAAGTTAGTAGCCAAGATGGCAATGGTGCAAAATCCTTCCTTCCATCCTACCCTTGAGTGCCATCAGGTTGGGGAGAGGGTTAAACTGAGAAGACTGGCATCACACAGTAAGAGGAGGAACTTACTCAGAGCATGGAGGCTTCATTTTAAGAGATGCATCTTTTTGGGCATGATGAGATTGATAAATTCATATAAGATTCCGAAAATCAGACTGGTCTCTCCTCTGCATTTTCCCAGGATACCAAAGGGACACAACCAAAAAGTTAGCCTCGAGAGTAGCTGCATATATAAGAATTCACGTGTATTCTATTTCTTTATGCAATTACATGTAGTTATGCCTATGTAACCAGGAGCTTTTTTTTTTTTTTTTTAAAGAGTGACTGAAACCCAGACAGGACTTCTCAGAAGCCTAAGATCTGGAAAAACTAACATTACTAGAGGGCTTAGCTCTTCTTGGTAAACAAGGAGGCTCTGCTCCATCCATGCTAGAGGGAGGGGGAGGGATGGTGATCCATCTTCAGACATAACAACTGATCCTTTGCTAGATGCACAAGATCACAAGACCAACTTCCAACGCACCAATATTCGAATTATAGGGGTCCCAGAAGAAGAAGAGAAAGAGAAAGCATCTGAGAAAATATTTGAAGAGATTATAGTCCAAAACTTCCCTAACATGGGAAAGGAAATAATCACCCACATCCAGGAAGAGCAAAGCGTCCCATACAGGATACACCCAAGGAGAAACACACTGAGACACTTATTAACCAAACTAACAAAAACTAAATGCAAAGAAAAAATATTAAAAGCAGCAAGGGAAAATCAACAAATACCCTACAAGGGAATCCCCATAAGGTTATCAGCTGATTTTTCAGCAGAAACTCTGCAGGCCAGAAGGGAGTGTCAATATATTTAAAGTGGTGAAAGGGAAAAACCTACAACCAAGAACACTCTACCCAGATTCTGAATCTACTCATTCAGATCCAATGGAGAAATCAAAAGCTTTACAGTCAAGCAAAAGCTCAGAGAATTCAGCATCACCAAACCAGCTTTACAAAACCAACTTCCTTCTTCATGACTGAAAAACGTTCAGCTTCCCAGATTACAGCATAATCCCTCTGGGGCAGGTACGGTAATTTTACACCCTTACCCAGTGTCCCTACAGGTTAAAGTAATAATCATTGCTAACATTTGAGGAGTCATTATTCTGTGCCAGGCACTATCAAAGTGTTTTAAGGCCCTTCTCATGTAACAACCTCACAACCCATGCCTTGGGACCCACTATCATTATTATTCCATTGACAGACAATGGAATTGGGGCACAAAGAGATTGAATAACTTGCCCAAAATCATGCAGCTACAAGTGTGGAGTCCTGAATTGGACCCAGGGATCCCAGCTCCAGAGCCAGTGCTCTTCACTTCTATTTATACCATAGCTTCTAATAATGCAACCAATACAGGTGATCAGTAAATGTTTGGGGTGGATGACAGTAGTGACTCTGAGAGGTGGATGGCAAAGGAGGAGATCTGGGTTGAAGCTAAGCCAAACTGTGTATGACTGCCAGTGAGCTCACTCTGCACATTCTCCTGAGTGGGGAACACAGGACCTTCTTGAGGGCTCTGCACTGGAGCTCGGCTCTAAGTGGGCGGCTGCTACTGGAGGAGCTGCAAGAAGGCATGTCTGCAGCTTGTAAAGAAGGTCCTTCTTCAACCGCCTCCCTGCTCTAGAAATGTGCCTACAGCTGGGAACAGTGCTCTCTCTGATCCTCCGAGAGCCTTCCCTAAGGGGACAGGGTAGAAAAAATAGCCCCAAGGCAGCCCCTAACCCCTCTCCACATCTCCCCAAGATCCTGACTCTGGGGAGTGTAGGGGCCAGGCATTCCAAATTTCTCAGTGACTGAGGTAAGGACGAGCGGCATCTGAGAAGGAGGAGGAAGAGGAGGCACTATCAAGCTGGGGCTAGAAATGGTAACTTTGTTCATTAGACCACTTGGTTTTTCCTTCCTCGATGACATCCAGATTATTTTGATTTTTCTTTCTTTTTTCCTTCTTTTTTTTCTTAAAATGTTTTTGATTCAGAAACTATTTTAATCTCTTTTTTTTCTTGTCTAACACTGGCATTTGGGAGTAGGAAATGTAGTCTAATTACAGTTTTGATTGCATTCCATGGTATATGGAGAAGACTGCACTTCCATTGTCTTTTAATATATTGTGTACTTGGCTTCTGTCTTTCACAAAACAGTTATTTAATCGTTTTCAAGCAACTGAGTAGCTTTTAATTACCTTAGTATTCTACACCTCCAAAGTCATTATACTGTGTTATGAGAATGTTGTGGGCAATAAGTCTGATTGCTTTTTTTACTGAGAATATTTTTCGAACAGACCTTATATATCTTTGTAAAAGATCTCTGTATTCTTGAAATATATTTTATCCCCCATTTTAAAATTTTTTCTTATAAATTCTGTCAAACCACTCCTAATGAAACGTGGAACAAAGCTGTTTCCTTTATTCTGCTGATCAAATATTTATTTATCATTGCTTTCTTTGTCTAACATATTTTGATAACAGGGTGCAAAGATTCTGTACATGTAATTATTTCCCAGAGTCAGAGAACCTGTACTCAGATCCTGGTTTATCTTTAATCTATTGCATCACTTCGGCCCAAATCACTTCACATCTCTGGACCTAGGTTTCCCTTTTTTATAACATGGGAAGCTGAATTAAAACTTTCAAAATTGTCCTTTGACAATATCATTCTAGGGCAGCTTTCAGTGAGGCTTACATTTACCGCCAGGGCCATCATCCCCCTTCCTTTCTGCTCCAAGGTAACCCTTTTAACCAGATTTCATCTGATGAAAGAAGGGAAGAAGATCAACTAGATCCTGAGAATCATCACAATGTCCTTGGAAGGAAAAGGAATTATTTTTACACACATACACACACACACACCCACACATACACACACACACACATGACATATACAATGCCTGAATGTGAACTTTTCAATAATCAAGTGTAATGTACCAGTGAGAAAATTTCTATTCTGAGCAACCAGCAAGTATTCGGTAAAGAGATTATTTCTTTTACTTAAGGGCAAATATCAAAAGTCCACAAGCCTAGGGGGACCCCAGCAACCCTGTATCTCCCTAGCAATGTTGCCGAAGAGGCTAAGCCTTGGAAAGGATCCAATGGAACAATCGCAGAGAAATGCCAGCCTCAGAGGGAAAAAACATGGACTGAGAATGTTGAAACCAAATAATATGGATTGGCTTCAGCTGATAACACCCATCTACTACGAAAACATCCAAGAACAACAGCTAAATGTACATACAATGTGCAAGAAAAGTGGGAGTGTTTCCTGAATTGGACTCAGTCACACTGGACAAGCCACACCAGGAATTCCAGCCCAAAACCTTGACTTCAGGCACTCTGAGACCTCCAGCATGTCAGACCATGAGCCCTAAAAGCAATGCTCTGGCTCACCCAAGGGCTGACAAAAATTACTGTTGGAATTTCAACCATGAAGCTGGAAATGATATTTCAAAGCCCTCTCTTCAGTTTAAACGTCCCCTCTGAGGAGCTCTTTATGTGCAACAGGAAGTGACTAGTCTGCTGATCGTGGCAGGGGCTGAGAGAAACTGGGTGTTTCCCTTGAGCCCATCAACAGTTGAATTTAAAATGTGGGGAAAGATAAAGAACTGGAGACGAGATGGCCATGACCAGGAGAGGAAGAGAGGTTCCCTGGACTGGAACTTTCCCTTGGAAAATGTAGGCAACAAAAGAAAAAGACCAACACTATTGAGCTTTTACCCACATCATTCCCCTTTCCTGGACTGAAATTTTCTCTCTTTTCCAAATATGAAAATTCTATTTGGAACACCAGCTTATGTTCCTTCTCTATAAGACTCTCCCAAACCCATCCACCCCACAAAAACTGCTCCATTCTCTAAACTCAAACATGTCTCAATCCACTCATCTAACAATAATGTTCAGGCTGTCTTCCGGCATCTCACCTTCTTGTTTCAAGACATCATGTAATTATTCCACTATTATTTGGCTTTTCACATACTTGTACCTTGATTCCTAAATTTGATTTTCATCTTCCTTCCTGAAACTGAAGTCCATAATCATTTTAGCTTTTTTCTCTAAGGCAGCTGTTTGATATATGCTAGCTGATGAAGGAAGGAAGGAGCAGGGGAAGTTAACAAAGTACAAAAATGTTCCCTGGTAGCACGAGGGTGGACCCGTCATGACAGAAAGGGCACCAAAATTCCACACCAGCTAAGAACCAACAGCACCCGGCAGACACCTGAACATGTCTGTTGAATGGAAGGAAGGAGGTAAGGAAAGGAAGAAAAGATTAAAGGAAATGATAAAGGGAAGAAAGTGAGGAGTGGAGAGAAAAATAGGGAAGGATGAAGGAAAAAGGAAGGGAAGGAGGAGAGAAGAATGGAAGAAAGGAAAGAAAGAAAGATGGATGGAAAGATGGAGGAAGAGGCAGGAGGAAGGGGAGGGAGGGTGAAAAAAGGGGGAAAGAAAGGGATGAAGGACAAGTCTTACCCTTGACCTTCTGGGTCTTCCATGTTTATTCTTGTTACCTCTCTATTTCCAAAATATCTCTTGGGACCTTACAGAGCACCAAGCACTGAGTTCCAGGCTGCCTGATGCACCTGCATAAAGGTGTGTGTGAACCACTTCCAAGGCCAATTTGCTTTACTGGTCAGCACCCACCATCTCCTGTGAGCACAGCACCCCTAGTCCAGAGAAGCCAGCCCCAGAAAGGCTGTGTCTCACGGCCCAGGGCTTGGAGCTCTGGAGGACTTCTGGGGAAAAGCCTGGGCACTACTGGCCCTCCACCAGGAGTGCGACAGGAGGCCTTCTCCTCTTATTTGTGCCAAGGCATCACATGACACACCCCGCCCACCAGCTTCCTGGGCAGCCCATCAGGGAATCGGGGCTCCTGGGCTCCACAGGGTGGGGGTGGGGAGTGCCCCTGAGGACACTCACTGGCATGCAGCCATGCCTCCCTCACAGCCAACCCCCAGGCACTGCCCTCGCCCCTCTTGCACTCCCTTCCTCCAAGCACCCCCAAGGAGCCAGACACTCAATTTAGAGCGTCCCCCAGACAGTACAATGCACAGCTCTTTATGGTAACAAAGTATCCCCAGCTCTACTGCTCCCTTTCCCTCTAACAGAAATGCTACCATGTCATGAGTTTAATGTAGGTATTTTTTAAAAGAAATTTACCATAGAGAACACATCCATTGAAGAAACAATGAAGGGGTTCTTGATGGGAAAAGGAAAAGGTCTCTGCTTCAGGGAGGTCCATAAACCCCTGAAGTTGGTTGCAGACTTCTGTGTACAAATAGGTGTGTTCACTTTTCAGGTGAAAGAATCCATAGCTTTCAGTACATTCTCCAAGGGAACTGTGATCCAAACAAGAGGAAAACTACCACCTATACAAGGCAAGTGATCAGGGGTTTCTCAATCAGAGAAAATGGGCTTGGTTATTTGCCAAAGACAACTGAATTCCATGAAGATGCATGTCCTAGAATTAACCGATCTCGCTAAGATGACAACTCAATTTTGAAACAGGAGCTTTCTTTCCCTTCCACCCCCCCATCTCAGAGGCAATCGGTCTTTGGGCCTGTCTGTCTGTCCCCACCACGCCCGCAGCGGATCTGCTGGGGATGGCAGGGGAAGACCATCGAAACGTGTGATACTTCATTAAGCGCATGTCCACTCTCATCATTGCTCTAAATTAAACCAATTTGAAACGAGCAAGCCTCGGAAATATTCTGCCCTCTGTCCATCCAATTGCACTCTCCAGAAATAAGAAGTGTAGGTTATGGTTTTAATACACCATATCATTGTCTTGAAACTTAAAATATCACTGGAAGAATAACCAGGGAGCTATGTGAAATAGTTAAGTAAGCCCTAACACAGCACTGCTGGGGCATGAACAGTGATTCGATTTCTACAGAATAAAATGAAGCTTAGAAAAATCAGGGCATGCACTTGAGCAAGCAACAAAACACAAAATATCAATAATAGGAAAATCTGCTTTATCACTTTGCTTTTAAAAAGCCGTTAGCAGACTCTGCAGCTGTTAATCACTGCTCACATATGGCATAGCTGTCACCTTTATGAATCATGTTTTATCTTGAAAATATTGTCCTTTATTACCTTTCCTTTTGCACATGCCTTAGGAGTTGTGAAATAAGAAAATAGGAAAAGCTCTGAGATTCTCAGTGCCAGGATCAACATTTACAAATAAAGCAAGCAGAAAAGTGTGTTACAGTTTTAAATTATGTCCAATTCCGTGAAGCCAAGTACTAGCATCTTCATTTCTAAGATTGCAGAAAGGGTGTCTTCTCTTACTGAAAGGACCTTCTACTGTGAGACTTTGCCTTGATTGCACATGAAATCTTCTAAGCCCTAGGTAGTGGGTAGCAGAAATACTCAGATAGCTGCTGTTTTAGATGAAGGACTTAATTAAATACTTGATTCAAAGTAATAGGCATGGCATTGCATCAGTCTGTAATACAATACATCTGAAAAATAAGTTTGATGAATAAAGGTAAATATACATTCAATGGGACATATGAAGATACACATATAAAGGAATAAGGAAAGTTTGTGATCAGATGCATATGATTTGTCCACTTATTTTTAAAAATGAACAATAGAGGCAACCAATATAAGATGTCCAGGAAAATGTGTTTTATGTTCTCACTTGACATAATGATGCACTTTACTGAACTGCAACATTAGCCATGCTTCAGCAGATCAAAAAGCATCCCTCTACCTCCAGTCCTAAGACTAAGGCCTTCAGAAGTTCTAAGAACTAGGAGCTCTCAGAAACAAAATGTCTAGAAAGGAACAAATTCTGCTTCTCCAGCAGGACCAGTCAGTCTGTCCCTGCAACATGCCTTCTAGCCATGGAGCTTAAAGGTACAAGAGTCAGAACACGGCACAAACTGCATCATGTCACTCGGCCCTGTCCTGGTCCTGTCCTTTCTACCCTTCTCTTCCCAAAGGGGAGAGGGTGGTCTGGATCCTGCACATAGAAGCCAAGGGTTAGTGAGCAGGCCTCCCCTTCCTTAGCCCCGGGCTGCTCACATCCTGCTTGTCCTTAGCCTTCCGACCTGCCATGGTCAGTCACTTACCAGGATGTGAGGAGGCAGGGCTGCTCAGCAGAACCCCAGCACTCTGGGGGCTGGAATTCCTGAAAGGAAAACCTGGGTGCAGCCTGGGATGCAAATGCAGAGGCTGAGGCTCTGCTTACATCTCAGCAGAGGCAGTGTGTCACCCTCCCAAATTAATGAATAAATGATAACCCTATGTCAAATCTGTGGAGCTGAGCAGATGGAAACCCTGGCTATCTCCTCGGGAAAGGTGACCATGGGAACTCCGGGTCCTAAAGGGAGGTACAGCATAAGCTTTGAATCAGTAGTCGGCTACCAAATCACACCACAGAGCATGAGCCTTCCTTCACAATGGCACAGCTCATATTTCTCCCTGGGTGGAAGACAGTAATGCCATCACCTCTCCTTCCCTCAGTCCCCCACCACATCATCCATCTACTGCTCACCACCCCCTGCACTGTGACTTGGGACCTCAGGCACATCCAGCCTTGGTGTGTCCAAGATCACACCACGAACAACAAATGTCCCACAAAGCAACTCAGAACAGGCATTAAGCATTATTTAGATGCTCTCAACTCTTAACCCTCCTTGTTTCTCTCCATGTGGATAGTCATGCTTTTTGACCCTGCCTAATAACTCCAGCTGATGCTAAATGAATATGAATGATGGGAACTCAAGAGGCTTGGCAGACTGGGGTACAAGGCATGAACGTTCAGTCGTGCAAGAAGGATTCTTAGAGATCACACCAGATACTTTGATTTTATACATGGGGGAATGTAACCCAGGCCATAAATCACTCATCTAGGAATACACAATGATTCATCCCACAAGCACCTACTATGTACAAGATCCTCACAAGGCATAGCAACAAAATTCTATCATTTAGGGCTCAGAGTCCATATTTAAGAATAATATTCCCTTGGATTTTTCTGAAATCTATGTATGTTTCCTATCAGGAGATGGTCAAAGAGAAATATGTCCCCAAGTGTAGGAGTTGGCAAACTTCTTCCACAAAGAGCAAGACAGCAGACTTTGAGGGCCACAGCTACCCATCCCTGCCATTGTCATGTGAGAACAGCAAAAGTAACAACAGGTGTGACTGGGTTCCAACTAAGCTTCATTTACAAAAAATCTGCATGCTGGATTTGGCCCATGGGCTCTATTTGGCTGACCCCTGCCTTAGCGGATCTCAATTTGACACTGAACTTTTTGACCTGCAGATCTCAAGCTGGCCTTAATTATGTCTTATTTCACCTCAAACCTCCCTTAAATATTAAAATACATACCTATAAAAGGAAAATCACAGAACAAGATGCTTAGAGAGTAAACTTATATAATCACTCATAAAACACAGGGAAGGAATGGGAATCTTAAATAGAACATTTCCTGGCCACCCAAGCAAAGAGGGACAGGGTTTCCACCTAAGTAACCACATTGCACCTCCCCAACTGAATGTTGTCTTTTCTCCCCTGTTTAGGGAAGACGATGTCCCCATGACGTCAGGCAGATTCCCATCATCCCATCCCTGCGGAAAATAACTCCCATCCCTTTCTTCCAGAGGTCTAAGCTGGGCTAAAGTCTAAGCTGGGATAAAGCTGAGGTTGACTGTTGGCAAGGCAGACACAGGGCAGACACAAAGGGTCGGTGAGCAGGTCTGGTCTTCCCCGAGCCCCATCCCTGGGCAGGGAGGGTGGGTGAGGAGCAGGGGCCTAGCTACCTTCCATGTTTGTGCTTGCTTTATTTTTATTTTTTTATATTTTTTTTGGCCGCATGTCTTGCAGGATCTTAGTTCTCCAACCAGGGATCGAACCCGCGCCCTCAGCAATGAAAGTGCAGAGTCCTAACCACTGGACTGCCAGGGCATTCCCTGTGCCTGCTTTAGAAAAACAGGTTCTTGAAAGCAGCTGTAGCAATCTGCAAAACCAACAGGGTTCATCACTGAGAGTTGCTCATATGAGCCCATGGAATCAGAAAATGAGAATTCTGGGCAAGAAGCTCACGACTTACACACAGCACAAGAAACTTGGCTAAAAGGATTCCCAGGAGATGGCCCCCCAGGGTATGTATCACCGTTTCCCATTTGATGTGACGGTGAAAAGGAGATTCAAGTTGCCAGTATAATTCCTTATGCCTTAGACCTTCATACAAGTGCTTATTTCCAGAAAAAAACATTTCCTCTAAAATGTTACAATCACCTGGCAAAATGTGCCCTGTGCAGAGATGCTGTGTGAAGGACTCCGTGCTGCCTCAGGTCAACCAACAGAGATGCTTGGTGTCAAAATTCAGCTTTTAAGGAAGATGACAAATGATCATCTCTCATCACACATTTCTGATTTGTTTGTTTTGGCTATGGGATATGCATATGTGAATGAAACATCTGGATAAACATTTTAAAAGTTTCCCCATGGAGATCGGCTCAGTGCTTTGTGACCACCTAGAGGAGTGGGATGAGGAGGGTGGGAGGGAGACGTAAGAGGGAGGGGATATGGGAATATAAGTATACGTATAGCTGATTCACTTTGTTATAGAGCAGAAACTAACACAACACTGTAAAGCAATTATACTCCAATAAAGATGTTAAAAAAAAAAAGTTTCCCCATGAACCAGTGACCCAGATGTTTGGTGTCAAGAAGACCACACAGTCAGATGACTGGAGGCTTCTCTCTTTCCTACTTCTCATCCAAGGGTCTGCTACATCTAAATAACTGCTCAAACCTTGCTGCAGCACCCACCCCCCTCTCTCCAGTTCACTGGTCTCTATAAAAATAAAAGGAGATCTGATCTCATTGATCATCCACTGAGAATCACATTGAGTTATGGCAACTCTCATTTGGTGACTTTACTCAGTAAAACTAAACGAGGTCATAAAGCGTTCAGAGTCAGCCAGAGCGTCCGTGTCTGAACAACCACAGACCATTACACACCAGGAAAGTATCTACTAGGCTGTCTCATGCTCACTAGGTAATGAATACAAATGATAGGAAAGGGCAGTATATTGGTCGTTAGCCCACAATTAAGCATGATTCAGCTGCCAACGTTACATAAAAACCGCCTGACCTGAGTCCAGTCATTCTTCTACTTCTCTTACTGTTAACGAGACAGCAAGAGGGATCCCTCGGCTTCCCTGGCCATGGCGTTTGCCCTGAGGAGCCCTGAAGACAACGCACATCACTGACTTTTGTGAACTGTAACTTTTTAAATGCCCTCCTCTGGGATAGAGACCCTTCAGTGAATAATAAAGTTACCACATCTTAGTTTGTTCTGCAATTGGCCGTTTAATTGGCTTTTCCTTATCATAAACACACACACACACACACACACACACACACACACACACACACACACATATTTAAAAGGGCTATTCCAAAGCAGGTCAGCCTTGTCTTTAGGAAGCCATCAGCACTAGAAGTATAGGCTGAGGCTCAAAAGAGGCCCTCATGTTTAAAATAAAAAATAGTTTAGGAGAAGTTTCTCATCTTTGATGGCTTACAGAAGTCATTAAAACAAGTCAGGGGGGCTTCCCTGGTGGTGCAGTGGTTAAGAATCTGCCTGCCAATGAAGGGGACACAGGTTCGAGCCCTGGTCCGGGAAGATCCCATATGCCGTGGGGCAACCAAGCCCGTGTGCCACAACTACTGAGCCTGTGCTCTAAAGCCCGCGTGCTACAACTACTGAGCCTACGTGCCACAACTACTGAAGCCCGTGTGCCTAGAGCCTGTGCTCTGCAAGAAGAGAAGCCACCACAATGAGAAGCCTAAGCACTGCAACTAAGAGTAGACCACGCTCGCCGCAACTAGAGAAAACCTGTTCACAGCAACGAAGACCCAACACAGCCAAAAATAAAATAAATAAAAAATTAATTAATTAAAAAAAAAAAAACAAGTCAGGGTTCAGAACCTAAGAAAGATGGTACTATTTGCAGCCTGGTTTAGTGCAGCGGTTCTCAAACTGTGAACCACTTTGTTTTATTTTCTAATACAGTAAATGTTGATAGATTTAACCCAAATAAACAAAAAATCTTTGAGGTCTTTAATAATTTTTGAGAGTGTAAAGACACCCTGAGACCAAAAATCTAAGAACCTCCGCTTTAGTGGAAGGACGGTACATTTTGGAGTAAAATGGTTTTTAAGTTTGTTTTGTCCCCTTTGTCTCCCACTAGCTGTGTAACCTTAGCCCAGTTACTTAACCTCTCTGGTCTTCTATTTTCTATGGATCACACTAATCGCCCTTATAATTATCTGCTCAAGCATGTTTCCCTGATTATGTCTGTGGCGTTGGTTCCACACCCCCAGAACCTAGCACAGCACATGGCATGATACACGACAGGGTCTCATAAATAATTATGAATTGATTGGTGGGGCAGTTGTGAGGATTAAATAGGATAATACGTGTAAAGTGTTGCTGAGGTACCTGGCACATGGCAAATGTCACAGGTGCTCAGTAAATGTCAGGTCCCTTTCCTCACCACCAATGCTGTTCTCAGTCATACCCCACAGGAGAGAAAATGCAGTTTGTCTAAATAAAGGGAGTATCTAAGGCATTGGTTCTCAAAGTGTGGTTCCCAAGCCAGCAGCATCAACATCACCTGGGAAACCGTCAGAGATACAAATTATTTGACTCTAACACTAGATCCACCAAATCAGAAACTCTGGTTGTGAGGCCCATTGATCTGTGTAGTAACAAAAGACCTCCAGGAGATTTCTGATTCGTGCTCCAGTGTGAGAACCATGGCTTTACAATATGAATGGGGGTCTCCCTGAAAAAAAAGAATATTTTGTGCTAGTAGCATTTTGGACTTTGACAGTAGAATGTACCCAATATGTTGTCTATTGCTGGCTACCCAGAATCTTTTTCAGACAAAGATAGGAGATATATAAATACAATAAATGTCTGTTGCTCCACTTGCAGAGCAGAGTGATTGATTTTGTATTCTGACTGTGTATCTGGGGGCCAGTGCTAAACATACTTTGCATCTGAAATAAATCTGGAATCAGCAGGAACAGAGGAAATTTTATCTTAGAAAAATCCCAGAATAACCCTTGAGTCATCTTTGCAACTAGGCATAAAACTTGTGGGTGGGAACAGGGGAGAGGGGGAAGGACGGTAAATGATTTATTGCTAGTCTTTATCATACCTTCATAAACACACTCCTTCTAGTTTTCACAACTCCCTTGCAACACAGCAAACTACTACCATTAGGGGAATTACTCCTAAGCACTAAACCTTGAGGCATGCCACCAGCCAACAACAGTGACAACCTGAGGACTTTCCATGTGCCCACAATACGATGGGCACTTAGGGTGCATGTATCTTCTGAGGCTCACAGCCATCCCCGGGCACAGGCTCTCAAGTTATTCTCATTTTACATCTGTGGAAATTGAGCTTCAAGAGATTAAGTAGAGCTGGAATTCAGACCCAGGAATGCCTGACTCAAAATGTATGCCTCTCACTAATAATTCTACCTAACCACACACAACACAAAGCATGGCCTTACAATTATAATGGAGCACATTGTAGGTAAGGAATATGATTCAAAGTTAATGCATAAAGTAAAACTCACACATAGTCAAAATGATCTTTGAAAAAAATCCCATAAATTGTTCGCCAAGTGCAATACATATTACATTACATATACAACATCATACTGTAATATATCTGTAAACGTCACACATTAATTTAGATTATATAATAGAAAGCAAACCATCCAAATGTAATATGAGTATTTTTAACAAGTGATCAAGGGTGCAGAGTTGATTTTGAGGAAGTTAAATGTACACTGTAGTCACCCACAAACCTGACTCAGGTGCAGGATGTAAGATAAGGGGATGGGTACACACACGGGGGACAGAGGGAGCACCCTATGTACCAGAAAGTTCTAATCACTCTGGGGTTACAGCAAGCAGTGTATGATACAGCCACTACCTGGCAAAACTTGTGATCCACCAGGGAATCAGAAACACCCATGCACGTCAATGTTACACAGCAGGAGCTAAAGCACAGTCAGCCAGGAGGGTGTGAAAACGGAGGATCTGAGCCTTCTTGAGAGAGGCAGACATGGAAGGATGGATGAGAAACAAAGGCCATATGAAACACGGATTTGAACAAAGTGCCCAAGCTGAACCCTCCTACACTGTTGGTGGGAATATAAATTGGTGAAGCCACTATGGAGAGCAGTATGGAGGTTCCTTAAAAAACTAAAAATAGAGTTGACATATGATCCAGCGATCCCACTCCTGGGTATATATCCAGAGAAAACTCTAATTTGAAAAGTTACATGCACCCCAATGTTCATAGCAGCACTATTCACAATAGTCAAGATATGGAAACAACCTAAATGTCCATTGACAGATGAATGGATAAAGAAGATGTGAAAAAGATGGAAATAATGCCATTTGCAGCAACATGAATGGACCTAGGAATTATCATATCAAGTGAAGTAAGAAAAAGAAAGACAAATATCATATGATATCACTTATATGTGGAATCTGAAATACGATACAAGTGAACTTATCTATGAGACAGAAACAGACTCACAAACATAGAGAACAGACTTGTGGTTGCCAAGGGGGAGGGTGTGTGGAGGGATAGATTGAGAGTTTGGGATTAGCAGATGGAAACGATTATATATAGGATGGATAGACAACAAGGTCCTACTGTATAGCACAGGGAAATATATTCAATATCTTACGATAAACCATAATGAAAAGGAATATAAAAAAAAAAGAAAAACATCCCGTGGTCTTGAAACTGGGGTGGGGGCACCCTAGGTTTGAGTCCTCTTCCTATCCAGTTGCCAGTACTTTGGCATGCTCAATTATTTATAAAGTGGAACTAATAATATCTAACCCATAAAATATGTATTTGTAGTGATTTCATGTGTTTACATTTCTATAGAGGAATAATCTTTTCTGCAGGAAGTGTATTATCTGAAATAAATTAAACCCCCTATTTAAAAAGTACTATACCCCCTTTAACATCTTCTCTAGGAAGAACGGAGAGCAGAAGTGGAAGAGTGAGAAAGACCAACACTTAATGCAGGTCCTCTGCTGTCTTAAACAGTTTTTTTTTCAAAATCTTTACTGGAGTATAATTGCTTTACAATGGTGTGTTAGTTTCTGCTTTAAACAAAATGAATCAGCTATACATACACATATATCCCCATATCTCCTCTCTCTTGCCTCTCCCTCCCAACTTCCTTATCCCATCCCTCTAGGTAGTCACAAAGCACCGAGCTGATCTCCCTGTGCTATGTGGCTGCTTCCCACTAGCTATCTATTTTAAATTTGGTAGTGTATATACGTAGATGTCACTCTCTCACTTCGTCCCATCTTACCCTTCCTCCTCCCCGTGTCCTCAAGTCCATTCTCTACGTCTGCGTCTTTATTCATGTCCTGCCCTTAGGTTGTTCAGAATTTTTTTTTTTTTTAGATTCCATACATATGTGTTAGCATATGGTATTTGTTTTTCTCTTTCTGACTTACTTCACTCTGTATGACAGATTCTAGGCCCATCCACCTAACTACAAATAATTCAATTTCGTTTCTTCTTATAGCGGAGTAATATTCCATTGTATATATGTGCCACATCTTCTTTATCCATTCATCTGTTGATGGACACTTAGGTTGCTTCCATGTCCTCACTATTGTAAATAGAGCTGCAATGAACATTGTGGTACATGACTCTTTTTGAATTATGGTTTTCTCCAGGTATATGTCAAGCAGTGGGATGGTGGGGTCGTATGGTAGTTCTATTTTTAGTTTTTTAAGGAACTTCCATACTATTCTCCAGAGTGACTGTCCCAATTTACATTCCCACCAACAGTGCAAGAGGGTTCCCTTTTCTCCACACCCATTCCAACATCTATTGTTTGCAGATTTTTTGATGTTGGCCATTCTGATTGGTGTGAGGTGATACCTCATTGTAGATTTGATTTGCATTGCTCTAATGATTAATGATGTTGAGCATTCTTTCAAGTGTTTGTTGGCTACCTGTATATCTTTTTTGGACAACTGTCTCTTTAGTTCTTCGGCCCATTTTGGGATTGGGTTGTTTTTCTGATATTGAGCTGCTTATAAATTTTGGAGATTAATCCTTTGTCAGTTGCTTCATTTGCAAATATTTTATCCCATACTGAGGGTTGTCTTTTTGTCTTGTTTATGTTTTCCTTTGCTGTGCAAACTTTTAAGTTTCCTTAAGTCCCATTTGTTTATTTTTGTTTTTATTTCCATTTCCCTAGGAAGTGGGTCAAAAAGGATCTTGCTGTAATTTATGTCATAGAGTGTTCTGTCTATGTTTTCCTCTAAGAGTTTTATAGTGCCTGGCCTTACATTTAGGTCTTTAATCCATTTTGAATTTATTTTTGTGTATGGTGTTAGAGAGTGTTCTAACTTCATTCTTTTACATGTAGCTGTCCAGTTTTCCCAGCACCACTTATTGAAGAGGCTGTCACTTCTCCATTGTATATTTTTGCCTCCTTTATCAAAAATAAGGTGACCATACATGCATGGGTTTATCTCTGGGCTTTCTATCCTGTTCCATTGATCTATATTGCTGTTTTTGTACCAGTACTATACTGTCTTGATTACTGTAGCTTTATAGTATAGTCTTAAGTCTGGGAGCCTGATTCCTCCAGATCCGTTTTTCTTTCTAAGATTGCTTTGGCTATTTGGGGTCTTTTGTGTTTCCATACAAATTGTGAATTTTTTTGTTCTAGTTCTATGGAGAATGCCAGTGGTAGTTTGCTAGGGATTGCATTGAATCTGTAGATTGCTTTGGGTAATATAGTCATTTTCACAATGTTGATTCTTCCAATCCAAGAACATGGTATATCTCTCCATCTGTTTGCATCATCTTCAATTTCTTTCATCAGTGTCTTATAATTTTCTGCATACAGGTCTTTTGTCTACTTAGGTAGTTTATTTCTAGGTATTTTATTCTTTTTGTTGCAATGGTAAATGGGAGTGTTTCCTTAATTTCTCTTTCAGATTTTTCATAATTAGTGTATAAGAATGTAAGACATTTCTGTGCATTAAATTTTTATCCTGCTACTTTACCAAGTTCATTGATTAGCTCTAGTAGTTTTCTGGTAGCATCTTTAGGATTCTCTATGCATAGTATCATGTCATCTGCAAACAGTGACGGCTTTACTTCTTCTTTTCCGATTTGGATTCCTTTTATTTCTTTTTCTTCTCTGATTGCTGTGGCTAAAGCTTCCAAAACTATGTTGAATAATAGTGGTGAGATTAAGCAAACTTGTCTTCTTCCTGAAATGATTTCAGTTTTTCACCACTGATAATGATGTTGGCCATTGAGAATGATGTTGGCTGTGGGCTTCTTCCAGGAAATGATTTCACTTTTTTACCATTGAGAATGATGTTGGCTGTGGGCTTGTCATATATGGCCTTTATTATGTTGAGGTAAGTATCCTCTATGTCTACTTTCTGGAGGGTTTTTATCAAAAATCTGTGTTGAATTTTGTTGAAAGCTTTTTCTGCATCTATTCATCTACTGAGATGATCATATGTTTTTTCTCCTTCAATTTGTTAATGTCATTTCTCACATTAATTGATTTGTGTATATTGAAGAATCCTTGCATTCCTGGGATAAACCTCACTTGATCATGGTGTATGATCGTTTTAATGTGCTGTGGGATTCTGTTTGCTAGTATTCTGTTGAGGATTTTTGCATCTATGTTCATCAGTGATATTGGCCGGTAGTTTTTTTCTTTGTGACATTTTTGTCTGGTTTTGGTATCAGGGTGATTGTGGCCTCATAGAATGAGTTTGGGAGTGTGCCTCCCTCTGCTATATTTTGGAAGAGTTTGAGAAGGACAGATGTTAGCTCTTCTCTAAATGTTGGATAGAATTCACCTGTGAAACCATCTGGTCCTGGGCTTTTCAGTGCTTGTGATTGGTCTGCTTATATTTTCTATTTCTTCCTTGTTCAGTCTCAGAAGGTTGTGCTTTTCTAAGAATTTGTCCATTTCTTCGAGGTTGTTCATTTTATTGGCATAGAATTTCTTGTAGTAATCTCTCATGATCCTTTGGAGTTCTGCAGTGTCAGGTGTTACTTCTCCTTTTTCATTTCTAATTCTACTGATTTGAGTCTTCTCCCTTTTTTTGTTGATGACTCTGGCTAATGGTTTATCAATTTTGTTTATCTGCTCAGAGAACCAGCTTTTAGTTTTATTGATCTTTGCTATCATTTCCTTCATTTCTTTTTCATTTACTTCTGGTCTGATCTTTATGATTTCTTTCCTTCTGCTAACTTTGGGGGTTTTTTTGTTCTTCTTTCTCTAACTGTTTTAAGTGTAAGGTTAGGTTGTTTATTTGAAATGTTTCTTGTTTCTTGAGGTAGGATTGCATTGCTATAAACGTACCCTTAGAACTGCTTTTGATGCATCCCATGGGATTTGGGTTGTCATGTTTTCATTGTCATTTCTTTCTAGGTATTTTTTGATTTCCTCTTTGATTTCTTCAGTGATCTCTTGGTTATTTAGTAGTGTATTGTTGAGCCTCCATGTGTTTGTACTTTTTACAGATTTTTTCCTGTAATTGATATCTAGTCTCATAGCACTGTGCTCGGAAAAGATGCTTGATATGATTTCAATTTTCTTAAATTTACCAAGGCTTGATTTGTGACCCAAGATAGGATCTATCCTGGAGAATGTTCCATGACCACGTGAGAAGAAAGTGTATTCTGTTGTTTCTGGGTGGAATGTCCCATAAATATCAATTAAGTCTATCTTGTTTAATGTATCATTTAAAGCTTGTGTTTCCTTATTTCTTTTCATTTTGGATTATCTGTCCATTGGTGAAAGTGAGGTGTTAAAGTCCCCTACTATGATTGTGTTACTGTCGATTTCCCCTTTTATGGTTGTTAGCATTTGCCTTATGTATTGAGGTGCTCCTATGTTGGGTGCATAAATATTTACAATTGTTATATCTTCTTCTTGTATGATCCCTTGATCATTATGTACTGTCCTTCCTTGTCTCTTGAAATAGTCTTCATTTTAAAGTCTATTTTGTCTGATATGAGAATTGCTACTCCAGCTTTCTTTTGATTTCCATTTGCATAGAATATCTTTTTCTGTCCCCTCACTTTCAGTCTGTATGTGTCCCTAGGTCTGAAGTGGGTCTCTTGTAGACAGCATATATACGGGGCTTGTTTTTGTATCCATTCAGCCAGTCTATGTCTTTTGGTTGGAGCATTTAATCCATTTACATTCAAGGTAGTTATTGATATGTATGTTCCTATTACCATTTTCTTGATTTTGGGGGGTTTGTTATTGTAGGTCTTTTCCTTCTCTTGTGTTTCCTGCCTAGAGAAGTTCCTTTAGCATTTGTTGTAAACCTGGTTTGGTGGTGCTGAATTCTTTTGGCTTTTGCTTGTCTGTAAAGGTTTTAATTTCTCCATTGAATCTGAATAAGATCCTTGCTGGGTAGAGTAATCTTGGTTGTAGGTTTTTGCCTTTCATCACTTTAAATATAACCTGCTACTCCCTTCTGGCTTGCAGAGTTTCTGCTGAAAGGTCAGATGTTAACCTTATGGGAATTCCCTTTTATGTTATTTGTCGTTTTGCCCTTGCTGCTTTTAATATTTTTGTTTGTATTTAATTTTTGATAGTTTGATTAATATGTGTCTTGGTGAGTTTCTCCTTGGATTTATCCTGTATGGGACTCTCTGCACTTCCTGGACTTGATTGACTATTTCCTTTCCCATATTAAGCAAGTTTTCAACTATAGTTTTCAACTATAATCTCTTCAAATATTTTCTCAGTCTCTTTCTTTTACTCTTCTTCTTCTGGGACCCCTATAATTTGAATATTGCTGCATTTGATGTTGCCCCAGTGGTCTCTGAGACTGTCCTCAATTCTTTTCATTCTCTTTTATTTATTCTGCTCTGCAGTAGTTATTTGTACTATTTTATCTTCCATGTCACTTATCCGTTCTTCTGCCTCAGTTATTCTGCTATTGATTCCTTCTAGAGAATTTTTAACTTCATTTATTGTGTTGTTCATCATTGTTTGTTTACTCTTTAGTTCTTCTAGGTCCTTGTTAAGTGTTTCTTGTATTTTCTCTGTTCTATTTCCAAGATTTTGGATCATGTTTACTCTCATTACTCTGAATTGTTTTTCAGGTAGACTGCCTATGTCCTCTTCATTTCTTTGGTCTGGTGGGTTTTCGCCTTGCTCTGTCACCAGCTGTGTGTTTCTCTGTCTTCTCAGTTTGCTTAACTTACTGTGTTTGGGGTCTCCTTTTTGCAGGCCACAGGTTCATAGTACCAGTTGTTTTTGGTGTCTGCCCACAGGCTAAGGTTGAGTAGGCTTCCTGGTGGAGGAGACTGGTGCCTGTGCTCTGGTGGATGAGGCTGGATCTACTCTTTCTGGTGGGCAGGACCGTGTCCAGTGGTGTGTATTGGGGTGTCTTTGAACTCAGTATGATTTTAGGCAGCCTCTCTGGTAATGGGTGGGGTTGTGCTCCTGTCTTGCTAGTTGTTTGGCATAGGGTGCCCAGCACTCCACCTGGCTGGTCATTGAATGGAGCTGGGTTTTCACGTTGAGATGGAGATCTCTGGGAGAGCTTTCCCTGTTTGATATTACATGGAGCTGGGAGGTCTCTGGTAGACCAATGTCCTGAACTCGGCTCTCGCACCTCAGAGGCACAGGCCTGACACTCACCCGGAGCACCAAAACCCTGTCAACCACACAGCTCAGAAGAAAAGGGAGGGAATGGGGGTCTGTGCAAGATGGCGGAAAAGTAAGACACGGAGATCACCTTCCTTCCCACAGATACTTTAGAAATACATCTACAAGTGGAACAGCTCCTACAGAACACCCACTGAACACTGGCAGAAGACGTCACACCTCCCAAAAAGCAAGAAACTCCCCATGTACTTGGGTAGGGCAAAATAAAAAAGAAATAATAGAGACAAAAGAATAGGGACGGGACCTGCACCAGTGGGAGGGAGCTGTGAAGGAGTAAAGGTTTCCACACACGAGGAAGCCCCTTCGTGGGCGGAGACTGTGGGTGGTGGAGGGGGGAAGCTTCGGAGCCACAGAGGAGAGCGCAGCACAGGGTTGCGGAGGGCAAAACGGAGAGATTCCCGCACAGAGGAGCAGTGCCAACCAGCACTCACCAGCCCGAGAGGCTTGTCTGCTCACCCGCCGGGGCGGGTGGGGGCTGGGAGCTGAGGCTTGGGCTTCAGTCGGATCGCGGGGAGAGGACTGGGATTGGCTACGTGAACACAGCCTGAAGGGGTTAGCGCACCACAGCTAGCCGGGAGGGAGTCCAGGAAAAAGTCTGCAGCTGCTGAAGAGGCAAGAGACTTTTTCTTCCCTGTTTGTTTCCCAGTGCGCAAGGAGAGGGGATTCAGAGCGCCGCCTAAACGAGCTCCAGAGACGGGCGCAAGCCACGGCTATCAGCACAGACCCCAGAGATGGGCATGAGACACTAAGGCTGCTTCTGCCACCACCAAGAAGCCTGTGTGCGAACACAGGTCACTATCCACACCACACCTCCTGGGAGCCTGTGCAGTCCGCCACTGCCAGGGTCCCATGACCCAGGGACAACTTCCCCGGGAGAACGCACTGTGCACCTCAGGCTGCTGCAACATCACAGCGGCCTCTGCCGCCACAGGCTCATACCACATCTGTACCCCTCCCTCCCTCTGGCCTGAGTAAGCCAGAGCCCCCGAAGCAGCTGCTCCTTTAACCCCATCCTGTGTGAGCGAAGAACAGACGCCCTCAGGCAACCAACACGCAGAGGCGGGTCCAAATCCAAAGCTGAACCCTGGGAGCTGTACGAACAAGGAAGAGAAAAGGAAATCTCTCCCAGCAGCCTCAGAAGCAGTGGATTAAAGCTCAACAAACAACTTGATGTACGTGCATCTGTGGAATACCTGAATAGACAACGAATCATCCAAAATTGAGGAGGTGGACTTTGGGAGCAGGATATATTAATTTTTCCCCTTTTCCATTTTTTGTGAGTGTATATGTGTATGCTTCTGGGTGAGATTTTGTCTGTATAGCTTTGCTTTCACCATTTGTCCTAGGGTTCGGTCCTTCCTTTTCTTTTTTTTTTTTTATTTAAAAAATTTTTTTTCTTAATAATTTTTTTCCTTATTTTTTATATAAAAAATTAAACATTGTTTTTCTCAATAATTTATTTTTTATTTTAAAAAATTTAAAAAATTTTTTCTTAATAAACTTTTTCTTAATTTTTTTCTTATTTTTTATTTTTAAAAATTAAAAAAAATTTAATAAATTTTTTTCAACATATTTTTTTCTTATTATAACAGCTTTATTTTATTTTATTTTATTTTATTTTATCCTCTTTCTTTCTTTCTTTCTATTTTTTCTCCCATTTATTCTGAGCCGTGTGGATGAAAGACTCTTGGTGCTCCAGCGAGGCATCAGGGCTGTGCCTCTGAGGTGGGAGAGCCAACTTCAGGACACTGGTCCACAAGAGACCTCCCAGCTCCATGTAATACCAAATGGCGAAAATCTCTCAGAGATCTCCATCTCAGCATCAAGACCCAGCTTCATTCAACGACCAGCAAGCTACAGTGCTGGACACCCTATGCCAAACAACTAGCAAGACAGGAACACAGCCCCATCCATTAGCAGAGAGGCTGCCTAAAATCATAATAAGGCCACAGACACCACAAAACACACCACCAGACATGGACGTGCCACCCAGAAAGACAACATCCAGCCTCATCCACCAGAACACAGGCACTAGTCCCCTCCACCAGGAAGCCTACACAACCCACTGAACCAACCTTAACCACCGGGAACAGATACCAAAAACAAGGGGAACTACGAACCTGCAGCCTGTGAAAAGGAAACCCCAAACACAGTAAGATAAGCAAAATGAGAAGACAGAAAAACACACAGCAGATGAAGCAGGGTCAAAACACAGCAGACCTAAAAAATGAAGAGGAAATAGGCAGTCCACCTGAAACAGAATTCAGAATAATGATAGTAAGGATGATCCAAAATCTTGGAAATAGACTAGACCAAATGCATTTAACATTTGCAAGAAACAAATGCAAGAAACATTTAACAAGGATGTAGAAGAATTAAAGAGGAACCAAGCAATGATGAAAAACACAATGAATGAAATTAAAAATACTCTAGAAGGGATCAATAGCAGAATAACTGAGGCAGAAGAACGGGTAAGTGACCTGGAAGATAAAATAGTGGAAATAATTACTGCAGAGTAGAATAAAGAAAAAAGAATGAAAAGAACTGAGGACACTCTCTGAGACCTCTGGGACAACATTAAATGCACCAACATTCGAATTACCGGGGTCCCAGAAGAAGAGGAGAAAAAGAAAGGGACTGAGAAAATTTTTGAAGAGATTATAGTTGAAAACTTCCCTAGTATGGGAAAGGAAATAGGTAATCAAGTCCTGGAAGCACAGAGAGTCCCATACAGGATAAATCCAAGGAGAAACACGCCAAGACACATATTAATCAAACTATCAAAAATTAAATATAAAGAAAACATATTAAAAGCAGCAAGGGAAAAATAACAAATAACACACAAGGGAATCCCCATAATGTTAACAGCTGATCTTTCAGGAGAAACTCTGCAAGCCAGAAGGGAGTGGAAGGATATACTTAAAGTGATAAAGGAGAAAAAGCTACAACCAAGATTACTCTACCCAGCAAGGATCTCATTCAGATTTGATGGAGAAATTAAAACCTTTACAGACAAGCAAAAGCTGAGAGAGTTCAGCACGACCAAACCAGCTTTACAACAAATACAAAAGGAAGTTCTCTAGGCAAGAAACACAAGAGAAGGAAAACACCTACAATAACAAACCCAAAACATTTAAGAAAATGGGAATAGGAACATACATATCAATAATTTCCTTAAATGTAAATGGATTAAATGCTCCCACCAAAAGACAAAGACTGGCTGAATGGATATAAAAACAAGACCCATATATATGCTGTCTACAAGAGACCCACTTCAGACCTAGAGACACATACAGACTGAAAGTGAGGGGATGGAAAAAGATATTCCATGCAAATGGAAATCAAAAGAAAGCTGGAGTAGCAATTCTCATATCAGAAAAAATAGACTTTAAAATAAAGACTATTACAAGAGACAAAGAAGGACACTATATAATGATCAAGGGATCGATCCAAGAAGAAGGTATAACAATTGTAAATATTTATGCACCCAACATAGGAGCACCTCAATACATAAGGCAAATACTAACAGCCATAAAAGGGGAAATCGACAGCAACACAATCATAGTAGGGAACTTTAACACCCCACTTTCACCAATGGACAGATCATCCAAAATGAAAAGAAATAAGGAAACACAAGCTTTAAATGATACATTAAACAAGATGGACTTAATTCATATTTATAGGACATTCCACCCAAAAACAACAGAATACACATTTTTCTCAAGTGCTCATGGAACATTCTCCAGGATAGATCATATCTTAGGTCACAAATCAAGCCTTGGTAAATTGAAGAAAATTGAAATTCTATCAAGTATCTTTTCCAACCACAACGCTATGAGACTAGATATCAATTACAAGAAAAGATCTGTAAAAAATACAAACACATGGAGGCTACACAATACACTACTTAATAACGAAGTGATCACCGAAGAAATCAAAGGGGAACTCACAAAATACCTAAAAACAAATGACAATGGAGACACGATGACCCAAAACCTATGGGATGCAGCAAAAGCAGTTCTAAGAGGGAAGTTTATAGCAATACAAGTCTACCTCAAGAAACAGGAAACATCTCGACTGAACAATCTAAACTTGCACCTAAAGCAATTAGAGAAAGAAGAACAAAAAAACCCCACGGCTAGCAAAAGGAAAGAAATCATAAAGATCAGATCAGAAATAAATGAAAAAGAAATGTAGGAGACAATAGCAAAGATCAGTAAAACTAAAAGCTGGTTCTTTGAGAAGATAAACAAAATTAATAAACCATTAGCCAGACTCATCAAGAGAAAAACGGAGAAGACTCAAATCAATAGAACTAGAAATGAAAAAGGAGAAGTAACAACTGACACTGCAGAAACACAAATGATCATGAGAGATTACTACAAGCAACCCTATGCCAATAAAATGGACAACCTGGAAGAAATGGACAAATTCTTAGAGATGCACAACCTTCTGAGACTGAACAAGGAAGAAATAGAAAATATGAACAGACCAATCACAAGCACTGGAATTGAGACTGTGATTAAAAATTTTCCAACAAACAAAAGCCCAGGACCAGATGGCTTTACAGGCGAATTCTATCAAAAATTTAGAGAAGAGCTAATACCTATCCTTCTCAAGCTCTTCCAAAATATACCAGAGGGAGGAACACTCCCCAACTCATTCTATGAGGCCACCATCACCCTGATACCAAAACCAGACAAAGATGTCACAAAGAAAGAACACTACAGGCCAATATCACTGACCATTGATGCAAAAATACTCAACAAAATACTAGCAAACAGGATCCAACTGCACATTGAAAGGATCATACACCATGATCAAGTGGGGTTTATTCCAGGAATGCAAGGATTCTTCAATATATGCAAGTCAATCAACGTGATACATCATATTAACAAATTGAAGGAGAAAAACCATATGATCATCTCAATAAGTGCAGAAAAACTTTCGACAAAATTCAACACCCATTTATGATAAAAGCCCTGCAGAAAGTAGGCATAGAGGGAACTTTCCTCAACATAATAAACGCCATATATGACAAACCCACAGCCAACATCATACTCAATGGTGAAAAACTGAAACCATTTCCACTGAGATCAGGAACAAGACAAGGTTGCCCACTCTCACCACTATTATTCAACATAGTTTTGGACGTGTTAGCCACAGCAATCAGAGAAGAAAAAGAAATAAACGGAATCCAAAGCAGAAAAGAAGAAGTAAAGCTGTCACTGTTTGCAGATGACATGATACTATACATAGAGAATCCTAAAGATGCTACCAGAAAACTCCTAGAGCTAATCAATGAATTTGGTAAAGTAGCAGGATACAAAATTAATGCACAGAAATCTCTTGCATTCCTATACACTAATGATGAAAAATCTGAAAGTGAAATTAAGAAAACACTCCCGTTTACCATTGCAACAAAAAGAATAAAATATCTAGGAATAAACCTACCTAAGGAGACAAAAGACCTGTATGCAGAAAATTATAAGACACTGATGAAAGAAATTAAAGATGATACAAATAGATGGAGAGATATACCATGTTCTTGGATTGGAAGAATTAATATTGTGAAAATGACTCTACTACCCAAAGCAATCTACAGATTCAATGCAATCCCTAGCAAAATACCACTGGCATTTTTCACAGAATTAGAATAAAAAATTTCACAATTTGTATGGAAATAAAAAAGACCCCAAATAGCCAAAGCAATCTTGAGAATGAAAAATGGAGCTGGAGGAATCAGGCTCCCTGACTTCAGACTATATTACAAAGCTACAGTAATCAAGACAGTTTGGTACTGGCACAAAAACAGAAACATAGATCAATGGAACAGGATAGAAAGCCCAGAGATAAACCCACACACATATGGTCACCTTATCTTTGATAAAGGAGGCAAGCATATACAGTGGAGAAAAGACAGCCTCTTCAATAAGTGGTGCTGGGAAAACTGGACTGGTATATGTAAAAGAATGAAATTAGAACACTCCCTAACCCCATACACAAAAGTAAACTCAAAATGGATTAACGACCTAAATGTAAGGCCAGACACTATCAAACTCTTAGAGGAAAACAGACAGAACACTCTATGACATAAATCACAGCAAGATCCTTTTTGACCCAACTCCTAGAGAAATGGAAATAAAAACACAAATAAACAGAAAGTACCTAATGAAACTTAAAAGCTTTTGCACAGCAAAGGAAACCATAAACAAGACCAAAAGACAACCCTCAGAATGGCAGAAAATATTTGCAAATGAAGCAACTGACAAAGGATTAATCTCCAAGATTTACAAGCAACTCCTGCAGCTCAATAACAAAAAAACAAACAACCCAATCCAAAATGGGCAGAAGACCTAAATAGACATTTCTCCAAAGAAGATATACAGATGGCCAACAGACACATGAAAGAATCCTCAACATCATTAATCATTAGAGAAATGCAAATCAAAACTACAATGAGATATCATCTCACACCAGTCAGAATGGCCATCATCAAAAAATCTAGAAACAATAAATGCTGGAGAGGGTGTGGAGAAAAGGGAACACTCCTGCACTGTTGGTGGGAATGTAAATTGATACAGCCACTATGGAGAACAGTTCCTTAAAAAACTAAAAATAGAACTACCATACAACCCAGCAATCCCACTACTGGGCATATATACTGAGAAAACCATAATTCAAAAAGAGTCATGTACTAAAATGTTCATTGCATCTCTATTTACAATAGCCAGGACATGGAAGCAACCTAAGTGTCCATCACTGGATGAATGGATAAAGAAGATGTGGCACATATATACAATGGAATATTACCCAGCCATAAAAAGAAACGAAATGGAGGTGTTTGTAGTGAGGTGGATGGAGTTAGAGTCTGTCATACAGAGTGAAGTAAGTCAGAAAGAGAGAAACAAATACAGTATGCTAACACATATATATGGAATCTAAGGGGAAAAAAAAAAAAAAGGTCATGAAGAACCTAGTGGCAAGACGGGAGTAAAGACACAGACCTACTAGTGAATGGACTTGAGGATATGGGGAGGGGGAGGGGTAAGATGTGACAGGGTGAGAGAGTGGCATGGACATATATACACTACCAAATGTAAAATAGATAGCTAGTGGGAAGCAGCCGCATAGCACAGGAAGATCAGCTCCGTGCTTTGTGACCACTTAGAGGGGTGGGATAGGGAGGGTGGGAGGGAGAGAGACACAAGAGGGAAGAGGTATGGGAATATATGTATATGTATAACTGATTCACTTTGTTATAAAGCAGAAACTAACACACCATTGTAAAGCAATTATACTCCAATAAAGATGTTAAAAAAAAATCAACGAAAAAAAAAAAAAAAGAAATTGGAGAATTACTACAATTCAATTTCTATTCCGAGGCATCATTTTACCAGACTGGCAAAAATTTTGTCTTGGTCAATTCAGTATCTTCCCCTCTTTTCCCCTAATATTTGCATAAAGCCAAGATATTGAGATGAAGCTCATTTCTCTTCAATGTCATCTGGACCCTCGATCACTTGAGATATCAATTCCCCACCTGGACCTTTCGGATTAGACCAAGCAGGTTCCCCTGGAGACTGCCTTTTTCCTATCCCACGACTCTTTTGAGTTAGGATTGCTCTTCTCTGCCTCCGTCCTTGGGTCTCATTCCCAAGGATGAGTGGGACTCATTCCGCTGCTTGGTGCTCCAGGCAGCTGCTCCCTCTGAGTCCCGCTAATGCCCAGCGGTCTGCCCCAGAGCTGAAGCTTGGAGCTGCTGGCTCTGGGAAATCCACCCCACCTGGGATGTGCTGACTCTTCACTCGGCAGGGAGAGTGCTCTCCTCTGGGACCCTCCCAGGGTCCTCTCATCTGGACACTCAGGACCCCTCTCAGCCTTGGGGATTCTTGTTTGAGGCTGTCAAGAGACTGTGGAAGGAGGAGGGGAAGCTGTAATCGTTTTGATGCTCCCTCCCCAGCCTTTTGTCTATTAATTCATTAGTTTTTATCCTTAAAACTCAAAGGCCAGCACGCCCCACGCCCCCACCCCGCCCCATAGCTACATTCCTTCCCTGAGTACAAGCAGAAGTGCCTAGGTGCTGCTTTAAAATGGATAAAGGACCAAGAAGACAAAAGGTAATGTTGAGACTGGACAATTTATAACAAGGGTCGACTTGGGAGTATTAACCTTTCTGAAATCATGACATCTGATTCCAGATGTTAAAGCCTTCTTGAAATTCTTCTTGAATTCTGCTTCTTTACCCCTACAACGGCTTCCCTCAAATGAAAACAGTTCTTTTTAATTGTTCAAATAAAGGCCTCAATGATAAAAAAAAAAGGAAGGGAAAAAAAAAGAAAGAATAAAATAAAATTATTAAAATAAAAAATATTAAAAATAAAAAAGAATTAAAAAGTAATAAAAAAGAAAGAAAGAGGGGATTGGAGAAGATGGCGGAAGAGTAAGACGCGGAGATCACCTTCCTTCCCACAGATACAGTAGAAATACATCTACACGTGGAACTGCTCCTACAGAACACCCACTGAACGCTGGCAGAAAACGCCCGACCTCCAAAAAGGCAAGAAACTCCCCCCGTACTTGGGTAGGGCAAAAGAAAAAAGAAATAACAGAGACAAAAGAATAGGGACGGCACCTGCACCAGTGGGAGGGAGCCGTGAAGGAGGAAAGGTTTCCACGCACTAGGAAGCCCCTTCGCGGGCGGAGACTGCGGGGGGCGGAGGGGGGAAGCTTCAGAGCCACGGAGGAGAGCGCAGCCACAGAGGTGCGGAGGGCAAAGCGGAGAGGTTCCCTCACAGAGGCTCGGCGCCGAGCAGCACTCACCAGCCCGAGAGGCTTGTCTGCTTAGCCGCCGGGGCGGGCGGGGCTGGGAGCTGAGGCTCGGGCTTTGGTCGGATCGCAGGGAGAGGACTGGGGCTGGCAGCGTGAACACAGCCTGAAGGGGTTAGCGCACCACAGCTAGCCGGGAGGGAGTCCGGGGGAAAAAGTCTGCAGCTGCCGAAGAGGCAAGAGACTTTTTCTTCCCTCTGTGTTTCCTGGTGCGCAAGGAGAGGGGATTCAGAGCGCCGCCTAAACGAACTTCAGAGACTGGCGCGAGCCGCAGCTATCAGCGCGGACCCCACAGCAACAGGGGCGCAGAGGAAAAAAAGGAGAGATTCCTGCACAGAGGCTCGGCGCCGAGTAGCACTCAGCAGCCCGAGAGGCTTGTCTGCTCACCCGCCTGGGCGGGCGGGGCTGGGAGCTGAGGCTCGGCTTCGGTCGGATCGCAGGGAGAGGACTGGGGTTGGCGGCGTGAACACAGCCTGAAGGGGTTAGCGCACCACAGCTAGCCCGGAGGGAGTCCGGAAAAAGTCTGCAGCTGCCGAAGAGGCAAGAGACTTTTTCTTGCCTCTTTGTTTCGCGGCGGGCGAGGAGAGGGGATTCAGAGCGCCGCCTAAACGAACTCCAGAGAAGGGCGCGAGCCGCGGCGATCAGCACGGACCCCAGAGACGGGCGTGAGACGCTGGGGCTGCTGCTGCCGCCTCCAAAAAGCCTGTGTGTGAGCACAGGTCACTCTCCACACCTCCCCTCCCGGGAGCCTGTGCAGCCCGCCACTGCCAGGGTCCCGGGATCCGGGGACAACATCCCCGGGAGAACACACTGCGCGCCTCGAGCTGGTGCAACGTCACGCCGGCCTCGGCCGCCGCAGGCTCACCCCGCCTCCTCTGTACCCCTCCCTCCCCGCGGCCTGGGTGAGCCAGAGCCCCCGAAGCAGCTGCTCCTTTAACCCCGTCCGGTCTGGGCGGGGAACAGACGCCCTCAGGCGACCTACACGCAGAGGCGGGTCCAAATCCAAAGCTGAACCCCAGGAGCTGTGCGAACAGGGAAAAGAAGGAGAAATCTCTCCCAGCAGCCTCAGAAGCAGCGGATTAAAGCTCCACAAACAACTTGATGTGCCTGCATCTGTTGAATACCTGAATAGACAACGAATCATCCCAAATGCAGGAGGTGGACTCTGGGAGCAGGAGATATTAATTTTTCCCCTTTTCCTTTTTTTTGTGAGTGTATATGTATATGCTTCTGGGTGAGATTTTGTCTGTATAGCTTTGCTTTACAATAGCTTTATTTTACTTCACTATATTATAGCCTCTTTCTTTCTTTCTTTCTATTTTTTCTCCCTTTTACTCTGAGCCGTGTGGATGAAAGGCTCTTGGTGCTCCAGCCAGGCATCAGGGCCGTGCCTCTGAGGTGGGAGAGCCAACTTCAGAACACTGGTCCACAAGAGACCTCCCAGCTCCACGTAATACCAAATGGCAAAAATCTCCCAGAGATCTCCATCTCAACATCAAGACCCAGCTTCACTCAACGACCAGCAAGCTACAGTGCTGGACACCCTATGCCAAACAACTAGCTAGACAGGAACACAACCCCATCCATTAGCAGAGAGGCTACCTAAAATCATAATAAGGCCACAGACACCCCAAAATACACCACCAGACGTGGACGTGCCCACCAGAAAGACAAGATCTAGCCTCATCCACCAGAACTCAGGCATTAGTTCCCTCCACCAGGAAGCCTACACAACCCACTGAACCAACCTTAGCCACTGGGGACAGATACCAAAAACAACGGGAACTACGAACCTGCAGCCTGTGAAAAGGAGACCCCAAACACAGTAAGATAGGCAAAATGAGACGACAGAAAAACACACAGCAGATGAAGGAGCAGGGTCAAAACACACTGGACTTAACAAATGAAGAGGAAATAGGTAGTCTACCTGAAAAAGAATTCAGAATAATGATAGTAAGGATGATCCAAAATCTTGGAAACAGAATAGACAAAATGCAAGAAACATTTAACAAGGATGTAGAGGAACTAAAGAGGAACCAAGCAATGATGAAAAACACAATAAATGAAATTAAAAATACTCTAGATGGGATCAATAGTAGAATACCTGAGGCAGAAGAAAGGATAAGTGACCTGGAAGATAAAATGGTGGAAATAACTACTACAGAGCAGGATAAAGAAAAAAGAATGAAAAGAACTGAGGACAGTCTCAGGGACCTCTGGGACAACAGTAAACGTGCCAACATTCGAATTATAGGGGTACCAGAAGAAGAAGAGAAAAAGAAAGGGACTGAGAAAATTTTTGAAGAGATTATAGTTGAAAACTTCCCTAATATGGGAAAGGAAATAGTTAATCAAGTCCTGGAAGCACAGAGAGTCCCATACAGGATAAACCCAAGGAGGAACACGCCAAGAAACATATTAATCAAACTGTCAAAAATTAAATATAAGGAAAACATATTAAAGGCAGCAAGGGAAAAAAAACAAATAACACACAAGGGAATCCCCATAAGGTTAACATCTGATCTCTCAGCAGAAACTCTGCAAGCCACAAGGGAGTGGCAGGATATACTTAAAGTGATGAAGGAGAAAAACCTACAACCAAGATTACTCTACCCAGCAAGGATCTCATTCAGATTCGATGGAGAAATTAAAACCTTTACAGACAAGCAAAAGCTGAGAGAGTTCAGCACCACCAAACCAGCTTTACAACAAATGTTAAAGGAAATTCTCTAGGCAAGAAACACAAGAGAAGGAAAACACCTACAATAACAAACCCAATACATTTAAGAAAATGGGAATAGGAACATACATATCGATAATTACCATGAATGTAAATGGATTAAATGCTCCCACCAAAAGACACAGGCTGGCTGAATGGATACAAAAACAAGACCCATATATATGCTGTCTACAAGAGACCCACTTCAGACCTAGGGACACATACAGACTGAAAGTGAGGGGATGGAAAAAGATATTCCATGCAAATGGAAATCAAAAGAAAGCTGGAGTAGCAATTCTCATATCAGAAAAAATAGACTTTAAAATAAAGACTATTACAAGAGACAAAGAAGGACACTATATAATGATCAAGGGATCGATCCAAGAAGAAGGTATAACAATTGTAAATATTTATGTACCCAACATAGGAGCACCTCAATACATAAGGCAAATACTAACAGCCATAAAAGGGGAAATTGACAGCAACACAATCATAGTAGGGGACTTTAACACCCCACTTTCACCAATGGACAGATCATCCAAAATGAAAATAAATAAGGAAACACAAGCTTTAAATGATACATTAAACAAGATGGACTTAATTGATATTTATAGGACATTCCACCCAAAAACAACAGAATACACATTTTTCTCAAGTGCTCATGGAACATTCTCCAGGATAGATCATATCTTGGGTCACAAATCAAGCCTTGGTCAATTGAAGAAAATTGAAATCGTATCAAGTATCTTTTCCGACCACAACGCTATGATACTAGATATCAATTACAGGAAAAGATCTGTAAAAAATACAAACACATGGAGGCTACACAATACATTACTTAATAACGAAGTGATTACTGAAGAAATCAAAGGGGAAATCAAAAAATACCTAGAAACCAATGACAATGGAGACACGATGACCCAAAACCTATGGGACGCAGCAAAAGCAGTGCTAAGAGGGAAGTTTATAGCAATACAAGCCTACCTCAAGAAACAGGAACATCTCGAATAAACAACCTAACCTTGCACCTAAAGCAATTAGAGAAAGAAGAACAAAAAAACCCCAAAGCCAGCAGAAGGAAAGAAATTATAAAGATCAGGTCAGAAATAAATGAAAAAGAAATGAAGGAAACAATAGCAAAAATCAATGAAACTAAAAGCTGGTTCTTTGAGAAGATAAACAAAATTGATAAACCATTAGCCAGACTCATCAAGAGAAAAAGGGAGAAGACTCAGATCAATAGAATTAGAAATGAAAAAGGAGAAGTAACGACTGACACTGCAGAAATACAAAAGATCATGAGAGATTACTACAAGCAACTATATGCCAATAAAATGGACAACCTGGAAGAAATGGACAGATTCTTAGAAATGCACAAACTGCCGAGACTGAACCAGGAAGAAATAGAAAATATGAACAGACCAATCACAAGCACTGAAATTGAAACTGTGATTAAAAACCTTCCAACAAACAAAAGCCCAGGACCAGATGGCTTCACAGGTGAATTCTATCAAACATTTAGAGAAGAGCTAACACCTATCCTTCTCAAACTCTTCCAAAATATTGCAGAGGGAGGAACACTCCCCAACTCATTCTATGAGGCCACCATCACCCTGATACCAAAACCAGACAAAGATGTTACAAAGAAAGAAAACTACAGGCCAATATCACTGATGAACATAGATGCAAAAATCCTCAACAAAATACTAGCAAACAGAATCCAACAGCACATTAAAAGGATCATACACCATGATCAAGTGGGGTTTATCCCAGGAATGCAAGGACTCTTCAATATACGCAAATCAATCAACGTGATACACCATATTAACAAATTGAAGGAGAAAAACCATATGATCATCTCAATAGATGCAGAGAAAGCTTTCGACAAAATTCAACACCCATTTATGATAAAAGCCCTGCAGAAAGTAGGCATAGAGGGAACTTTCCTCAACATAATAAAGGCCATATATGACAAACCCACAGCCAACATTGTCCTCAATGGTGAAAAACTGAAACCATTTCCACTAAGATCAGGAACAAGACAAGGTTGCCCACTCTCACCACTATTATTCAACATAGTTTTGGAAGTGTTAGCCACAGCAATCAGAGAAGACAAAGAAATAAAAGGAATCCAAATCGGAAAAGAAGAAGTAAAGCTGTCACTATTTGCAGATGACATGATACTATACATAGAGAATCCTAAAGATGCTACCAGAAAACTCCTAGAGCTAATCAATGAATTTGGTAAAGTAGCAGGATACAAAATTAATGCACAGAAATCTCTTGCATTTCTATACACTAATGACGAAAAATCTGAAAGTGAAATTAAGAAAACACTCCCATTTACCATTGCAACAAAAAGAATAAAATATCTAGGAATAAACCTACCTAAGGAGGCAAAAGACCTGTATGCAGAAAATTATAAGACACTGATGAAAGAAATTAAAGATGATACAAATAGATGGAGCGATATACCATGTTCCTGGATTGGAAGAATCAACATTGTGAAAATGACTCTACTACCCAAAGCAATCTACAGATTCAATGCAATCCCTAGCAAAATACCACTGGCATTTTTCACAGAATTAGAATAAAAAATTTCACAATTTGTATGGAAACACAAAAGACCCCGAATAGCCAAAGCAATCTTGAGAACGAAAAATGGAGCTGGGGGAATCAGGCTCCCTGACTTCAGACTATATTACAAAGCTTCAGTAATCAAGACAGTTTGGTACTGGCACAAAAACAGAAATATAGATCAATGGAACAGGATAGAAAGCCCAGAGATAAACCCACACACATATGGTCAACTTATCTTTGATAAAGGAGGCAAGCATATACAGTGGAGAAAAGACAGCCTCTTCAATAAGTGGTGCTGGGAAAATTGGACAGGAACATGTAAAAGTATGAAATTAGAACACTCCCTGACACCATGCACAAAAATAAACTCAAAATGGATTAAAGACCTAAGTGTAAGGGCAGACACTATCAAACTCTTAGAGGAAAACATAGGCAGAACACTCTATGACATACATCACAGCAAGATTGTTTTTGACCCAGCTCCCAGAGAAATGGAAATAAGAACACAAATAAACAAATGGGACCTAATGAAACTTAAAAGCTTTTGCACAGCAAAGGAAACCATAAACAAGACCAAAAGACAACCCTCAGAATGGGAGAAAATATTTGCAAATGAAGCAACTGACAAAGGATTAATCTCCAAGATTTACAAGCAGCTCATGCAGCTCAATAACAAAAAACCGAACAACCCAATCCAAAAATGGGCAGAAGATCTAAATAGACATTTCTCCAAAGAAGATATACAGATGGCCTACAGACACATGAAAGAATGCTCAACATCATTAATCATTAGAGAAATGCAAATCAAAACTACAATGAGATATTATCTCACACCGGTCAGAATGGCCATCATCAAAAAATCTAGAAACAATAAATGCTGGAGAGGGTGTGGAGGAAAGGGAACACTCTTGCACTGTTGGTGGGAATGTAAATTGATACAGCCACTATGGAGAACAGTATGGAGGTTCCTTAAAAAACTACAAATAGAACTACCATACGACCCAGCAATCCCACTACTGGGCATATACCCTGAGAAAACCATAGGTCAAAAAGAGTCATGTACCAAAATGTTCATTGCAGCTCTATTTACAATAGCCAGGACATGGAAGCAACCTAAATGTCCATCGACAGATGAATGGATAAAGAAGATGTGGCACATATATACAATGGAATATTACTCAGCCATAAAAAGAAATGAAATGGAGGTATTTGTAATGAGGTGGATGGAGTTAGAGTCTGTCATACAGAGTGAAGTAAGTCAGAAAGAGAAAAACAAATACAGTATGCTAACACATATATACGGAATCTAAGGGAAAAAAAAAAAAAGGCCATGAAGAACCTAGTGGCAAGACGGGAATAAAGACACAGACCTACTAGAGAATGGACTTGAAGATATGGGGAGGGGGTGGGGTGAGATGTGACAGGGTAAGAGAGGGTCATGGACATATATACACTACCAAATGTAAAATAGATAACTAGTGGGAAGCAGCCGCATAGCACAGGGAGATCAG